>NC_139989.1:30952416-31362416 GCF_964263955.1 Coregonus lavaretus | reverse complement strand
GACAACTACGACGACGCTATACTACAAAACAACTATACACACACGCAGACCCACACAAAGACACGCACACACTGCAGATAACACCAACTATACATCAACTACACACACACATACATATTAAACCAGCTACACCAAAAATGTATTCCAACAAATTTCAGTTCAACAAACAGACTACGTCCATGCTAAGCTCTAGAACTACTAAAATTACAAATTAGGACTACAAATCCCACATTTTGAGTGGTAGACATCCCCAAACCGTCCATTAGGCCAGGGTGTGCTCTACTGACGTCCAGCCCTCCCACTCTTCCTCCTCTAGCTGCGATTGGATGAGACCCAGGAAGCAGAGTACCAGGTGCTGCGAATGCAGCTGCAGCAGGAGTTGGAGCTGCTAAACGCTTACCAGAGCAAGATCAAGATCCACACAGACTCCCAGCACGAGAGAGAGGCCAAGGACCTGGAGCAAAGGGTGTCTATCCGCAGGGCCCTGCTGGAACAGAGGGTGAGAGCGAGATGGAGAGAGGGGGTGGAGGGTTGTCTGAAGGGATTATGTGTGTGTGTGTGTGTGTGTGGAAGGGTGTTAAAAAGTGTTAAACAAATCAAAATATATTTTATATTTGAGATTCTTCAAATAGCCACCCTTTGCCTTTATGACAGCTTTGCACACTCTTGGCATTTTCTCAACCAACTTCACCTGGAATGCTTTTCCAACAGTCTTGAAGGAGTTCTCACATATGCTGAGCACTTGTTGGCTGCTTTTCCTTCACTCTGCGGTCCAACTCATCCCAAACCATCTCAATTTGGTTGAGGTCGGGGGATTGTGGAGGCCAGGTCATCTGATGCAGCACTCCATCTCCTTCTTGGTAAAATAGCCCTTACACAGCCTGAAGGTGTGTTGGGTCATTGTCCTGTTGAAAAACATGATAGTCCCACTAAGCCCGTATCACTGCAGAATGCCGTGCTAGCCATGCTGGTTAAGTGTGCCTTGAATTCTAAATAAATCACACAAATCACCCCCACACCATAACACCTCCTCCTCCATGCTTTACGGTGGGAAATACACATGCGGAGATCATCCGTTCACCCACACCGCGTCTCACAAAGACACGACGGTTGGATCCAAAAATCTCCAATTTGGACTCATCAGACCAAAGGACAGATTTCCACAGATCTAATGTCCATTCTTGTGTTTCTTGACCCAAGCAAGTCTCTTCTTCTTATTGGTGTCCTTTAGTAGTGGTTTCTTTGCAGCAATTCGACCACGAAGGCCTGATTCACGCAGTCCCCTCTGAACAGTTGATGTTGAGATGTGTCTCTTACTTGAACTCTGAAGCGTTTATTTGGGCTGCAATTTCTGAGGCTGGTAACTCTAATGAACTTATCCTCTGCAGCAGAGGTAAATCTGGGTCTTCCATTCCTGTGGCGGTCCTCATGAGAGCCAGTTTCATCATAGCGCTTGATTGTTTTTCAACTGCACTTGAAGAAACTTTCAAAGTTCTTGAAATGTTCCGTATTGACTGACCTTCATGTCTTAAAGTAATGATGGGCTGTCATTTCTCTATGCTTATTTGAGCTGTTCTTGCCATAATATGGACTTGGTCTTTTACCAAAAAGGGTTATCTTCTGTATACCCCCCCTACCTTGTCACAACACAACTGATTGGCTCAAAGCATTATTTATTTTTTAAGGCACACCTGTTAATTGAAATGCATTCCAGGTGACTACCTCATGAAGCTGGTTGAGAGAATGCCAATAGTGTGCAAAGCTGTCATCAAGGGAAAGGGTGGCTATATGAAGAATCTCAAATATTAAATATTTAACCAAAAACACTTTTTTGGTTACTACATGATTCCATATGTGTTATTTCAAAGTTTTGATGTCTTAGCTATTATTCTACAATGTAGAAAATAGGAAAAATTAAGAAAACCCCTTGAATGAGTAGGTGTTCTAAAACTTTTGGCCGGTAGTGTACATGACACCAAAAAGGATAGGCCACTTAAAAGATTATTGGGACACAACCAGTTTGTAGTCTTATTGCATTTTTCTCTCCTTCTCTCCCCCTCTCTCTCTGTCTCTCTCCTTCTCCTCTCTCTCTCTCTCCCTTAGATTGAGGAAGAGATGCTGTCTCTGCAGAACGAGCGTTCAGAGCGTATCCGTACTCTACTGGAACGCCAGGCCCGGGAGATCGAGTCATTTGACTCGGAGAGCATGCGTCTTGGCTTCAGCAACATGGCTCTGACGGGCATCCCCGCTGAGGCCTTCAACCAGGGCTACCCCAATCCCAGCCCCTCCTCTGGCCCCGGGGGCTGGCCCTCCCGCCCTGTCCCTCGCTCCGGGAGCCACTGGAGCCACGGCGTGCAGAACTCGGTGGCGCCCCCTTCGTGGCGTAGCCAGAACAGCTGCAGCGGTGGAGAGTTCAGCCGTGCCGAGTCGATCACTTCGTCTCACGGCCTGGGGAGGGATAGTGAGATGAACATGAGTGGTAGAGGCCACTCCTCCAACTCCTCGTCTTCCTCCTCTTCCTCGTCCTCCCACCATCACCATCACCAGCAGCAACAACACTACCTCCCCCAGCACTACCACCACCACCACCACCAGAGTACGCCACACCTGTACCGAGAGAGCCGCGAGCGTGAGGACCGCGAGAGGGAGAGGGACAGGGAGAGAGAGTGGGGGGGAGGAGGAGGACACCACCACCACCACGGGGGAGGAGTTCATCATCACCACCACCTCTCCCAACACGCCTCAGCCCAGTCCCTGGCTCTCCTGCCACCTCCGCCTCCCCCACCACCCATCTCCCTCTACTCCTCCTCCCCACCCTCCTCCTCCTCCTCCTCGTCTTCCCAGGGAGGGGGCTACGGGGGTCTGGTGGCCAGGGGCCCCAGCCTGATGGCCCTGAGGAACAGCCCCCAGCCCCTGAGGAGGACGGCCTCAGGGGGGCCCGGCGGGGCAGGTGGGGGCGACGGGGGTCTTAGCCGGAGCACCTCGGTCACCTCACACATCTCCAACGGCTCCCACCTCTCCTACTCTTAAAGGGGAAGGGCAATGATGGGCTCCACCCCTCAGTCTTAAAGGGGCGGGGTGAGAGAACAAACCAAGCCTGCCCCTTCTCAGAGGCTGCGTCTGAAACGACACCCTAACCCTCGTATGGGGAATAGGGTGTCGTTTGAGATATGCCTCTACTCACTGCTGATGCATTGAGTAGTGGGGGGGGTTTGAATGTCCCCACCCCCTCTTCTACAAGAGTGTTTGTTCATGAAGGGGGTGGTGCTAAAACAGGTTTACCACCACAAAGGGTGGAGCCAAAGCAGGTCCACCCTTCCTATTGTTCAAGGGGGTTCTTATTATTGGGATGAGGTCATCTCTCTCACGAATTCAGGGGAGGGGTTTATATTAGGGAGGGGACGGGGCTATTAACAATGAGGTCAGACACAGCTGGCCACCAGTAGGGGTCAGTAGCGCAGACTAGCTGCTTAGAGTAGACCGACATCATAGAGTATTACAATGTCTGCACAGACAGACAGGAGGGATACAAGTGGGAGGAAACAGCCGTTTTAAAGGGGAGTTTTAACAGTAGTAGGTGTCTTTGCTGACATCAAACTTAGAGAGACGAATGGATGTGGAGATAAAACTCAATTAGAAGAGGGTGCTTTAAAATGGTGTAAACTATGTAAATAATGCAGAAACTAAGACGTGAAGCATACTAGTTAATGATGTGTCATATACTGTACATTTGTGGTGAAGCAAGGAGCTGAACCACAAGAGGCAACAACAGAAACAGTTGGGGGTTTTTGGTAATAGGATTTTCAAATATATGACAAATGTAACACTGCCATCCGGTGGCTCGGCTGACCCAAGACAACTCTGCCACTGCCGAGCAATAATTTCCCAGTGAACATTCTGAAAGTGTGTGTGTGTACAGCGCTGAATGCTCGCTTAGTTTTTTCACCCTTGACCCATTCCTGGACACACAGCCTGGTAGGTGTGTGTAGATGTGCATAAAACAGTTTTTACAGTTCAATGCATGAAAGTGATGTACAGAAGTATTTGTATTCATACATGTTTATAGAAATGCATATAAGTATATACCTGTCAGAAGTTTGACAGTAAAATTGAAGATTGTTCACTGTCCAACACCTTTGTCCTACATTGTACTTATAAAGTGTACATAAAAGCACTAACTCTGAAACGCTGGTAGAATAATAATGATAATTTTGCCAAGTTATAGAAATTGGAAAATAGTTTTGAGGAAAAATAGATATGGTTGCTATTATTATTATTACTACTACAGCAGTTGTAATGTTTGTTGTACACTAATTTTGTTTAAAAAAAAAATATATTTTTAAAATGTTTTAATTGCCAATTTTGACCACTAGGTGGGGAGTAAGAGCAATGTTACTGTGATGGAGCGCTATGGAAAAAATCTATTGTTTTTATTCTTTTTTTTTAAGAGAAGAAAAGACTACCTTTCCCCAAGCATTCCCTCTATGGTCTCAGGGTCGGAGTCTACTGGGCAGTGCATTGCCACAAAAGGTCGTAGGGTTATAGAGCCAGTATTAAATGTGGACGGGGCCGTTCATGTTTTTAGCTGTATGTAGGAATATATTGAATTCTAGACTTACCATACAGTGTCTCCTAAAGTCAGCCTCTGTAATCCAGCACGTTTTGTGCCATATTGTACCTCACTCTTCTTGTGGTTCATGTTGATACAGACCAGCCAAGCTTGCTGATTGTACACTACAGTACACATCCTATACACTACTACACTCCACCAAAAATACTCTGATTTTGTTGGTTTAATTTATTTGGTCTTTAAATATATATATAAACAGCCAAGAACAAGCAAGTGCATACATTATAAATAGCTTGGGGTCTGTGTGAATATTACATTTTGTCCTTCCTTTCCTCGCGCCTTCCTTTCTGGAAGATATTTCTGGATAGAACAGGATTGGATTGAAGCGAAGTGTCCCACTCTTATGCTTTCACCTTCCCACTCATCATTAGTCAATCAGCAGTCGAGTAAGAGAAAGCAATGAGCCATTTTAAAGTATTCTAACCGAGCCCAGGATCTCTTGTGTAGAGAATCATCTACCATTGGCTCCTAAACTCACACTGCCAACTCTCAACAGCACCAACATTACAACAAAATGATGGGGTGGGAAATATTGGTCTCCAGTGGTGCATTTCAATACTCTAACCTCTGTTACCTCAAGACACATCTGGGGTGGTTTACTTCAGTTTACATGTCGTTCACTACGGAACATGCTGGATTCGTTTTCAGAGGCTGTGATTGTTAAGACTAGGGCATGGAGACAGAGCGGACAGGACAGAGAATGTGTGATGTCGCTGCCCACTTGTAGTGCTGATGTACGCTTAGAGGGGTGGGTCTCAATAGTCAAGTAGTTCCTTTTCCTTGTTTCATCCCCTTCACCGGCATATAGAAAACACAGCACAAGTGAAAGGACTGCATGTTGGAAATTCACTTTAACCTGTCCTTTCGCGTCATTGCAAACAAAGGAGAGATGAGGAGGGGACTCAAGACTATTGAGACACCTCAGTTGGTGGGGCAGGGCAACGGTGATAATGGATGAGAGAGAATCTGATAGAAAGAGGAGGAATGGATGTGTGTGTGGTCGGATATAGGACTGTTGTACAGAGAGAGGCCAAGTTACGTTCAGGTTCAATGCAAAGTGGAGCGGAAGTCTGCTACAGATTTTGTTGTACAGAAACAAGTAATTTTGAAAAATAAAAAAAAAGGAAAAATGACTTCTTGAGGCTGTCTTCATTTGTACGGACTTGGTTGGATTGTGTATGAGTTCAAAACAATGCCCACAAACTACATTAGTTGGTATAACTAACCATGAAAGATGTAAGGTAAAGATTATATTTTGTGCATCCTTTAAAAGGAATTTGACTTGGTGAAAACCACTCCAGGGCCCATAGGAGTGCTGATCTAGGATCAGGTCCCCCCTGTCCATCTAATCTTATTCATTATGATCTAAAACGTGTAACTGATTCTAGATCAGCACTCATGAGATTCTTTATGAATACGACCAGAAGAAGGGTTGGTTTCATTCAGCCTACTCATGAAGGGTTGGTTTCATTCAGCCTACTCCTGGACCAAATTGATTTATCAGTTCAAGAAGGCCAGGAGTGTTAAAAAGGCTCTTACAGACCACGATTGACCAGCCAACGTACCAATCGCTGCTCCCATGTGTCCTCTTAATTACCTTGCTGGTGCCCGCCTACTGGGCGTGGCTAATCTGATAAAGAGATTGAAATGGACACATGGGAGCAGAGCTAGCAACGAAGACGTGTGGGCATAAAATAATGTAAGTAGCTCTATTTGAGAGTTGATAGTGGAGTTTGCAGGGGTTGATGTTTGTACTCATTCATGTGCATTTGCATGCTAGACTAATTACACTGAACAAAAATACAAACGCAACATGTAAAGTGTTGGTCCCATGTTTCATGAGCTGAAATAAAAAATCCCAGACATTTGCCAGATGCACAAAAAGCTTATTTCTCTCATGTTGTGCAGAAATGTGTTTACATTCCTATTAGTGAGCGTTTCTCCTTTGCCAAGATAATCCATCCACCTGACAGGTGTGGCATATCAAGAAGCTGATTAAACAGTGATCATTACACAGATGCACCTTGTGCTGGGGACAATAAAAGGCCACTTAAAAATTTGCATTTTAATGCCACAGATGTCTCAAGTTTTGCAGGAGCATGTAATTGGCATGCTGACTGCAGGAATGTCCACCAGAGCTGTTGCCAGATAATTTAATGTTAAGTTACACTGCCAGGTCTCTGACCTCCTCCCTATAGGCTGTCTCATCGTTGTCGGTGATCAGGCCTACCACTGTTGTGTCGTCAGCAAACTTAATGATGGTGTTGGAGATGTGCTTGGCCACGCAGTTGTGGGTGAACGGGGAGTACAGGAGGGGACTAAGCACGCACCCCTAAAGGGGCCCTGTGTTGAGGATCAGCGTGGCAGATGTGTTGTTGCCTACCCTTTCCACCTGGGGGCGGCCCGTCAGGAAGTCCAGGATCCAGTTGCAGAGGGAGGTGTTTAGTCCCAGGGTCCTTAGTTTAATGATGAGTTTTGTGGGCACTATGGTGTTGAATGCTGAGCTGTAGTCAATGAACAGCATTCTCACATAGGTGTTCCTTTTGTCCAGGTGGGAAAGGGCAGTGTGTTTGTAGCCCTCTGCTAATGCTTTGGCTACACAGGGGCCTTACAGTCTGATGCCATTGTCTCTCATTACAGTCCTTATTGTGCAGATGGTTAATATTTTACTGGTATAATTGTATGCTACGGTGACAGTGCCTTTCCCACATGTTGGTCATTTCCAGGCCCAGTGCTTTATCCTAGCCTTCTAGCATACCTGACATGGCTAACGCTAGCTTCAGGTTCTACCTGGTCCTGCTTACTATTTAGGCGTCAATGTTCATTGATACAGTGCCTTGCAAAAGTATTCATCCCTCTTGGCGTTTTTCCTATTTTGTTGCATTACAGCCTGTAATTTAAATTGATTTTTATTTGGATTTCATGTAATGGACATACACAAAATAGTCCAAATTGGTGAAGTTAAATGAAAAAAAACTTGTTTAAAAAAATTCTAAAAAATAAATTAAGGAAAAGTGGTGCGTGCATATGTATTCACCCCCTTTGCTATGAAGCCCCTTTAATAAGATCTGGTGCAACCAATTACCTTCAGAAGTCGCATAATTAGTAAAGTCCACCTGTGTGCAATCTAATTATCACATGATCTCAGTATCTATACACCTGTTCTGAAAGGCCCCAGAGTCTGCAACACCACTAAGCAAAGGGCACCATCAAGCAAGCGGCACCATGAAGACCAAGGAACTCTCCAAACAGGTCAGGGACAAAGTTGTGGAGAAGTACGGATCAGGGTTGGGTTATAAAAAAATATCAGAAACTTTGAACATCCCACGGAGCACCATTAAATCCATTATTAAAAAATGGAAAGAATATGGCACCACAACAAACCTGCCAAGAGAGGGCCGCCCACCAAAACTCACGGACCAGGCAATGAGGGCATTAATCAGAGGCAACAAAGAGACCAAAGATAACCCTGAAGGAGCTGCAAAGCTCCACAGCGGAGATTGGAGTATCTGTCCATAGGACCACTTTAAGCCATACACTCCACAGAGCTGGGCTTTACAGAAGAGTGGCCAGAAAAAAGCAATTGCTTAAAGAAGAAAATAAGCCAACACGTTTGGTGTTTGTCAAAAGGCATGTGGGAGACTCCCCAAACATATGGAAGAAGGTACTCTGGTCATATGAGACTAAAATTGAGCTTTTTGGCCATCAAGGAAAATGCTATGTCTGGCGCAAACCCAACACACTGTATGTGATTCAGGCACTGCAATATTATGCATGTTTAGCTTTATGCATGTTTATCTTCATAGTGTGGAATTGAGAACATTATTTACTGTATATAGCTTAAATTGTGCAATTATGTATTGGCCTAATTGCCTTGAATAGCCTTTTGTGTGTAACTTTGCACGGTTAATTCTATTTCCATTTCTCTTTCCTCCTAGAAACCACACACCCTGTTGAAAAAGTACCCAAAGTGAACCGGAGTGTGTAGTGGTGCCTGGAGAAGTGGGTATACTCTAATTTTGCACAAGGAAAAATCCAAACTGCCCGCCCGGCAAAAGGAAAGCCGCCCTGTGTGAAATATTCTGAGAAACAGTGACATACACTCTGATATTGGTCTTTCACAGTCAGGCCAACCCAAGCTGTGCTGTGCAGTAGGCTAATTTTAGGCCTACTATTAAACTGATAAACTGAGTTAGAAATTCACAGGTTTCAGATTTTCCCCAATTTTTCAGGTTTTCGTTCTCAAAGTCATGCTTTATTTTAAGAGAAAAACAACAACATTGTACAGTGCATTCGGAAAGTATTCAGACCCCTTGACTTTTTCCACATTTTGTTACATTACAGGTTTATTCTAAAATGGATTAAATAAATAATGTCCCTCATCAATCTACACACAATACCCCATAATGACAAAGCGAAAACAGGTCTTTAGAAATGTTTGCACATTTATAAAAATAAATGGAAATACCTTAGTTACATAAGTATTCAGACACTTTGCTATGAGATTCGAAATTGAGCTCAGGTGCATCCTGTTTCCATTGATCATCCTTGAGATGTTTCTACAACTTGATTTGAGTCCACCTGTGGTAAATTCAATTGACTGGACATGATTTGGAAAGGCACACACTTGTCTATATAAGGTTCCACAATTGACAGTGCATGTCAGAGCAAAAACCAAGCCATGAGGTCGAAGGAATTGTCTGCAAAACAGCTCCGAGACAGGATTGTGTCGAGGCACAGATCTGGGGAAGGATACCAAAACATTTCTGCAGCATTGAAGGTCCCCAAGAACACAGTGGCCTCCACCATTCTTAAATGGAAGAAGTCTGGAACCACCAAGACTCTTCCTAGAGCTGGCTGCCTGGCCAAACTGAGCAATCGGTGGAGAAGGGCCTTGGTCAGGGAGGTGACCAAGAACCCAATGGTCATTCTGACAGAGCTCCAGAGTTCCTCTGTGGAGATGGGAGAAACTTCCAGAAGGACAACCATCTCTGTAGCACTCCACCAATCAGGCCTTTATGGTAGAAGAGCCAGACGGAAGCCACTTCTCAGTAAAAGGAACATGACAGCTCACTTCGAGTTTGCCAAAAGGCACCTAAAGGACTCTGACCATGAGAAACAAGATTCTCTGGTCTGCTGAAACCAAGATTGAACTCTTTGGCCTGAACGCCAAGTGTCACGTCTGGAGGAAACCTGGCACCATCCCTACGGTGAAGCATGGTGGTGGCAGCATCATGCTGTGGGTATGTTTTTCAACGGCAGGGACTGGGAGACTAGTCAGAAGTGAGGGAAAGATGAACAGAGCAAAGTACAGAGAGATCCTTGATGAAAACCTGCTCCAGAGTGCTCAGGACTTCAGACTGGGGCGAAGGTTCACCTTCCAACAGGACACCGACCCTAAGCACACAGCCAAGACAACACTGTAGTGGTTTCGGGACAAGTCTCTGAATGTTCTGGAGTGGCCCAGCCTGAGCCCGGACTTGAACCCGATTGAACATCTCTGGAGAGACCTGAAAATAGCTGTGCAGTGACGCTCCCCATCCAACCTGGCAGAGCTTGAGAGGATCTGCAGAGAAGAATGGGAGAAACTCTCCAAATACAGGTGTGCCAAGCTTGTAGTGTCATATCCAAGAAGACTCGAGGCTGTAATTGCTGCCAAAGGTGCTTCAACAAAGTGCTGAGTAAAGGATCTGAATACTTATGTAAATGTGATATTTCCGATATTATTATTATTTATTTTTAAACCTGTTTTTGCTTTGTAATTATGGGGTATTGTGTGTAGTCCATAACAATGCTTAAACCACATCAGGAGACCACTTTTGAGCTCTGGGAAAAATCTAAGACATTTTGTGCAGGCACTATTGTTTGCTAAATAAATGGCCACTGGATTGACGCAAATAATCATGATATTAGTACTTTGTAGCTAGTTAACATTTAATAGAGAAAGTTTTTTCTTTCCATCTACCAGAAGAATGTTATCATTAGCATCGCTATATTTTTTCTGTTCCAAGGCTGTTCCTTAATTGTTTGAAACCTGGACGTTTTACTTCTTATTATGAGGCATGTCTTACCTTGCTTCAAAGTAGCCTATAGCCAAAATCCAACCTTAGAAACATGGAGGCAATTATTTTTATAAAGACTTATTCATATGCGTTTCCTGTTCTATTGGTTGTCTTTCAACGTTATTTCATTGTCTAGCAGCCAAAGGCATTATCCTAATCATATTAGCAACCCATGATATTTGTTGAATCTTTAAATCCCCCTCTTTCTAACGGATATTTCCATCTCTGGCCATGAAACCGCTTGTATGTGCGGTGCGCATTTTAGAACTATGTTTTTCCCGCAAATTGCATTTTGGAACATTCACGCGTAGGCGTAGGCCTACTGCTGCGCCTAAAATGTGAAGAAATTATCATTTATATACATTTGAAAAGAAACATTCCGATCTGTTCCATCAGCCCTATTAATTGATACGGCATATACCTCCACTACACTACTTTGATTAAGTGAGTATAGGCAATGCCCACTGAAAAATAAGTGGGTATACGGTGTATACCCTCCACTACACCACTGGGAGTGTGTTTTGGTGACAATAAAACCCCTTTGCCCAGACATCCTTTGGCTCTGTTCTTGCCGGACATCCCTGTGGTCCTTCACATGTCCCTGAGTCAGTACATAGTGTTTAATAGAGGTCATCCAGATCCTTTCCGTTTTTACAACTAGTACAGTAATTGATTTCAGGCACAAGTGTACAGGCCACTGACAGACCAAATCGTATTATAGGCCAGGGGTATAGGGCCACACATTGTAGAGATTTACAAGAATCCTTTAAAGCCCTGAAATAGCCAAGAGTGTTAATTTGCTTACCTATTTTGACTGAGAACATGGTCATTGCCAGCTGTTATTTGCAGTGCAAATTGAGTTTGCAGTCATTTACCGTATGTACATGGATAATTCATACAGTAACAGCAAGTAGGACACTCATGCATGCATACGATGTGCCCTCATAAGCCAAAAATAGCTTGATTTCTTGTCCCCTGTCCTTGATGATGAAGACCGAAATAATGTCCCAAATGGTACCTTATTCCCTATTTAGTGCACTACTTTTGACCCAAGGCCCATAGCGCTCTGGTCAAATGTAGTGCACTATATAGGGGAATATGGTGCCATTTGGGATGATATACAATTAAAGGGGAGGTGCCTAGTTGTGCGTTTCACCGGAAGTCTGACGTCGCACAGTATTCTGTCAGAAAAAAATTATCTACATTCGAACAAATCAGAAGGGTAGCTAAAGCTACACGAGTGGAATAAGACAAATATTGTCGTTTGTCGAAAATACGTTAACCTCTATCGAAAACCCCTGAAGACCACTGTAATGGCCGAGGAAAACATATTCCTTTTCGTTCCGAATTTGATCGGTGAGTTTCTGTTCACATGGATGGTTCCAATTAAATGAAAACTGTCTAAAATGTACTAGATTACTTTAGCAAATTAGCAGCTAGCTAGCTACAGTAGGTGTAATCAGCCTAGTCAATCGTAGTATAATTTTGTCTGTCTGTTTTGATAATAGCCAGTATTGCCATCATGAATTGAATTGGCTATTATATTCACGATACAAGTAGCTATATAGAGATGACTAGTAGTGTAGTGAGGGAGCCAGTGCCAGCCACCTGTATCATCATAAGGATTGTATTGGGTGCCAGACCAGGGTAGGTTAAATACTATTTTAATTCATTTCAAATACTTTATCTGGGCTTGATTGAGCTTGACTGGCAAAATGGAACCAAAAGTTGGAAAAGTAAACATCTCGCCCCTCTGGCACGCAAGGAAAACAAGCGCTAAAACGCGATTTAAAATATATAATTTAAACCCAAATCGGATGGGGGCCTCTACATATCAGTCCTGTCAGGTCTAGGCTTCTTATGACTCATATTACTATCTTAGGATGGGAATGTTTTCTGTAGAGCTTCCAGAAATTCTTTAAGATTATGTAGCTTTCTAGAATGCCTGGAGACCTTTTCTCAGAGAGGGCGAAGGCATCTCTTGAAAGGTCTCTTGTCTAGCTATGGCTCAGTGTGTTGTCACATTGGGCTTGCGAAATCAAGCCATCTGAAAAGTATGTTTTTATCACCACCACCTCTCTTCACCCATCCCTTGGCCCTCCTCTCCTTTCCCCTCCTCTCTCCCATCTCCCCCTCTTCTCTCCTCTCTCTCATCCGATCCTATCCTCTCTGTTAGGCTATGCCCGCATCGTGCTGGCTCTGCTTGCCTTCTACCTGATGCCATGCTGTCCAGTACCAGCTGTGTTCTTCTACCTGCTCAGTGCCCTCCTGGATGCCTTTGATGGGCACGCCGCCCGCGCCCTCAACCAAGGTACCACTATTACTACAATTCATATGTCGTTTTTACCCTGTGATAGATTCAACCCATGATAGATTTATTCAGAATCTCTGGTCTCAGAGTCGGAGGTATTGAGCGTTGTGCTAATATCAAAAATACTTATAAGGGTGCTGTCCACTAAAGGTAAATAATGATTAGGCTACCTGATGAAATGATAAGGACGGGCTGCGCTCCATGTTATCCATAATATTTTTTTACAAAAAAAATTATAATTACAGAAATTAGAAATGTGGAAATTGGTCATCACAGGGAAGATGGATCGTGTGTGTTCGTGCGTGTCGAGCCTGTCTGTGTGCACAAGCAGCTAATCCCTACCTAGGTCCATATCAAAAAGTCACCATGACATGAGACAGGAGAACACTTTTTTCCAACAAACTTAGTATTAGGTGGGTACAATGAAAGTTCCATGTTGGATTGTAAAAGCGTCCATATTGTTCTGGATGTCTGTGAAGTACGTCTTAGCCCCGTTGATGTCGTTGTTTGTTGTGAAAATTGGCGACCAAAATCCTTTACTTGACAGTACTTCAGATCACGGCTATGAAAATCAACAGAATTACTACTCCACTTATTCTGCTCTATGTATTGAACCCAGCAGTAAGTACCAATCATAGTCGACTCAACATCCAAATGGAGTTTAGATTCCAGGTAGACCTTGTACTCCATCAGCTTCTGTGGATCCTTACATTTACATTTACATTTACGTCATTTAGCAGACGCTCTTATCCAGAGCGACTTACAAATTGGTGCATTCACCCTATAGCCAGTGGGATAACCACTTTACAATACTTTTTTTTTTTTTTTTTTGGGGGGGGGGGGGGGGTAGAAGGATTACTTTAACCTATCCCAGGTATTCCTTAAAGAGGTGGGGTTTCAAATGTCTCCGGAAGGTGGTGAGTGACTCCGCAGTCCTGGCGTCGTGAGGGAGCTTGTTCCACCATTGGGGTGCCAGAGCAGCGAACAGTTTTGACTGGGCTGAGCGGGAACTATGCTTCCGCAGAGGAAGGGGAGCCAGCAGGCCAGAGGTGGATGAACGCAATGCCCTCGTTTGGGTGTAGGGACTGATCAGAGCCTGAAGGTACGGAGGTGCCGTTCCCCTCACTGCTCCATAGGCAAGCACCATGGTCTTGTAACGGATGCGAGCTTCAACTGGAAGCCAGTGGAGTGTGCGGAGGAGGGGGGTGACGTGAGAGAACTTGGGAAGGTTGAACACCAGACGGGCTGCGACATTCTGGATGAGTTGTAGGGGTTTAATGGCACAGGCAGGGAGCCCAGCCAACAGCGAGTTGCAGTAATCCAGACGGGAGATGACAAGTGCCTGGATTAGGACCTGTGCCGCTTCCTGTGTAAGGCAGGGTCGTACTCTCCGAATGTTGTAGAGCATGAACCTGCAGGATCGGGTCACCGCCTTGATGTTAGCGGAGAACGACAGGGTGTTGTCCAGGGTCACGCCAAGGCTCTTCGCACTCTGGGAGGAGGACACAACGGAGTTGTCAACCGTGATGGCGAGATCATGGAACGGGCAGTCCTTCCCCGGGAGGAAGAGCAGCTCCGTCTTGCCAGGGTTCAGCTTGAGGTGGTGATCCGTCATCCATACTGATATGTCTGCCAGACATGCAGAGATGTGATTCGCCACCTGGTTATCAGAAGGGGGAAAGGAGAAGATTAGTTGTGTATCGTCAGCGTAGCAATGATAGGAGAGGACATGTGAGGATATGACAGAGCCAAGTGACTTGGTGTATAGGGAGAAAAGGAGAGGGCCTAGAACTGAGCCCTGGGGGACACCAGTGGTGAGAGCACGTGGTGCGGAGACAGCTTCTCGCCACGCCACTTGGTAGGAGCGACCGGTCAGGTAGGACGCAATCCAGGAGTGAGCCGCGCCGGAGATGCCCAGCTCGGAGAGGGTGGAGAGGAGGATCTGATGGTTCACAGTATCAAAGGCAGCAGACAGGTCTAGAAGGACAAGAGCAGAGGAGAGAGAGTTAGCTTTAGCAGTGCGGAGAGCCTCCGTGACACAGAGAAGAGCAGTCTCAGTTGAATGACCAGTCCTGAAACCTGACTGGTTTGGATCAAGAAGATCATTCTGAGAGAGATAGCAAGAGAGTTGGCTAAAGACGGCACGCTCAATAGTTTTGGAAAGAAAAGAAAGAAGGGATACTGGTCTGTAGTTGTTGACATCAGTGGGATCGAGTGTTGGTTTTTTGAGAAGGGGTGCAACTCTCGCTCTCTTGAAGACGGAAGGGACATAGCCAGCGGTCAAGGATGAGTTGATCAGCGAGGTGAGGTAGGGGAGAAGGTCACCGGAGATGGTCTGGAGAAGAGAGGAGGGGATGGGGTCAAGCGGGCAGGTTGTTGGGCGGCCTGCAGTCACTAGTCGCAAGATTTTATCTGGAGAGAGAGGGGAGAAAGAAGTCAAAGCATAGGGTAGGGCAGTGAGAGCAGGACCAGCAGTGTCATTAGACTTAACAAACGAGGATCGGATGTCGTCAACCTTCTTTTCAAAGTGGTTGACGAAGTCAGCCACAGAGAGGGAGGAGGGGGGGGGGGGAGGATTCAGCAGTGAGGAGAATGTGGCAAAGAGCTTCCTAGGGTTAGAGGCAGATGCTTGGAATTTAGAGTGGTAGAAAGTGGCCTTAGCAGCAGAAACAGATGAAGAAAATGTAGAGGAGGGAGTGAAAAGATGCCAGGTCGGCAGGGAGTTTAGTTTTCTTCCATTTCCGCTCAGCTGCCCGGAGCTCTGTTCTGTGAGCTCGCAATGAGTCATCAAGCCACAGAGCTGGAGGGGAGGACCGAGCCGGCCGGGAGGATAGGGGACACAGGGAGTCAAAGGATGCAGAAAGGGAGGAGAGGAGGGTTGAGGAGGCAGAATCAGGAGATTGGAGGGAGAAGGATTGAGCAGAGGGAAGAGATGATAGGATGGAAGAGGAGAGAGTAGTGGGAGAGAGAGAGCGAAGGTTGCGGCGGCGCGTTACCATCTGTGTAGGGGCAGAGTGAGTAGTGTTGGAGGAGAGCGAGAGAGAAAAGGATACAAAGTAGTGGTCGGAGACATGGAGGGGAGTTGCAGTGAGGTTAGTAGAAGAGCAACATCTAGTAAAGATGAAGTCAAGCGTATTGCCTGCCTTGTGAGTAGGGGGGGACGGTGAGAGGGTGAGGTCAAAAGAGGAGAGGAGTGGAAAGAAGGAGGCAGAGAGAAATGAGTCAAATGTAGACGTAGGGAGGTTGAAATCCCCCAAAACTGTGAAGGGTGAGCCATCCTCAGGAAAGGAACTTATCAAGGCGTCAAGCTCATTGATGAACTCTCCAAGGGAACCTGGAGGGCGATAGATGACAAGGATATTAAGCTTAAATGGGCTAGTGACTGTGACAGCGTGGAATTCAAATGAGGAGATAGACAGATGGGTTAGGGGAAAAATTGAGAATGACCACTTGGGAGAGATGAGGATTCCTGTGCCACCACCCCTCTGACCAGATGCTCTCGGGGTATGCGAGAACACATGGTCAGACGAGGAGAGAGCAGTAGGAGTAGCAGTGTTTTCAGTGGTAATCCATGTTTCCGTCAGCGCCAGGAAGTCGAGGGACTGGAGGGTAGCATAGGCTGGGATGAAGTCAGCCTTGTTGGCAGCAGAACGGCAGTTCCAGAGGCTGCCTGAGACCTGGAACTCCAGGTGTGTGGTGCGTGCAGGGACCACCAGGTTAGAGAGGCAGCAGCCATGCGGTGTGAGGCGTTTGTGTAGCCTGTGCGGAGAGGAGAGAACAGGGATAGGCAGAGGCATAGTTGACAGGCTGTAGCAGATGGCTACAATAATGCAGAGGAGATCGAAATGAACTAAACATCTGGGAAAGGAGAGAGCAGGGCCTCCCTCACCAAAAAAATATAACTCTCCCAACTTCCACCTCAGAAACTATAATTGTTTCACTGAACCACCCGAATAAAACTCTCCCAACTTCCACTTTAGAAATTAGAATTGCTGTAAACTACAGCGGTTCAATGTTTCAAGGAATAGACTCAACTTACTTTATTCAGCTAGCTAACTATGACGCCATAGCTAACTAGCATGCTAGCATCCAATAACACACAGGTAGGTAGATGTCTACTTCGGCCCTGGCTCTGGCCGTCTTGTGGCCCGTCTCCAGTCAAGCCTGCTGGATCAGCATCTGGGAGTGGAAGGCAGCTCCGTTGACCCAGTGCATCATGGAGTGGGAGGACATCTTGTCGTCTCTTAGATATGGCATTCATTAGTGCGGTCAGGTTAAAGCTGAGCTGAGCTGACCCTCCACACGCTTGGTGTTCTCAAGGAGGAGCAGCTTGGTCTCCAGATCCATCTGCACAAGCTTCAGATACTCATCCATCCAGTTTCGCACCGCCGAGGCCTTCTCCTCGGCAAACACCGGACGCAGCATGTCCCCCGTGTCCAACGGTACCTCCTTGTTGGCTATGAGGATCACCTCTAATACCTTGAAGATGACCAGGGCTATCTGCCCCACGGCCGGCATACTGGTCAAGCCCCCCAGAGCAATGCTCAGCCTCTCCACATAGACGGAGGGCCTGGTCGGCAACATGCTCCATCATACTGGAGGAGCGGTCCTGGAGGACTGCAGTGGAGTTCAGCCCAGAGTAGTGGGTGCTGTTGATGCTCACTTCAGGTAGACCCTTGTCATATAGGGCCCTCTTGTACAGTTTGGACCACATCTTGCCCGGAGTATGACAGTCCCTGCCCCATTCCCACAGCTGTTGAACTCAAGTCTAAATCTGTGTCCGGCTTTCAGGCAATCCTGGAGAATAACAGCTAGAACGTTTCTCTCTCCTGTGTCAATTCTATTCTGTTATAAAGTAATGGCATGGTCATGAACCGGAGCTCATTAGCTGCACAAATTTCAATATTGGAGGTTGAAAGTCCTTGTCTGATGCTGATGTATCTGTTGTGTATTGGCTAAAATACTTGCTGGTTGCAACTGTAAGGTTTCATAATACTGGTAAGGAATAGGTCCAAAAGAAAAGGAAAAGCTGCACACTAGTCGTTTGATGCAATAATTTATTCATCAACGTTTCGACAGCTAAGCTGTCTTAATCAGGGTTTCATGTCAAACACTGCAGGTCACAAGCAGGTTTCCATTGGACACTTGCAGGTGTTTGTAATCACGGCTATGGCAGCAGATGATAGGCCTGTCGTTGATCAATTTCCAATTATCAACAATATATATAAAAAAAGGCATAAATGGATATCAAACGATCTTGTGAGTGTTTTAAACATGCATGAAACAGGAGTATGAAAGCGAAGGTATGTCAGAATAGACAGAGTGGAAAGGTGAAAGTCTATCTATATTTATCTTAGTGACAAGTGGGACCCTCCAGTGGTCTGCAGCCGACAGACATAAGGTTGGGCAGTATCCAGAATTGCATACAGTCATACCGTTTCTGTACCATACCGGGGTATACGGTATTTTACACACAAAACTATTTAGGCAACAGGGACCTTGATCCAGGTGTGGATTGAATGTCTCTGCTGTAACGATGAAGCTTGGTCTTGACATTTAGCCACTTAAGAAAGGAAGCAAACCAAATGCATAGCTGGATATAATTTATTTGACACATCTTAGATTTCTTATAGTTATACTTATTGTTATAAGCAGTGGCGTAGCACGCACCCCCGCAGCTCCCGTTGAAGTCGGAAGTTTACATACACTTAGGTTGGTTTCATTAAAACTCGCTTTTCAACCACTCCACAAATTTCTTTTTAACAAACTATAGTTTTGGCAAGTCGGTTAGGACATCTACTTTGTGCATGACAAGTAAATTTTCCAACAATTGTTTACAGACAGATTATTTCACTTACAATTCACTGTATCACAATTCCAGTGGGTCAGAAGTTTACATATACTAACTTGACTATGCCTTTAAACAGCTTGGAAAATTCCAGGAAATGATGTAATGACTTTAGAAGCTTCTGATAGGCTAATTGACATAATTTGAGTCAATTGGAGGTGTACCTGTGGATGTATTTCAAGGCCTACCTTCAAACTCAGTGCCTCTTTGCTTGACATCATGGGAAAATCAAAAGACCTCAGAAAAAAAATGGTAGACCTCCACAAGTCTGGTTCATCCTTGGGAGCAATTTCCAAACGCCTGAAGGTACCACGTTCATCTGTACAAACAAAAGTACGCAAGTATAAACACCATGGGACCACGCAGCCGTCATACCGCTCAGGAAGGAAACGCGTTCTGTCTCCTAGAGATGAACGTACTTTGGAGCGAAAAGTGCAAATCAATCCCAGAACAACAGCAAAGGACCTTGTGAAGATGCTGGAGGAAACAGATACAAAAGTATCTATATCCACAGTAAAACAAGTCCTATATCGACATAACCTGAAAAGCTGCTCAGCAAGGAAGAAGCCAATGCTCCAAAACCGCCACAGAGAAGTCAGACTACGGTTTGCAACTGCACATGGGGACAAAGATTGTACTTTTTGGAGAAATGTCCTCTGGTCTGATGAAACAAAAATATAACTATTTGGCCATAATGACCATCGTTATGTTTGGAGGAAAAAGGGGGTGCCTTGCAAGCCGAAGAACACCATCCCAACCGTGAAGCACAGGGGTGGCAGCATCATGCTGTGGGGGAGCTTTGCTGCAGGAGGGACTGGTGCATTTCACAAAATAGATGGCATCACGAGGAAGGAAAATTATGTGGATATTTTGAAGCAACATCTCAAGACATCAGTCAGGAAGTTAAAGCTTGGTTGCAAATGGGTCTTCCAAACGGACAATGACCCCAAGTTGTGGCAAAATGGCTTAAGGACAACAAAGTCAAGGTATTGGAGTGGCCATCACAAAGCCCTGAACTCAATTCTATAGGAAATTTGTGGGCAGAACTGAAAAAGTGTGTGCGAGCAAGGAGGCCTACAAACCTGACTCGGTTACACCAGCTCTGTCAGGAGGAATGGGCCAAAATTCACCCAACTTATTGTGGGAAGCTTGTGGAAGGCTACCCGAAACGTTTCACCCAAGTTAAACAATTTAAAGGCAATGCTACCAAATACTAATTGAGTGAATGTACACTTCTGACCCACTGGGAATGTGATGAAAGAAATAAAAGCTGAAATAAGTCATTCTCTCTACTATTATTCTGACATTTCACGTTCTTAAAATAAAGTGGTGATCCTAACTGACCTAAGACAGGGAATTTTTACTAGGATTAAATGTCAGGAATTGTGAAAAACTGAGTTTAAATGTATTTGGCTAAGGTGTATGTAAACTTCAACTGTATACAGTGTGGGGAAAAAAGTATTTTATCCCCTGCTGATTTTGTACGTTTGCCCACTGACAAAGACATGATCTGTCTATAATTTTTAATGGTAGGTTTATTTGAACAGTGAGAGACAGAATAACAACAAAAAAATCCAGAAAAAAAACGCATGTCAAAAATGTTATAAATTGATTTGCATTTTAATGAGGGAAATAAGTATTTGACCCCTCTACAAAACATGACTTAGTACTTGGTGGCAAAACCCTTGTTGGCAATCACAGAGGTCAGACGTTTCTTGTAGTTGTCCACCAGGTTTGCACACATCTCAGGAGGGATTTTGTCCCACTCCTCTTTGCAGATCTTCTCCAAGTCATTAAGGTTTCGAGCCTGACGTTTGGCAACTCGAACCTTCAGCTCCCTCCACAGATTTTCTATGGGATTAAGGTCTGGAGACTGGCTACGCCACTCCAGGACCTTAATGTGCTTCTTCTTGAGCCACTCCTTTGTTGCCTTGGCCGTGTGTTTTGGGTCATTGTCATGCTGGAATACCCATCCACAACCCATTTTCAATGCCCTGGCTGAGGGAAGGAGGTTCTCACCCAAGATTTGACGATACATGGCCCCGTCCATCGTCCCTTTGATGCGGTGAAGTTGTCCTGTCCCCTTAGCAGAAAAACACCCCCAAAGCATAATGTTTCCACCTCTATGTTTGACGGTGGGGATGGTGTTCTTGGGGTCATAGGGAGCATTCCTCCTCCTCCAAACACGGCGAGTTGAGTTGATGCCAAAGAGCTCGATTTTGGTCTCATCTGACCACAACACTTTCACCCAGTTCTCCTCTGAATCATTCAGATGTTCATTGGCAAACTTCAGATGGGCCTGTATATGTGCTTTCTTGAGCAGGGGGACCTAGCGGGCGCTGCAGGATTTCAGTCCTTCACGGCGTAGTGTGTTACCAATTGTTTTATTGGTGACTATGGTCCTAGTTGCCTTGAGATCATTGACAAGATCCTCCCGTGTAGTTCTGGGCTGATTCCTCAACGTTCTCATGATCATTGCAACTCCGAGGTGAGATCTTGCATGGAGCCCCAGGCCGAGGGAGATTGACAGTTCTTTTGTGTTTCTTCCATATGTGAATAATCGCACCAACTGTTGTCACCTTCTCACCAAGCTGCTTGGCGATGGTCTTGTAGCCCATTCCAGCCTTGTGTAGGTCTACAATCTTGTCCCTGACATCCTTGGAGAGCTCTTTGGTCTTGGCCATGGTGGAGAGTTTGGAATCTAATTAATTGATTGCTTCTGTCGACAGGTGTCTTTTATACAGGTAACAAACTGAGATTAGGAGCACTCCCTTGTGCTCCTAATCTCAGCTCGTTACCTGTATAAAAGACACCTGGGAGCCAGAAATCTTTCTGATTGAGAGGGGGTCAAATACTTATTTCCCTCATTTAAAATGCAAATCAATTTATAACATTTTTGACATGCGTTTTTCTGGATTTCTTTGTTGTTATTCTGTCTCTCACTGTTCAAATAAACCTACCATTAAAATTATAGACTGATAATTTCTTTGTCAGTGGGCAAACGTAAAAAATTCCAGTATACGGTCTTAAAGGTACATCACCCAAGCCTAGACAGACATATTGAATACTGTATCGTGATGAATTTAGGAGTCTATGGATTGGGAGTAAAAGGATTGTGTTCTCGCTGTCATTGGTAAAACACACAGCAGGACATCACATTTTCCATACACTGAGTCGTACAGTTTGCAAATGTCTAAGCTATTTGGAGCTTCGCCAGCCAGTGGTTAAAGGTCCTGCACAGTGTTCTCTAATTCCTTTTCACATAATTTGCAGAAATAAATTTGGGTAATAATTTGTATAAATATATTTACTATACACAAATAACCTCTCCCTATCTCTCCCCTGTCCTGTAGGCACTAAGTTTGGTGCGATGTTGGACATGTTGACAGACCGCTGTGCCACCATGTGTCTCCTGGTCAACCTAGCTCTGCTTTACCCCTCCTACACCTTCCTCTTCCAGATCAGCATGAGCCTGGACATCTCCAGCCACTGGCTGCACCTGCACAGGTACATAACATAAGAGCCTAGGAGAACCATGAACTGTACATTACATACGATTTACACAAATTATAATGGATTCAGTGAATGTTTGTGTCCATTAAGTGTCTGTTTTTTTCGCCGATTTCTTTGAGTTCTATTGGGGCTCCTCACCCCTTTCACAGCCAAGTGTGTATAATTCGTTGATGTACATCCATCAGATGTATCTAGGTCAGTGTGGCTAACAGGCATTGGGTGCATCTCAATCCTCTCCTTCATTTGCACTGATTTGAAAGGAATGGACACGTGACAGCAGATTCCCAGTAGTAGGCACCCACAAATTGCTTTAGCGTGTGTTTTTTTTTTCAATGTGGATGGAGAAAAGGCTGTTTTTAGACTACTGAGATGCACCCAGGGGCATCACATGCATGTGTAATGGTGATGACACTGGTGGTGTAATGTCCTTGTACTGAATTAAAGGTTAAACCTCTCTCCCTCTCATTCTGTCTCTCCCTCGCTCCTTCTCTCTCTCACGTTCTCTCTCTCTCTCTCTCTCTCTCTCTCGTTCTCTCTCTCTCTCTCTCTCTCTCTCGTTCTCTCTCTCTCGTTCTCTCTCTCTCGTTCTCTCGTTCTCTCTCTCTCGTTCTCTCTCTCGTTCTCGTTCTCTCGTTCTCTCTCTCTCTCTCTCTCTCTCTCTCTCTCTCTCTCTCTCTCTCTCTCTCTCTCTCTCTCTCTCTCTCTCTCTCTCTCTCTCTCTCTCTCTCTCTCTCTCTCTCTCTCTCTCTCTCTCTCTCTCTCTCTCTCTCTCTCTCTCTCTCTCTCTCTCTCTCTCTCTCTCTCTCTCTCTCTCTCTCTCTCTCTCTCTCAGCTCAATGATGAAGGGATCCACCAGCCACAAGGCCATTGATCTATCTGGAAACCCCATCCTTCGCCTCTACTACACTTCCCGGGTAAGAAATACAGTCACAAACACACCAACATGGTAATACACACACACACACCAACAAAAACACTCTTCCTTTTGCACTTTACATTAACATTTCAGTCATTTAGCAGATGCTCGTATCCAGAGTGACTTACAGGAGCAATTTGGGTTAAGTGTCTTGCTCGAGGACACATCAACAGATTTTTCACCTAGTCAGCTCGGGGATTGGAACCAGTTACTGGCCAAATGCTCTTAACCGCTAGCGTGCGCCCATGCACACATGCTTATTACATACTTTCTCTATCACACACACGCCAACAGGCTGATCTACAGTTGAAGTCGGATGTTTACATACACTTAGGTTGGAGTCATTAAAACTCACTTTTCAACCACTCCACAAATTTCTTGTTAACAAACTATAGTTTTGGCAAGTCGGTTAGGACATCTACTTTGTGCATGACACAAGTAATTTTTCCAACAATTGTTTACAGACAGATCATTTCACTTACAATTCACTGTATCACAATTCCAGTGGGTCAGAAGTTTACATACACTAAGTTGACTGTGCCTTTAAACAGCTTGGAAAATTCCAGAAAATGATGTCATGGCTTTAGAAGCTTCTGATAGGCTAATTGACATCATTTGAGTCAATTGGAGGTGTAGCTGTGGATGTATTTCAAGGCCTACCTTCAAACTCAGTGCCTCTTTGCTTGACATCATGGGAAAATCAAAAGAAATCAGCCAAGACCTCAGACACCTCTACGCAGACGACACCATTTTGTATACATCTGGCCCTTCATTGGACACTGTGTTAACAAACCTCCAAAAGAGCTTCAATGCCATACAAAACTCATTCCGTAGCCTCCAACTGCTCTTAAACGCTAGTAAAACTAAATGCATGCTCTTCAATCGAACACTGCTTGCACCCGCCCGCCCGACTTGAATCACTACTCTCGGCGGGTCTGACTTAGAATATGTGGACAACTACAAATACCTAGGTGTCTGGTTAGACCGTAAACTCTCCTTCCAGACTCACATTAAGCATCGCCAATCCAAAGTTAAATCTAGAATCGGCTTCCTATTTCGCAACAAAGCCTCCTTCACTCATGCTGCCTTTGCTTGACATCATGGGAAAATCTAAAGAAATCAGCCAAGACCTCAGAAAATAAATTGTAGACCTCCACAAGTCTGGTTCATCCTTGGGAGCAATTTGCAAACACCTGATGGTACGATGTTCATCTGTACAAACAATAGTACGCAAGTATAAACACCATGGGACCATGCAGCCGCCATACCGCTCAGGAAGGAGACGCGTTCTGTCTCCTAGAGATGAACGTACTTTGGTGCGAAAAGTGCAAATCAATCCCAGAACAACAGCAAAGGACCTTGTGAAGATGCTGGAGGAAACAGATACAAAAGTATATATATCCACAGTAAAACGAGTCATATATTGACATAACCTGAAAATCCGCTCAGCAAGGAACAAGCCACTGCTCCAAAATCGCCATAAAAAAAGCCAGACTACGGTTTGCAACTGCACATGGGGACAAAGATCGTACTTTTTGGAGAAATGTCCGCTGGTCTGATGAAACAAAAATAGAACTGTTTGGCCATAATGACCATCGTTATGTTTGGAGGAAAAAGGGGGATGCTTGCAAGCCGAAGAACACCATCCCAACCGTGAAGCATGGGGGTGGCAGCATCATGCTGTGGGGGTGCTTTGCTGCAGGAGAGACTGGTGCACTTCACAAAATAGATGGCATCATGAGGAAGGAAAATTATGTGGATATATTGAAGCAGCATCTCAAGACATCAGTCAGGAAGTTAAAGCTTGGTCGCAAATGGGTCTTCCAAATGGACAATGACCCCAAGCATACTTCCAAAGTTGTGGCAAAATGGCTTAAGTCAAGGTATTGGAGTGGCCATCACAAAGCCCTGACCTCAATCCTATAGAACATTTGTGGGCAGAACTGAAAAAGCGTGTGCGAGCAAGGAGGCTTACAAACCTGACTCAGTTACACCTGCTCTGTCAGGAGGAATGGGCCAAAATTCACCCAATTTATTGTGGGAAGCTTGTGGAAGGCTACCCGAAACGTTTCACCCAAGTTAAACAATTTAAAGGCAATGCTACCAAATACTAATTGAGTGTATGTTAACTTCTGACCCACTGGGAATGTGATGAATGAAATAAAAGCTGAAATAAATCATTCTCTCTACTATTATTCTGACATTTCACATTCTTAAAATAAAATGCTGATCCTAACTGACCTAAGACAGGGAATTCTTACTAGGACTAAATGTCAGGAATTGTGAAAAATTGAGTTTAAATGTATTTGGCTAAGGTGTATGTAAACTTCTGACTTCAACTGTAACTGCTGTCTTCCATAGCCGGTGCTGTTTGTCATGTGTATGGGGAACGAGCTCTTCTTCTGCCTGCTCTACGTCTCCTACTACATTGAGGAACCCAATGGTGAGTCTCTTCACTCTACTCTCCCCCCCCCCCTTCTTTTCTTAGTTTCTCCCGCTCTCTTTTCTCCCTTTGCATATCCTTCATTCTCCTTTCTCTCCCGCTCTTCAAATCTCTCTCAATCTCCCTCTGTAATATCCCTCCCTTCTTTCCTCTGTCTAAATACGTTGGCTTATATTCACTCACAAAAGCATAGTAATCCTATGCTAAATAGCTGATCTGTACAGCGGGGCCTACGCATTAGGAAGGGGAAATGTGGAAACAATGGACTTCTTATTTTCTCTTCTCCCTCTCTCTCTCTCCAGTGTGGCTGCAGTGGCTGCTTGGTGTCTGTGCCGTGGTGTGTGTGCTGAAGTCTGCCATCAGCGTTCTGCACCTGATCACCGCCTCCAGGAACATGGCTGCCATCGACATGTCCGACCGTGAGAGGGAGAGGAGCAAGGCCGAGTGAGAGAAGGAGAGGGGGGACCTCTTAATCCCTTGGTACGTGTGTAGATCTGAGAGGATGGGTGTAACAATTTGGTAGCAAATCCACCTTGTCCTCTGATAGGCTAGGTAGGGCTGTTGTCCTACGTTTACACCGACCCAATCCTCTCAGATCTACTTGAGTGCCTAGGGGCTAGAGGTCGAGTTAGGATTAGGCAAAGAAGAGGGAGAGAGAGAGGGTGTAGGAGGCTGTAGATGGGTGCATCTCAATAGTCTAAAATGGCTTCCTTTCCTCATGTCCTTTCCTTCCATCTGCACAGATCTGAAAACAAGGGATTGGTGAGAATAGTATAGTGGATGCCTACTAGTCAATACTGCTTACCCATCCAGTTCTCTCACATCAGACGAGAGAAAGGAAAGGAGAAGAGGAGAGGAAGCCACTTTAGACTATTGAGATGCACCCAAAAGTCTCAAATAACCCACTCTCTTAGTCACAGCACTGATAGCAAAGGACTTGAAATAGTGGGGAAATCATTGGAAAAAAACGTTAGGCAGGAGAGAATGAAATTAAGCAAGGAAATGTGGATATTTGAGAGGATTGGGACAAAGCCAGAAAGCAGAGTCAGAGTTGCTGTGTTTGTTGAATAGAGTTGAAGGAGAAGGTGCGGGAACAAATATTATTGTGTAATGTAGCCCAAAACACAGATGGAGGTTAAGAGGAATCAGGGGACCTTTTTAAAAAGCACACTGATGATGGCTATTTTAGTTAGAAGATTGTAGCAACTTAAACCTTCTGTTATGAATCCTACTAAGTGGTAACGTCCAAGCCACTATTATTGCTGTTCCTATTAATATTTAAATTATTGTGGTGGTTTTTATTATCTATCGCTATCATCAGTAATGATTTTGAAATAGTTGCACTAGAGATGTAGGGTCGCCATCAGTTCACTTGTTATTTTGACGATTGAGTCTTTACAGCTTGACTTTACCTTTTTGTTTCTATTATTACTTCTTTTTTTTACTGTGGTAATAGATCGAGGTAGAAGTTGCCCCGGCCACAGATCTAGGATCAGATTACCCAACAATACTCTTAACCTTGACCATCAGGAGGATAACATATCTGACCCTGAACCAGTGCTTAGTTGCAACCAGTGGCAGGGGCGCAACTTTCACTGGGGACGGGGTATGTCCCCCCCCCCACGTTCTGAAATTGCATTTTTGTCCCCCCCTAGTTTTATAATCGGTGTGCTATAGGACCATGCGGACGCCTCCAAGTGGTCGGGTAGGCTGTTTGGAGTGTTTAATAACAATATGAATGGAAAACGAAAGTTGCGCCCCTGGGTAATGGTGACTGTAGAGGTGGTGTTGGGCCTTTAGGTTGCAGTGATGATTGGATGGGGAAGACACACACACTTTCTTAGACGTGTGTGTGTGTGTGTGTGTGTGTGTGCATGCACTTGCCACACACACATACTCACGCACTTGCTTACAGACATGCATTCATATCTATTTGGCACATTCTTGAGCTCAAGTGAAGACCACCTGAGTATTGTGTTTTTATTGTTATTATGAATATTATTCAAAGAGCTTTTCTATCATCACTATGTGACCTTGTGTATTTATATACTGTGGCTGATCTGTTTATTGTCAACTACTAGAAACTATATTTGGAGTGTTGTGATGTAGCTATCAGCCAGATGGCATCAAAGATCCCTAGTTCATTTTAGTTCAACAACACGTTTGGGAGAATGTACTGTATAATTTTGATCATTTAAAAGGTGAGAGGGAGGAGTTAAAACACAAGCTGTGTAAGTCGTAAGATATATGATTATATATGAGAATTCATTGTGGGTGTCAGTGTAAGAACCGTAAGGTGTTCAGGTTTCATTTCCATGCAGTGCCTCCAGCTTGCAGACGTTGTGGAGAATTTATTTGTCAACGGTAATAGATGAAAAGGCAATAAAGACATCTTTGAACCAACCAGTTTACTCTCCTGTGCCAGGATCTTCAGTTATTTGCATGGCTTCTTGTTCTTGTACAGTGTCTTTTTTTATATTTATTTTTTAGGCATTTCGTAAAGAGAAACTTTACGAGGGAGAGCTAAAGGGCAGTGGGCCGGCGGACTCGCACCCATGCCGACTGGCACAAATGCGTGGCCACACCTTGTACAGTATCCATTGAGTTTCTACATAGTGCTGTCAAAGTAGAGGTCCAGAGTCGTTATTGTGCAATCCAGCGGCATGGGTTAATAGGAGGGACTTATCGAGATCCTATAAAAATATTCTAATTCCTTATTTTATGCTGTAGAATGATTAGGTCCGAGTTTCCCACTTGGAAAGTATCAGAATCAACCAATAGGAATTTATACGCTAAAAACGTATGCAGAATTTTACTCTTACTTCTGATGCTGCTTTCAAGACAACTTGTGTCATTAGCAACGTCGTCATTGTCCTCCACGGGAAATCTGGGAGAGGACTGTATATCTGTCTCCGTGCGTACAGTCGTGGTCAAAAGTTTTGAGAATGACACAAGTATTGGTCTTCACAAAGTTCGCTGCTTCAGTGTTATGAGATCTTTTTGTCAGATGTTACTATTACATTTACATTACATTTTAGTCATTTAGCAGACGCTCTTATCCAGAGCGACTTACAGTTAGTGAATACATATTTATTTTTTTATACTGGCCCCCCGTGGGAAACGAACCCACAACCCTGGCGTTGCAAACACCATGCTCTATCAACTGAGCTACATCCCTGCCAGCCATTCCCTCCCCTACCCTGGACAACGCTGGGCCAATTGTGCGCCGCCCATGAGTCTCCCGGTCGCGGCCGGCTGCGACAGAGCCTGGATTTGAACCAGGATCTAGTGGCACAGTTAGCACTGCGATGCAGTGCCTTAGACCACTGCGCCACTCAGGAGTTAAGTTTCTCTATGGTATACTGAAGTATAATTACAAGCATTGCATAAGTGTCAAAGGCTTTTATTGACAATTACAGTGGGGAAAAAAAGTATTTAGTCAGCCACCAATTGTGCAAGTTCTCCCACTTAAAAAGATGAGAGAGGCCTGTAATTTTCATCATAGGTACACGTCAACTATGACAGACAAATTGAGAAAATAATTCCAGAATATCACATTGTAGGATTTTTAATGAATTTATTTGCAAATTATGGTGGAAAATAAGTATTTGGTCACCTACAAACAAGCAAGATTTCTGGCTCTCACAGACCTGTAACTTCTTCTTTAAGAGGCTCCTCTGTCCTCCACTCGTTACCTGTATTAATGGCACCTGTTTGAACTTGTTATCAGTATAAAATACACCTGTCCACAACCTCAAACAGTCACACTCCAAACTCCACTATGGCCAAGACCAAAGAGCTGTCAAAGGACACCAGAAACAAAATTGTAGACCTGCACCAGGCTGGGAAGACTGAATCTACAATAGGTAAGCAGCTTGGTTTGAAGAAATCAACTTTGGGAGCAATTATTAGGAAATGGAAGACATACAAGACCACTGATAATCTCCCTCGATCTGGGGCTCCACGCAAGATCTCACCCCGTGGGGTCAAAATGATCACAAAAATCCCAGAACCACACGGGGGGACCTAGTGAATGACCTGCAGAGAGCTGGGACCAAAGTAACAAAGCCTACCATCAGTAACACACTATGCCGCCAGGGACTCAAATCCTGCAGTGCCAGACGTGTCCCCCTGCTTAAGCCAGTACATGTCCAGGCCCGTCTGAAGTTTGCTAGAGTGCATTTGGATGATCCAGAAGAGGATTGGGAGAATGTCATATGGTCAGATGAAACCAAAATAGAACTTTTTGGTAAAAACTCAAGTTGTCGTGTTTGGAGGACAAAGAATGCTGAGTTGCATCCAAAGAACACCATACCTACTGTGTAGCATGGGGGTGGAAACATCATGCTTTGGGGCTGTTTTTCTACAAAGGGACCAGGACGACTGATCCGTGTAAAGGAAAGAATGAATGGGGCCATGTATCGTGAGATTTTGAGTGAAAACCTCCTTCCATCAGCAAGGGCATTGAAGATGAAACGTGGCTGGGTCTTTCAGCATGACAATGATCCCAAACACACCGCCCGGGCAACGAAGGAGTGGCTTCGTAAGAAGCATTTCAAGGTCCTGGAGTGGCCTAGCCAGATCTCAACCCCATAGAATATCTTTGGAGGGAGTTGAAAGTCCGTGTTGCCCAGCGACAGCCCCAAAACATCACTGCTCTAGAGGAGATCTGCATGGAGGAATGGGCCAAAATACCAGCAACAGTGTGTGAAAACCTTGTGAAGACTTACAGAAAACGTTTGACCTGTGTCATTGCCAACAAAGGGTATATAACAAAGTATTGAGAAACTTTTGTTATTGACCAAATACTTATTTTCCACCATAATTTGCAAATACATTCATAAAAAATCCTACAATGTGATTTTCTGGAATTTTTTTTCTCATTTTGTCTGTCATAGTTGACGTGTACCTATGATGAAAATTATAGGCCTCTCTCATCTTTTTAAGTGGGAGAACTTGCACAATTGGTGGCTGACTAAATACTTTTTTTCCCCACTGTACATTAAGTTTATGCAAAGAGTCAATATTTGCAGTGTTGACCCTTCTTTTTCAAGACCTCTGCAATCCGCCCTGGCATGCTGTCAATTAACTTCTGGGCCACATCCTGACTGATGGCAGCCCATTATTGCATAATCAATGCTTGGAGTTTGTCAGAATTTGTGGGTTTTTGTTTGTCCACCCGCCTCTTAAGGATTGACCACAAGTTCTCAATGGGATTAAGGTCTGGGGAGTTTCCTGGCCATGGACCCAAAATGTCGATGTTTTGTTCCCCGAGCCACTTAGTTATCACTTTTGCCTTATGGCAAGGTGCTCCATCATGCTGGAAAAGGCATTGGTCGTCACCAAACTGTTCTTGGATGGTTGGGAGAAGTTGCTCTCGGAGGATGTGTTGGTACCAGTCTTTATTCATGGCTGTGTTCTTAGGCAAAATTGTGAGTGAGCCCACTCCCTTGGCTGAGAAGCAACCCCACACATGAATGGTCTCAGGATGCTTTACTGTTGGCATGACACAGGACTGATGGTAGCACTCACCTTGTCTTCTCCGGACAAGGTGTTTTCCGGATGCCCCAAACAATCGGAAAGGGGATTCATCAGAGAAAATGACTTTACCCCAGTCCTCAGCAGTCCAATCCCTGTACCTTTTGCAGAATATGGCTTCCTCGCTGCCCTTCTTGACACCAGGCCATCCTCCGAAAGTATTCGCCTCACTGTGCGTGCAGACGCACTCACACCTGCCTGCTGCCATTCCTGAGCAAGCTCTGCACTGGTGGTGCCCCGATCCCGCAGCTGGTGCCCCGGTCCTGGCGCTTGCTGGACTTTCTTGGGCACCCTGACGCCTTCTTCACAACAATTGAACCTCTCTCCTTGAAGTTCTTTATGATCCGAAAAATTGTTGATTTAGGTGCAATCTTACTATCAGCAACATCCTTGCCTGTGAAGCCCTTTTTGTGCAAAGCAATGATGATGGCACGTGTTTCCTTGCAGGTAACCATGGTTAACAGAGGAAGAACAATGATTTCAAGCACCACCCTCCTTTTAAAGCTTCCAGTCTGTTATTCTAACTCAATCAGCATGACAGAGTGATCTCCAGCCTTGTCCTCGTCAACACTCTCACCTGTGTTAACGAGAGAATCACTGACATGATGGCAGCTGGTCCTTTTGTGGCAGGGCTGAAATGCAGTGGAAATGTTTTTGGGGGATTAAGTTCATTTTCATGGCAAAGAGGGACTTTGCAATTAATTGTAATTAATCTGATCACTCTTCATGACATTCTGGAGTATATGCTAATTGCCATCATCAAAACTGAGGCAGCAGACTTTGTGAAAATTAGTATTTGTGTCATTCTCAACTTTGGACCACGACTGTACATACTTACGTCACACGCGATATCTCAGACCCCACGGGCCTGATTTTGACGAAACTTTGGTGAATGAGGCGGCATGCCATAGAGATCCGGCATTTACAAAATTACACTGATTGGCCAGATTTTTCCACATTTTGTTAAGTTACAGCCTTACTCTAAAATGTATAACTCTTAAACGCTACTCATCTGGCACAGAATGACCGATCTGCACGAAACTTGATATGTGGCATCTATGGACTAAGGTCTCTCAACCCAATATTTTCCAGACTGTTGACCAATAAACATTCATGTGGGTGTGGTCTGGCACATAAATATAAGCTTATAAATCAGTCAAGGATATTCGTATTGTAACAAAATTTGGTACACGTTGCAAACACTGTCGAGACTCCACATATGCCAGAACATTAATATCGACCACAAGGTGGCCACAAGGTGTTTGACTCAGTGATGAAATTTGGAAGAACTTCTCAGGTATGAGTCTAGCTAACCACGCGATATCTCAGATACCACTGGCCCAATTTGGAAAAAACTTGGATGAATGATGTGTCTTGCCATAGAGATCAGCCTTTTACTAAATTAAACATTTGCCCAAGGGCCTATAGTAATCAACTGTACGTACGTTAGTAACACAGAAGAGGTGCCTCTTACGCACAGTAAAAAATAAATAATGTGGTTGCTTGTAAATTTGTATTTTATCGTTTTTTGGAAGTACAGTGGGGAAAAAAAGTATTTAGTCAGCCACCAATTGTGCAAGTTCTCCCACTTAAAAAGATGAGATAGGCCTGTAATTTTCATCATAGGTACACGTCAACTATGACAGACAAAATGAGAAAAAAAATCCTGAAAATCACATTGTAGGATTTCTTATGAATTTATTTGCAAATTATGGAGGAAAATAAGTATTTGGTCAATAACAAAAGTTTCTCAATACTTTGTTATATACCCTGTGTTGGCAATGACACAGGTCAAACGTTTTCTGTAAGTCTTCACAAGGTTTTCACACACTGTTGCTGGTATTTTGGCCCATTCCTCCATGCAGATCTCCTCTAGAGCAGTGATGTTTTGGGGCTGTCGCTGGGCAACACAGACTTTCAACTCCCTCCAAAAATATTCTATGGGGTTGAGATCTGGAGACTGGCTAGGCCACTCCAGGACCTTGAAATGCTTCTTACGAAGCCACTCCTTCGTTGCCCGGGCGGTGTGTTTGGGATCATTGTCATGCTGAAAGACCCAGCCACGTTTCATCTTCAATGCCCTTGCTGATGGAAGGAGGTTTTCACTCAAAATTGCACGATACATGGCCCCATTCATTCTTTCCTTTACACGGATCAGTCGTCCTGGTCCCTTTGCAGAAAAACAGCCCCAAAGCATGATGTTTCCACCCCCATGCTTCACAGTAGGTATGGTGTTCTTTGGATGCAACTCAGCATTCTTTGTCCTCCAAACACGACGAGTTGAGTTTTTACCAAAAAGTTCTATTTTGGTTTCATCTGACCATATGACATTCTCCCAATCCTCTTCTGGATCATCCAAATGCACTCTAGCAAACTTCAGACGGGCCTGGACATGTACTGGCTTAAGCAGGGGGACACGTCTGGCACTGCAGGATTTGAGTCCCTGGCGGCGTAGTGTGTTACTGATGGTAGGCTTTGTTACTTTGGTCCCAGCTCTCTGCAGGTCATTCACTAGGTCCCCCCGTGTGGTTCTGGGATTTTTGCTCACTGTTCTTGTGATCATTTTGACCCCACGGGGTGAGATCTTGCGTGGAGCCCCAGATCGAGGGAGATTATCAGTGGTCTTGTATGTCTTCCATTTCCTAATAATTGCTCCCACAGTTGATTTCTTCAAACCAAGCTGCTTACCTATTGCAGATTCAGTCTTCACAGCCTGGTGCAGGTCTACAATTTTGTTTCTGGTGTCCTTTGACAGCTCTTTGGTCTTGGCCATAGTGGAGTTTGGAGTGTGACTGTTTGAAGTTGTGGACAGGTGTCTTTTATACTGATAACAAGTTCAAACAGGTGCCATTAATACAGGTAACGAGTGGAGGACAGAGGAGCCTCTTAAAGAAGAAGTTACAGGTCTGTGAGAGACAGAAATCTTGCTTGTTTGTAGGTGACCAAATACTTAATTTACACCATAATTTGCAAATAAATTCATAAAAAATCCTACAAAGTGATTTTCTGGAGAAAAAAAATCTCAATTTGTCTGTCATAGTTGACGTGTACCTATGATGAAAATTACAGGCCTCTCTCATCTTTTTAAGTGGGAGAACTTGCACAATTGGTGGCTGACTAAATACTTTTTTCCCCCACTGTACATACCGGGCATAACGGCAGTAAATGGTAGCTTTATGGGCATCTCTAAGATACTGGTTCAGGCTTTGGCTAGCTAACTACACTGAACAAAAATACAAACACAACATGTAAAGTGTTGGTCCCGTGTTTCATGAGTTGAAATAAAAAATCCCAGAAATGTTCTATATGCACAAAAAGCGTATTTGTCTCAAATTTTGCACAAATTTGTTTACATCCCTGTTAGTGAGCATTTCTCCTTTGCTAAAATAATCCACCCACCTGACAGGTGTGGCATATCATGAAGCTGATTAAACAGCATGATCATTACACCAATGCACCTTGTGCTGGGGACAATAAAAGGCCACTTTAAAATGTGCAGTTTTGTCACACAACACAATGCCACAGATGTCTCAAGTTTTGAGGGAGCGTGCAATTGGCATGCTGACTGCAGGAATGCCCACCAGAGCTGTTACCAGAGAATGTAATGTTAATTTCTCTACAACAAGTCGCCTCCAACGTTGTTTTTGAGAATTTGGCAGTATGTCCAACCGGCCTCACAACCGCAGAACACGTGTATGTCGTCGTGTGGGCAAGCGGTATGCTGAGTTCCCCATGGTGGCGGTGGGGTTATGGTATGGGCAGGCATAAACTACGGAAAAAGAACACAATTGTAATTTTAATGCACAGAGATACCGTGACGAGATCCTGAGGCCCATTGTCGTGCCATTCATCCACCGCCATCACCTCATGTTTCAGCATGATAATGCACGGCCCCATGTCGCTAGGATCTGTACACAATTCCTGGAAGCTGAAATCATCCCAGTTCTTTCATGGCCTGCATACTCACCAGACTTCTTACCAATTGAGCACGTTTGGGATGCTCTGGGTCGACGTGTAGGACAGCATTCCACAGGGATGCTGGCCCATGTTGACTCCAATGCTTCCTACAGTTGTGTCAAGTTGGCTGGATGTCCTTTGGATGGTGGACCATTCTTGATACACACTGGAAACTGTTGAGCATGAAAAACCCAGCAGCGTTGCAGTTCTTGACACAAACTGGTGCGCCTGGCACTTACTACCATACACCGTTCAAAGGCACTTAAATATTTTGTCTTGCCCATTATTCAACCTCTGAATGGCACCCATACACAATCCATGTCTCAAGGCTTAAAAATCCACTGATTGAACTCGATTGAATAAGTGACATCAATAAGGGATCATAGCTTTCACCTGGTCAGTCTGTTCATAATGTTTTGTACACTCAGTGTATTTATCACAGAACCACCAAGAAATGAAGAGCGACACCATGGCTGTCTTTTAGGGCTTTTCTGTAGCTCTGCAATGAAATTATGAAAATACAAGACAGGAACACATCAGTCTTCAATGCACCATCTGACAAGTTGTTCTTTCTCTCTGTGTTTTCAAGGACAGGAGCTACGAGCAGTAACAGGGTGCTTGCTAGCAGGTGATGTAAGCACCCAGATGAAATAAAATACATTCAATTAAATAAAAACAGAAGATAATATCTTCCAGCTACTGTAGCTGCCTCCTAAACATCAATCGGTAGTACTAGTAGCGCAACAAATGAAAATATAAACCAAAAGTAAAGTTCCTGGCGATCATAGCGTTCTGATTCCCACTTCTGTCTGAACTTGGCATATTCCTGTTCGCGGGTTTGGGCCACTGACCATTAACCTGGATGTTCTGTTCTGCGTTGTGTACTGTTCTAATAATTTGAAGTTTGATGGAATAACCATTGTAACTCTCCTACAATAGTCAGTTTTAGCAGCAGCATTATTTTACAGACAGAGATGCAGATAGGAGTAAGGAGTCCAGTATCTCTGGAGCATTAGCCTACCTCACTGTGCTGCATTCTAGCCTTAACAATCTATTGAAAACAAAACATTGTTGTCATTTGGATGTATATTCCTATTGCTATGAAGCTGTTGCACCTGCAGCGTGTATATTTACCTTTAAGAAGTGTGATATTGTTTTATTGCTCTCATGCGTTTCTATTGATGTCAGCCAGTTGGGTATTCTCAATATTATCTCACTATAAGGATGTTGTGATATATGTTTGGAGTTGGGCAATGTTACGCAATTTTATTGCATTACTAGCTTTTGATAAATAGGTATTTCTGTCGGCCGAACTGGCGGGGGCAAGAAGTCGGATGCACGCCACGGAGAAGACGGGAACAGAGAGGAGGGTGCATAGGCTACACAAAATACTTTCCCTTTAAACAGGGGACACGGCGGCGGGGGATAGATAGAGAGGGGAGAAGAGAAGAGATTTTTAAAAAAATAAAAGGAAAAAAGACAGCGAGGGTGGGAGGGAGAGAGAGAAATAGAAAAAAAAAAGAAAGATGTCATCCTCTCGTTTGAAAAGCCGAGGCGAAGCTTTGGATTGCGGCGGATCAGGGACTCTCTAGCTAGGGACACGATTTTACGCAACACCGCGGCTTTGGAATCCACCACCGCTTTGGCCTTTCGAAGCTATCGAAATAAATTACTCTTCCTACACGCATTCATAAACAACTGCTGACTTATTATTATTACTTTTTATATTTTTTCGTTATTTGTAATAACCTAATTTTGCATGAATTTGAGAATAGGTTTTTTTCTTAGGCTATAATATAAATATACAATGTAAATTGCATTGTAAATGCATCATTAGAAGCATGCATCAACCATTTTGTCGCATTTTAGTTATAATATAATGTTGCATCCTTTCGTCCCACACCATATAACAACATTTTAGTCTAACATTATCATTACTGTCATATATTATTGTCATATAACTGATAGCCTTTCAAAATTGATCATTCATCTTCAATAATAATTTATGTTATTGAATGCACCACGATTTAAACTTTCACACAGAAATATTCACCTTTGATATTTTAAACTGCAGAGAGGAACTAGGTATGCTACAGACATTACAGCAGGTGGAGTGATTCATCAGTTGGCCCCAGCCTATGGTTGGTTGGCCCCCAGAGTCTCAGGCGGATATATATTTCTACAGTTTTGACTCCTGGCCTAAAAGTATCTGACATCATCTTGCTTCAAAATGGATTCTTCTTGGAGTAATTTTCTGTTTCAGGTAAGTTTGTGTGTGTGTGTGTTTGTCAGAGAAATAAAGATACAAATGGTGTTTAGTGTCTCACTCATCAGAGTGCTATGGATGCTGAAGTGAATGCACTTGGGATCCTGGGATCATACACATGCTTCTTATGTTTGTGATGTCATATAAGTCTTAAGCTGACAGTTTGCCAACTATGCCCCTTACAGATTTGTTGTAGTACTGCTTATGAGGACAAGAGTGAGAGCTTGTGTGTGTGTTGACTGGGGTCAAAGGTGGCATGATCCCCCATTGATGTGTATTTCAAGTCCTCAGCAGCTAATTCTTGCTTTCATTTCCCCAGACTCCGCCCTCACAGAACCAGTCTGAGACAGCCCTCCAATCAGAGCTGCTTCCGGACATGACTGGCTCCGCCCAGAGCCCCCCTACAGAGCACATAGCCCCGCCCCCATCCACAGTGGACACAGCTGCCCTGAATGAAGAGCCTTTACCTGGTGAGCATGCAGGTCTTATGTCCCAAAAGGTACCCTTTTCCTTATATAGTACACTACTTTTGACCAGCAGCCATACAGCTCTGGTCAAAAGTAGTGCACTGAGTATGGAATAGGGTGACGGGTGCCATTTGAGACGCAGCCAGGATCAGGTACAATTTACTTAATTGATCAATTCTAAATAGTCTATAATAATAATATTAGAATAATAATATATGCCATTTATAAGACACTTTTAACCAAAGTGACATAAATACATTTTTGTATGCGTGGTCCCAGCGGAAATCGAATCCTGGCATTGCAAGCGCCATGCTCTACTGACTGAGCCACAGAGGACCACTATGTTTATTCAATATTATTCAAATTCAATAAACACATATGGAATCCCAAATAAACTACTGGATAGGAGGGGGGTGGAGGGGCAGAGAGAAGTTTTCTTGTTGTCAAGAGTAACAGCTGCTGCAGACTAAGTGGAAGCACCTTGATGTCCTCTCTTTACATATCAAAGCTGAAAACACACACACACAATCCAATATCTATTCAGCCCCACCCTGAACCATGGGATTTCTTACCTCAGGAAACAATGTCCTTTTCACACTCCCTGTGTCTGTTGCATATGTTTGTGACAGACAGAGAGGGAGAGAGGGGTGGGGAGAGAGGGAGAGGAGGACTAAAGAGAGGTTGTGAGAGAGATAAAAAGACAAAGAAATGTAATTGAAAAATAATGAGTGAATCGTCTACATCTGTGATGGTGAGAGCTGTGCAACAATGCTACATCATAGTTTCTGCCCAGCTAGCACATAACCTGGCGGGGGGTCTGGGGGTCCTCCCCCATATTTTGGGGGGGCATCTAAAGCTAATTTGCTGCATTTCAACACACTCCAATATGACCCATGGCGCTTCTAGACGTCTCTATTTAGAACAACAAAAAGTAAGCAAAAATGCCCCCAGTCATCAAGCTAGGTAAGAGATCATTGTTAAATATGTTTAAGTGAACTAGATCAAAGGTAATTAAATAATCAATATTGTGTTGCACCTTTAATCAACAAGTACAAAGACTTTTGATTGTCTTTATTAAGACATCCTCTATATCAAATTTCAGCCAGACCGCCCAGCCAGCCCGAGCCACCTGCACGCCTGACCCCCACCAGTGTAGTCAATACCTCAACTCTCTCCCAAAACAATTTTTTCCTCACTTTTCTTTTTCTTCCCAAGGGAAAGGTTTGGAAAAAACAACAACAAAAAACACACATACAACTACACATTAACACACAAAAACAGCACATCATCCATATAATTCATCTCATAGGCCTAATAATACTGTAGAGCTTTTTTTACTTGCACACAATATAGCTGGGTCACCCTGTCCTGTCCCTAGAGGTCCACCACCCTGCAGCGCCCCAACCAGACACACCCCACTCAGCTTTAGGATCTTAGTGAAACATTCATTATTGGTTTTGGGTGTGTTATGCCAAGGCCAGATTGACAACCCACAGGACGGTAGACCCCCAGGGCCAGGACTGAGCAGCCCAGCAGCTAGGGATTGCCTAAATAGGTATCTATGTTTTAAATACAGACTCCTTTTGTCATACTGCATTCCATATAAGGCATGCAGACCTTATGAAAGTTGTCCAGTATTCCCTTAATCTTGTAATAAATTAAATCTAGTGATACATAACTGCCATCGATTGTGCTCTGGCAGCCCAATGGTGGAACAAGCTCCCCCATGACGCCAGGACAGCGGAGTCACTGACCACCTTCCGGAGACACTTGAAACCCTACCACTTTAAGGAATACCTGGAATAGTATAAAGTAATCCTTCTTCCCCCACCCCCCATAAAAATAAAAAAGTGCTATCATAAGTTGAATGCACCAATTTGTAAGTCACTCTGGATAAGAGCGTCTGCTAAATGATAACCAACCTTCCAATTAATGGCAATGCATTTCTTAGATGCTTAGTTACATTTGACATTTTAGTCATTTAGCAGACGCTCTTATCCAGAGCGACTTACAGTTAGTGAGTGCATACATTTTTCATACTGGCCCCCCGTGGAAAACGAACCCACAACCCTGGCGTTGTAAGCGCCATGCTCTACCAACTGAGCTACACAGTTTCATTTGATAACAGTCTCCAGTATCAACATTTACAAGCAAATAAAAACAAGGAGAAGGGATAATCTGTACACATGCTGAGATAAAAGACATACTCTGCCAGAGTTCAGCCACAAGACCATAACATATTCAAATATGTCCCCTTTTGTATTTTACACATTCAGCAAAGGAATAACATTTCTGAGTGCATGTTATTCAGTTACACTGGCATATAGTATGTTCTATGGGTGGTCTTAAACTGCAGTAATTTATGTCTAAAATTAAATTAACATGTATGGGCATTCAAACAGATCTGTATCCATTCATCATAATCAATATCTTCTACCAGGTCTTCCTCACATTTTTGTTTTACATGTTTTGTGTCATCGGGAAAAGCCTCTATCAACCCTTGTTACAGTTTGGAAATCAACTTTGGAGGTTTGTCAGACTGCCTTAAAATAGTTTCAATCTTTGAAGCATCGGGCTTGTCCAGTGTTTGCTGCACAGAGATAAATTCACCTCGGCTCCGTCACAGACTGGTCTTCCCTTCCCACTATCTGATCCTCCTAAGATGAGGCATGACAAAGAATTACCTTGGTGTATATTTATACATTATATTATCCAAGAATAGAATCAATGGTTCAATAATTGAAATGACCATTATTCCCAGATCCCAGACTGTAACCTTAATCATAAGATGCTGTCCTGTAGCTACTGTAGGTCTACCTATCAACTCAAGATGGAACTTTGTATAATTCACTGATATTGCTAATATACTGCAAAATTCACCGGAGCTCCGTAGACTGGTCTTCCCTGGCTGTCTGACCCTACTGGGACACCTGTCACCATCTGATCCTGCTAAGACATGATCATAGTGTTGTGTACTGATGGTGCACCATGATAGTGAAGCCTGTAGAGCTCTTTATTACTCTGTCAGTTTTAAAAGTAGAGAATTAGCTAGGGAAACTGACAAATCAATAACATTACATTGCTGTACTGACTCAAATAAAAACTCACATTCCACAAATAAAACGTCAGAATTATCGGTCTTCAAACATTTGGCCGCTGGTTTCATCGTTTGATTCAGGTCTTATGTGAATGAGGCATAAATAATACCTACTTTTGGCCAGCTCTCTCTCTCTGATGGTACATCAACTGGCGAAAGCTAGCTAAGTTCATTTACTTCTGTTGAAACAGGACAAAAAGGCTACAAACATTTCCATACAATCAGCTGTTAGATAGTAATAATAGCCACCTCATATCGCTATCTGACAGATAGCTACAGGCTAGAGCTGAACTGACTGTGGTAGCAACTAGCTAGCTAATTCGCTCACCTCAGTCTAGAGGGGATAAAACATTAGCTAACGTTATATGTCAGTTACACTACTAGCTCAGCACTGGGAATAAACACTAGTTTAGATTTTTTTCTGTTAAGTCAAACAGCAGTTACTTTGAAAAGCTATATCAGTCAACTAAAGAGTAGCCAGTTTCTGCTCTGCTTGCTTTTACAACTCGGAGAAAGAACTCAACACATACACACTGAGAGCAGCTGCCTCTGTTCAACTCTCCTGTGCTGGTCCTGCCAGCCTTTCAGAAGCTTTGCCTTCACACAGCCTGTCTGCCCGCTCTCTGGTGTCCGCGTGGTCCTAAATCCAGCTGTCTGAAACCTCCAAACAGCCTAACTGACCACTCTAAGGCGTCCGCATGGTCCTAAACTACACCAACGCCGTTTTTGGTATCACAGTGCAACGATAAAACTGGGGGGGGGGACAAAAATGCAATTTCAGAATGTGGGGGGGGGGGGGTCATGCCCCTGACTTTAACAGAACGTTTACTAAAAGTTCCAACATAGTTACATTTAATTACAAATTTGGTAATGTTCTAGGAACGTTCTCCAACTGGTTTGACATTGACCATTTTTTAGTACTTCAGTACTTCTGCATAACGTTTCCTACAGGTTTCCTTATGGTTCTATTTAAAGTCATTTTCTCAAATTGTTCCTAGAATGTTAAGAAAACTTTCCATAAAAAACATAAGAAAACTTTAGTAACGTTCAGAGAACGTTCTAAGAATGTTATTTAAAAACATATACATTCCGTTCTCAGCATCAATAAAACTCTCTCTATCCTCAATCTTATTAAATGTGTTCTAGGTGTGTTGGCTGCACCCACCAATTGGCCACACCTGATCTTAATGAGTGCTTGTTTCCTTTTAAATGAGGTCTGTTTGAGTAGACTAAAAATGTGTAGAAAAATTGGCATTTTAGGTCCATCCTGGTGGCGCAGTAGACTAATTCTATAGATAAAGAACAGAAGATCATAGGTTCGAACCTCACTGACACTGTGCCACAATCAAAAATAAATGTGTTTGCGTAATTATTGCCTAAGCAACTTTACTTCCATTTGTCCTATCTGTGCTTCGATTTCAAAACAGTTAACCCAAACTAAGTTAGCAGTGTTATTAAAAGTTTTATTAAAACATGTTCTCAGAACGTTATTTAATTACCATCAAATTACCTATAATTTCCCTTCTCAGAACGTTAATAAAACCTTCCAGGAAAACCTTCAGGTAACCATAGTAAAATGTTCTCAGAACCTCCTTGCAATGTACATTTTCACTTCTGTTCTCAGAACATTTAAAAAGCTTTCCATTTTGAATGTCAGGAAACTTATGTCTTCATTCCCAGAACCAATGGGAAACCAAAAACCTATGTTCCCACAACTTCCAAGGAATCAAATGTGCTAGCTGAGTGGTCATTCATCAGACGCTTTCATCCTAAACAACTTACTGTATACAAATGTAGAGGGGCCCAATAGGTTACTTATTCAGTATGTGGGGCCCATGTAGGAATCCAACCCACAAACTCTACCCTTAGTTCCCTTTCAGGAGTTACCTTATCGCACACTTTTGTGTTTCTTCTTTCCCTTTCCCCTCTCTCTTTCCTCTCTCTTTCTTTTCCCTTTCTCCTTTAGTGAAGGCCGTCTCCAAGCCTGGCCGGCCGACACACATCTGCGACACATGTAACAAGCAGTTTAAGAACAACTACAACCTCCGGCGCCATCAGTCGGTGCACACTGGCATCAAAATGAAGGACAGAGCAACCATAGAGAGGGAGGATGGGAGCAAGGGAGGAGGAGGAGGAGGACGGCAAACAATCCCTCTCTCCCTCCTCCACTTCTCTCTGCCCTTTCATCCTCCTCCCGCAGAATCCCTCCCCCAACCCTCCCCACTTGGAAACCAGGAGGGCCAACCTGTTGCGGTGTCCATCGCCCCAGCGACCGTCACCATGGCTGTGCCCCAGGTGCTCCAAGCTGCAGTTGTGGTTTCCGGGACAATGGTACAGGTTGGTTGGTGCCTGTTTTGTCATTATTATTGAAGAATCATTTGCTGCTCCCTTTGCCGTTCTCTCTCTCCTCGCCTACATTATTTCGCAATGTAGCCAGAGTAGCTATACTGACTCCAAAGCCAGCACCAGCCAACTGTCCCTTCCTTCTCATCAAACCTAGAGCCAGAACCCGGGGCCTCAACCCAACCCCAACCCGAGTCCCAACCAGGTGAGGAAGAACCATGCGTGTGAGGCCTGTGGGAAGGCCTTCCGAGACGTGTACCACCTGAACCGCCACCGGCTTTCCCACTCGGACGAGAAGCCCTACCACTGCCCCATCTGCCAGCAGCGCTTCAAGAGGAAAGACCGCATGAGCTACCATGTACGCTCACACCAGGGAGGGGTGGAGAAACCTTACGTCTGCCCCCACTGCGCCAAGGGCTTCTCACGGTGAGAAGGGGGATGACTGGGGGGTATACACACATGCACATATATGTACATGCACACATGATCTCTGTAGTGCAAGGGTAGCACTATCGACGAGAAATGACCAATATGACACGCGCGGGGTCTTAATCCCTTCTCCTGTCTGTTCCAGACCCGACCACCTCAACAGTCACGTCAGACAGGTGCACTCAACTGAGAGACCCTTCAAGTGCCCGGTAATCCTCTTCTTTCTAACTCACTTTAACTCTTTCGCTCTCTCTTTTTCTACTCTCTGCATGTCTTTTTGACCCCCACGATGAATCTGTCTCGGTCCATTCGTCTGTTAGTTAATAAGTCACACGCAATATCTCAGATGGGTCTTGCCATAAAGATCAGTGATTTACACAATTACACTGATTGGCCAGATGGTGGCACTATAACAAGCGATTAAAATGCTAACTTTGAAAGGTCACGCCCCTCAACCCGTTTGACCTGAAGTCATGAAGTTCGGTACATACAGTACCAGTCAAAAGTTTGGACACACCTACTCATTCCAGGGGTTTTCTTTATTTTTACTATTTTCTACATTGTAGAATAATAGTGAAGACATCAAAACTATGAAATAACACATATGGAAATAGGTAGTAACCAAAAAAGTGTTAAACAAATCAACATATATTTTATATTTGAGATTCTTCAAAGTAGCCACCCTTTGCCTTGATGACAGCTTTGCACACTCTTGACATTCTCTCAACCAGCTTCATGATGTAGTCACCTGGAATGTATTTCAATTAACAGGTGTGCCTTGTTAAAAGTTAATTTGTGGAATTTCTTTCCTTAATGCGTTTGAGCCAATCAGTTGTGTTGTGACAAGGTAGGGTTGGTATACAGAAGATAGCCCTATTTGGTAAAAGACCAAGTCCATATTATGGCAAGAACAGCTCAAATCAGCAAAGAGAAACGACAGTCCATCATTACTTTAAGACATGAAGGTCAGTCAATACAGAACATTTCAAGAACTTTGAAAGTTTCTTCAAGCGCAGTCGCAAAAACCATCAAGCGTTATGATGAAACTGGCTCTCATGAGGACCGCCACAGGAAAGGTAGACCCAGAGTTACCTCTGCTGCAGAGGATACGTTCATTAGAGTTACCAGCCTCAGAAATTGCAGCCCAAATAAATGCTTCACAGAGTTCAAGTAACAGACACATCTCAACATCAACAATTGAGATGGTTTGGGATGAGTTGGACCGCAGAGTGAAGAAAAAGCAACCAACAAGTGCTCAGCATATGTGGGAACTCCTTCAAGAAGCATTCCAGGTGAAGCTGGTTGAGAGAATGCCAAGAATGTGCAAAGCTGTCATCAAGGCAAAGGGTGGCTACTTTTAAGAATCTAAAATCTAAAATATATTTTGATTTGTTTAACACTTTTTTGGTTAATACATGTTTCCATATGTGTTATTTCATAGTTTTGATGTCTTCACTATTATTCTACAATGTAGAAAATAGTAAAAAATTAAGAAAAACCCTTGAATGAGTAGGTGTGTCCAAACTTTTGACTGGTACTGTAGGTCCCTCCTCACAAGGAACAGATTTGCCTCAGGGACCCATAAGGTCAGCCATGATGGATTTTCTGCCATTTTGGATTTTGTGAAAAACACTTACTCCTCTGGCACCTAATGACCGATCTGCACGAAACTGCATCATTCGTGGGAGACAACATATTAACTCTTGCCTTGTTTTTTCTCCCTATTTTCAACCTTGTTTTCTGTCATATGTCCCTTGCTTCTCTGTATACACTGTATAAATTGTTTTAAAGGCAATTTAATGACATTGACCTGCCTAGCTACTAAAATATAATGATGAAGAAAATGTCAAAATGTCCAAGATACAACAATGGTTTTGTGTGTGTGCACGCGTGTGCTACACAGACCTGCACGTCTGCCTTCGCCACGCGGGACCGTCTCCGTGCCCACCTGATTCGCCATGAGGAGAAAGTGCCGTGCCACATCTGTGGCAAGCTCCTCTCTGCCGCCTACATCACCGATCACATGAGGGTCCACAACCAATCACAGCACCACGCCTGCCACCTGTGCAACCGCAGTGAGTGGACATCTGTGTGCTTTTTTAAGTTTGTGACAGCAGAGGAGAATACATGTGTAACGGAGGTGGTTACACAGGTATCCTTCTCTCATTTACATGTTTTACATTTTAGTCATTTAGCAGACGCTCTTATCCAGAGCGACTTACAGTTTGTGAGTGCATACATTTTTCATACTGGCCCCCCATGGGAATCGAACCCACAACCCTGGCATTGCAAGCGCCATGCTCTACCAACTGAGCTACAGGAGGCCCCGATATTCCTCCCCTTTCCTCATCACTCATATGTCCTTCTCTTTTGTTCCTAATCTTTTGTTCCTCACCTTTTCTTATTTCTCAATGCTCTCCCTCCCTCTCTCCTCCTCCCTCTCTCCCTTGTCTCCCTCCAGGCTTCACCACCCTCACCTACCTGCGTGTCCACGCTCAGAAACACCACGGCCAGGAGTGGAAGGAGAGCGGCGGGATGCGGGGCATGTTCGGTGGGGCCGGTGCCGGCGGGGTGCTGCTGTGCCAGCTGTGTGGGGTGCAGTGCAAGACACCCACCCAGCTCCAGGGCCACATGGGCACCCATGCCGCCCTCCAGGTCCAGGGCGCCCCCAGCCCCAGCAGTAGCCCCGCGGGGACCGGTACCATGGCTGTGGCCGTGTCTCTGTCAGGCAGCTCAACCGTGGGCCTGCTGGTCACTGACTGCTCCAGCATTGCCCCCCAGCCTCTCAGCTAGCAGCCAGGCCCATTGGAGGGAGGGGGAAGGGGGAGAGGGGATGGAGGTAGTGGGGGGCTGTGGAGACTGCAGTCAGAGCAGTTGAGAGAGGAGTGGATTTGGCTCTTTGGTGAAGTTTCCCCTAAGTACAGATGTAGGATCAGCTTCCCCTCCCCCAATCCTAACCTTAACCATTAGTGGGGAAAATGAAAAACTGACCCAGGATCAGCATATAGGGGCATTCACCCTCTGGTGGATGTCTGTATGTTATGAAGGCCAAGTATGCTGCAAACCAGGTCCCGTTTGTATTCGATCCTATTTAACATGTTGCTGTTGTTTACGCAACAGTCACTTTATCAACTGCCATTGGTGGACACAGAAGGAAAGGAGAGACCATGGAATCCTCCTGTTTTTTTGTATTAAATCCTACTGAACGAAAGAGAACGTTTTCCAGTGCAATATGCCACATTTCCATTCACACAGAACACAAACTCCCATAACAATGTTTGGGATTTTACAAATGTATCACCATTTATTTTCCTTGGAAATATTAATTATTCAGTATATGATCACCCAGACGCAGTATGAGCTATGGTCCTACATTGGCTTTTAGCTTTTTAAGATGAACTGTCTCCAAGAAAGGACTGTTGCCAGAAACATGTCATCACCATGTAACTTTACCCTATGACTTATAGACAGATGGCATCAAATGGGTATTTATTTGTCTGTATATTTGGACACTGAATGCTAGTCTTTCTTTGTCTATTATCTCGTTGTTATTATTCTGGATGCTCTGATTTTAAAATTCTCTCAAAGTTGAATTGGTCTGAAAAGTATTTGTACTTTTGTGACACATTTTTGTGAGACTGCATTCTTGACTGTTCATCTGTTGGTGTAAAATCTCCTATGTTAATGTCACTGTATTAAAGCTGTAGTATGTATAACCTACAGTTGAAGTCAGAAGTTTACATACAGTGGGGAAAAAAAGTATTTAGTCAGCCACCAATTGTGCAAGTTCTCCCACTTAAAAAGATGAGAGAGGCCTGTAATTTTCATCATAGGTACACGTCAACTATGACAGACAAATTGAGAAAAAACTTTCCAGAAAATCACATTGTAGGATTTTTTATGAATTTATTTGCAAATTATGGTGGAAAATAAGTATTTGGTCACCTACAAACAAGCAAGATTTCTGGCTCTCACAGACCTGTAACTTCTTCTTTAAGAGGCTCCTCTGTCCTCCACTCGTTACCTGTATTAATGGCACCTGTTTGAACTTGTTATCAGTATAAAAGACACCTGTCCACATCCTCAAACAGTCACACTCCAAACTCCACTATGGCCAAGACCAAAGAGCTGTCAAAGGACACCAGAAACAAAATTGTAGACCTGCACCAGGCTGGGAAGACGGAATCTGCAATAGGTAAGCAGCTTGGTTTGAAGAAATCAACTGTGGGAGCAATTATTAGGAAATGGAAGACATACAAGACCACTGATAATCTCCCTCGATCTGGGGCTCCACGCAAGATCTCACCCCGTGGGGTCAAAATGATCACAAGAACGGTGAGCAAAAATCCCAGAACCACACGGGTGGACCTAGTGAATGACCTGCAGAGAGCTGGGACCAAAGTAACAAAGCCTACCATCAGTAACACACTACGCCGCCAGGGACTCAAATCCTGCAGTGCAAGACGTGTCCCCCTGCTTAAGCCAGTACATGTCCAGGCCCGTCTGAAGTTTGCTAGAGTGCATTTGGATGATCCAGAAGAGGATTGGGAGAATGTCATATGGTCAGATGAAACCAAAATATAACTTTTTGGTAAAAACTCAACTCGTCGTGTTTGGAGGACAAAGAATGCTGAGTTGCTTCCAAAGAACACCATACCTACTGTGAAGCATGGGGGTGGAAACATCATGCTTTGGGGCTGTTTTTCTGCAAAGGGACCAGGACGACTGATCCGTGTAAAGGAAAGAATGAATGGGGCCATGTATCGTGAGATTTTGAGTGAAAACCTCCTTCCATCAGCAAGGGCATTGAAGATGAAACGTGGCTGGGTCTTTCAGCATGACAATGATCCCAAACACACCGCCCGGGCAACGAAGGAGTGGCTTCGTAAGAACCATTTCAATGTCCTGGAGTGGCCTAGCCAGTCTCCAGATCTCAACCCCATAGAAAATCTTTGGAGGGAGTTGAAAGTCTGTGTTGCCCAGCGACAGCCCCAAAACATCACTGCTCTAGAGGAGATCTGCATGGAGGAATGGGCCAAAATACCAGCAACAGTGTGTGAAAACCTTGTGAAGACTTACAGAAAACGTTTGACCTGTGTCATTGCCAACAAAGGGTATATAACAAAGTATTGAGAAACTTTTGTTATTGACCAAATACTTATTTTCCACCATAATTTGCAAATAATTCATTAAAAATCCTACAATGTGATTTTCTGGATTTTATTTTTCTCATTTTGTCTGTCATAGTTGACGTGTACCTATGATGAAAATTACAGGCCTCTCTCATCTTTTTAAGTGGGAGAACTTGCACAATTGGTGGCTGACTAAATACTTTTTTCCCCCACTGTACACCTTAGCCAAATACATTTCAACTCAGTTTTTAACAATTCCTGACATTTAATCCTAGTAACAATTCCCTGTCTTAGGTCAGTTAGGATCACCACTTTATTTTAAGAATGTGAAATGTCAGAATAATAGTAGAGAGAATTATTTATTTCAGCTTTTATTTCTTTCATCACATTCCCAGTGGGTCAGAAGTTTACATACACTCAATTAGTATTTGGTAGCATTGCCTTTAAATGGTTTAACTTGGGTCAAACGTTTCGGGTAGCCTTCCACAAGCTTCCCACAATAAGTTGGGTGAATTTTGGCCCATTCCTCCTGACAGAGCTGGTGTAACTGAGTCAGGTTTGTAGGCCTCCTTGCTCGCACACACTTTTTCAGTTCTGCCCACAAATTTCCTATAGGATTGAGGTCAGGGCCACAACTTTGGAAGTATGCTTGGGGTCAGTGTCCATTTGGAAGAGCCATTTGCGACCAAGCTTTAACTTCCTGACTGATGTCTTGAGATGTTGTTTCAATATATCCACATAATTTTCCTTCCTCATGATGCCATCTATTTTGTGAAGTGCACCAGTCCCTCCTGCAGCAAAGCACCCCCACAGCATGATGCTGCCACCCCCGTGCTTCACAGTTGGGATGCTGTTCTTCGGCTTGCAAGCATCCCCCTTTTTCCTCCAAGCATAACGATGGTCATTATGGCCAAACAGTTCTATTTTAGTTTCATCAGACCAGAGGACATTTCTCCAAAAAGTATGATCTTTGTCCCCATGTGCAGTTGCAAACTGTAGTCTGGCTTTTTTATGGCGGTTGTGGAGCAGTGGCTTCTTCCTTGCTGAGCGGCCTTTCAGGTTATGTCGATATAGGACTCGCTTTACTGTGGATATAGATACTTTTGTACCTGTTTCCTCCAGCATCTTCACAAGGTCCTTTGCTGTTGTTCTGGGATTGATTTGCACTTTTCGCACCAAAGTATGTTCATCTCTAGGAGACAGAACGCGTCTCCTTCCTGAGCGGTATGACGGCTGCGTGGTCCCATGGTGTTTATACTTTTATTTGTTTTTTATTTAACCTTTATTTAACCAGGTAGGCCAGTTGAGAACAAGTTCTCATTTACAACTGCGACCTGGCCAAGATAAAGCAAAGCAGTGCGATTAAAAACAACAACAACAGAGTTACACATGGGATAAACAAAACGTACAGTCAATAACACAATAGAAAATCTATATACAGTGTGTGCAAATGTAGTAAGTTATGGAGGTAAGGCAATAAATAGGCCATAGTGCAAAATAATTACAATTTAGTATTAACACTGGAGTGATAGATGTGCAGAAGATGATGTGCAAATAGAGATACTGGGGTGCAAATGAGCAAAATAAATAACAATATGGGGATAAGGTAGTTGGGTGGGCTAATTACAGATGGGCTGTGTACAGGTGCAGAGATCGGTAAGCTGCTCTGACAACTGATGCTTAAAGTTCGTGAGGGAGATAAGAGTCTCCAGCTTCAGAGATGTTTGTAGTTCATTCGTCATTAGCAGCAGAGAACTGGAAGGAATGGCGGCCAAAGGAGGTGTTGGCTTTGGGGATGACCAGTGAGATACACCTGCTGGAGCGCATACTACGGGTGGGTGTTGCTATGGTGACCAATGAGCTAAGATAAGGCGGGGATTTGCCTAGCAGAGATTTATAGATGACCTGGAGCCAGTGGGATTGGCGAAGAATATGTAGTGAGGGCCAGCCAACGAGAGCGTACAGGTCACAATGGTGGGTAGTATGGTGACTTTGGTAACAAAACGGATGGCACTGTGATAGACTACATCCAATTTGCTGAGTAGAGGGTTGGAGGCTATTTTGTAAATGACATCACAGGAGTCTAGGATCGGTAGGATAGTCAGTTTTACGAGGGCATGTTTGGCAGCATGAGTGAAGGAGGCTTTGTTTTGCGAAATAGGAAGCCGATTCTAGATTTAACTTTGGATTGGCGATGCTTAATGTGAGTCTGGAAGGAGAGTTTACGGTCTAACCAGACACCTAGGTATTTGTAGTTGTCCACATATTCTAAGTCAGACCCGCCGAGAGTAGTGATTCTAGTCGGGCGGGCGGAAGCAGTGTTCGATTGAAGAGCATGAATTTAGTTTTACTAGCGTTTAAGAGCAGTTGGAGGCTACTGAAGGAGTGTTGTATGGCATTGAAGCTCGTTTGGAGGTTTGTTAACACAGTGTCCAATGAAGGGCCAGATGTATACAAAATGGTGTCGTCTGCGTAGAGGTGGAACCCCCCTCCTCCAGCGTACTATTGTTTGTACAGATCAACGTGGTACCTTCAGGCATTTGGAAACTGCTCCCAAGGTTGAACCAGACTTGTGGAGGTCTACACTTTTTTTCCTGAGGTCTTGGTTGATTTCTTTTGATTTTCCCATGATGTCAAGCAAAGAGGCACTGAGTTTGAAGGTAGGCCTTGAAATACATCCACAGGTACACCTCCAATTGACTCAAATGATGTCAATTAGCCTATCAGAAGCTTCTAAAGCCATGACATCATTTTCTGGAATTCTCCAAGCTGTTTAAAGGCACAGTCAACTTAGTGTATGTAAACTTGTGACCCACTGGAATTGTGATACAGTGAAATTATAAGTGAAATAATCTGTCTGTAAACAATTGTTGGAAAAATTACTTGTGTCATGCACAAAGTAGACGTCCTAACCGACTTGCCAAAACTATAGTTTGTTGAAAAACGACTTCAACTGTATATGCACTTTATCTGTGAATATGAACAGCATCTGATATCGGAGATGCAGTAGAATAGAAAATGAGTATTTCTCTGAATGGAAAAATGTTTAATTATTATTTCAATGACCCCTCCTATATAGATGTAGTTATGATAATCTAAATATAGATTATATGAGCCGTTGATCTATTGTCCATGGCATAGTTTACACCAGTGGTCTAACCCTCCCCCACATTTTCTCCTCTGCTTTGCTATCCATCCCCCAACTCCTCCTACTCACGCACTATCCCACTATTTCAAACAGCTGATTTACAAGAAAGAAAGGGATAATTCGGAAGACATGTTTAGCAGATGATATAGAGAAGAGCGATGGAATATATCACATAGCAGCTGGTTTAATCTCTCTTGGCACTTTTCCTTTTAAGCATTGGGTATGATATTGCTAGCTTGTTAGCAACTTAGCTAGCTGGCAACCCCCGGCTAACGTTATGTAGCTAGCGATGCAAAACTGACTTTCGTTGTGTAAAATCAAAAGAGGACTTCCTCGCGCTGCGAACCACGTTGGGAGCTGGTTGGTTTTTGTTTCATTTTCCAGGAATCGTTTCGTCTACTGAAAGTGTTTTTGCTCAAAGCAAATATATAGGTCACGATAGTCTGCTAGCTAAATACCCGGCTTTCTATATGGGCCATGGAACAGCTGGTTAGCATTCGGGCTAATGCTAGCTAGCTAACGTTCTACGAATCTGAATTTCATTGACCGACATCTCGAGCTGGAAGAACCGGGCGTTTGCTACCCTTATTTAGCTACCTCTGCAACAGAGTGAAACTGGTTAGCTATATAATAAGCGAGTGTAATTACTAAGCTAACTATATGCAAACACAGTTGTGTGTTCTTTTCGGTTTAGCTAGCTCGTTAGTTAACATCAACCAGACAAAGGTAGCTAGCTATGCCCGGGCAACAAACTAATGTAAGCGCGAGCTGGTAGTCAGGTAATGTAACATAGCATTGTTAGCTAAGGGGAGACCTCTTTCTCATCGTAAAATTAGGCCACATAACATTAAGTACAAATGTATTGACAGTGACCGGCATTGTTTTCCCCATCCAGACTTGTATTGATTATATGATCTCTGGGCAATTGGATAGCGTTTGTGTCTCTATAACTCAGGAATTTCTGGACCCGACAGTGTTTTTGAACACATTGCTAACTATACTTATAGTTTTCTGTCGTGACCTACCTCACTAAAGCCAATACTGGTGATTCCACGACAAGAGTCTAATAGCAAGCTAAACAACACTGCTCCTGTTATTATATAGCTAGCAAGATAGCTGCTAGCCAATTCAGACATTGTTTACATTCTCCGTTGCATGTTCTACAAGCGAGGAACATAGTCACAATCATGCCTGCATAGAACATTGAAGTCAAGCTCTCGGTTCATGGATATGTAATGCATGCAACGCTCAAAGCGAATACAGTATTAGACATAGCTCCCAAACGAACTCTTCTGATAGGGGTTTGAAATAGAATGGCATTCCATGGTACAGGCCGGCAGCAGACAGTATGTGGTAACCTGTTCCCCGGATCTGAGTTAGGCCATAACAAGTATTTTTGCGTCAACGCCTCAACTGGAGCCACTTCCACGGGCCTCATTGCAACACCGAGTCTAACTGGACCCACTGCCCCGGTGGGGACGCCTCGACACCCGACATCTCTTGGGGGAAGCACCGGTGGCGCAGCCGCTGTACCACAGCCTCATAGTAATCCTGCCAGTGAAGTGCCAAGCCCTGCTGAGATGGAGCCTGATCGACCTATCGGTTATGGCGCATTTGGTGTGGTCTGGTAAGTTGTGCCATTTCAAATAAGAATTAAGACTGATTTCCATGAGTTTTTGCATGGTGTTTTCCCTTTCCAAAAAGGGTGTGAATCTGACAAGCGAATGAGATAGACATACTGTGTGTGTGGGTGCAAGTGCCCTCCCAATTGGTGACCAGTGCTAACAGACCCCTCTCTTCATCTTGTCCCTTCAGGTCGGTGACAGACCCTCGTGACGGGCGTAAGGTAGCCCTGAAGAAGATGCCCAATGTCTTCCAGAACCTGGTCTCCTGTAAGAGGGTCTTCAGAGAACTGAGGATGCTCTGCTTCTTCAAACATGACAACGTAAGAATGGATAGCAATACATCTATACATGGCACTGCACAACACACAGAGGATGCGTCCTAAATGGCACCCTATTCCCTATACTCTGGTAAAAAATAGTAGACTTACTCTAGGAGTAGGGTGCCATTTGAGACGTTTTCATACAGTATTACATCCATAATATAGGCATAACATAAGACATAGTAATGCATCTTCACTCTGCTCATTGATATGCTTCCATACAGAGGCTAGCTCTACAAATATCACTGTGAAGTTAGAGGTTTGTTATAGTTTAGACACTTAAGGACAAGAAGCGCCATAACAAACGTTGGCTGTGAACGGTAGATCACTTGCTGAGTGTTGACGAATGGTGGTGATTCAACATGTACAATCGTCAGGAAATGAACACAAATGACGGCCAATATTCTGAAGTCAGAAGCGATAGGATGGCCACTCACTGCTTTTAACCGTTCGCCTGTCTGTTTTGTCCTTTAGATCTCTAATCATTAAAACAATGAGAAGGGTGGTGATGATGATGTGTGTTTACAGGTGTTGTCAGCGCTGGACATTCTGCAGCCTCCACAGATCGACTGCTTCGAGGAAATGTATCCTTCACATGCGCATTCATGTGCACACACACACTTGCACACATGACAGTTGTGTCAGCTATTGTTCACTCCTGCACTTTCTCTGTCCCAGTTTCAAAGTAGTCTGAATCTACATAGTACAATCTAAATCAAGATAAACCTCAACAGAGATGATACCATTAGTGATAGTCTTGTGTTATGATAGATAGATACTCCATCTATCTTTATTAAAGTTAAATGTATTATGCTTTCTTCTATGTGGTCCATCCACATCCTATAGACGTCTGTTGTTTCCTTGACCGCGGGCCATGCCTGACCGTAGCTACGTGATCACTGAGCTGATGCAGAGTGACCTCCACAAAGTAATTGTGTCTCCCCAGCCCCTCACCACCGACCACATCAAGGTGTTCCTGTACCAGATCCTCAGAGGTAAGTGGGACGGAGGGAGGAGTAGGGAAAGGGGCAAAGTTCAAGGTTGAAAAGAAGTTGGAAGTCAAGGTTAAAGGTTGACTCCTGAGCCCAAAAACAACCCATTTGTGAGTTTGCCCCCTAACCTTTCTGGGTTTGCAGGTTTAAAGGAGCCAGCTTGTTTCATGTGATGGAGCCATATTGACGGATTCATGTTGTCATTGACTCAAACACTGAAGGGGAATTGGCTAGGGGCTGTATTTGGACTGTTATGAGTAACAGTGATTCTCCTTCTCTCAGGGCTGAAGTACTTGCATTCTGCTGGCATCCTGCACAGGGACATCAAACCTGGGAACCTGTTAGTCAACAGCAACTGCCTGCTCAAGGTAACTGTCTGTGTACACGTTTGTGTCCGCATGTGTGAATCTGTGTGTGAACTTCCTCAAAAGACATGACAAGAAAGCATGATGCTGACAAAGAAAATAATAATTTAGTAGAGGTCAGTATGGGCTGAAGAATTTAATCTATACACCTTTTGACAAACATACACGTGTATTATGCTAAAATTACACGTATCAACCTACGCGGAGTATACCAAACATTACAAACTCCTTCCTAATATTGAGTTGCAACCCCCACCTTTTGTCCTCAGAACCGCCTCAATTTGTCGGGGCATGGACGAAAGCATTCCACAGGGATGCTGGACCATGTTGACTCGAATGCTTCCCAGTTGTCTAGTTGGCTGGATGTCCTTTGGGTGGTGGACCATTCTTGATACACACAGAAAACTGTTGAGCGTGAAAAATCCATCCGGATTGCAGTTATTGGCACACTCAAACTGGTGCGCCTGGCATTTACTACCATACCCCGTTCAAAGGCACTTAAGTATTTTGTCTTGCCCATTATTCAACCTCTGAATGGCACACATACACAATCCATGTCTCAATTGTCTTGAGGCTTAAAAATCCTCCCCTTCATCTACACTGATTGAAGTGGATTTAACAAGTGACATCAAAAAGGATCATAGGTTTCACCTGGATTCACCTGGTCACTCTATGTCATGGAAAGAGCAGGTGTTCTTAATGTTTTGTATACTCAGTGTATGTTATTATCATGTAACTAAATTCCCCCACTTCCACTCCCCTCTCTCTCAGATCTGTGACTTTGGGCTGGCACGTGTGGAGGAGCCGGACCCGTCTCGTCACATGACCCAGGAGGTGGTGACTCAGTACTACCGGGCTCCTGAGGTGCTGATGGGCAGCCGCCATTACGGCTCTGCCATAGACGTCTGGTCGGTGGGCTGCATCTTCGCTGAACTACTGGGTCGACGCATCCTGTTCCAGGCCCAGAGCCCCATACAACAGGTAGACGGGCGGGAGGCACAGAACCATATTCAACAGGTTGGGAGGGAGGAAGGAAGAAGCAGGGAAAGCCATCTAAAGGTGTAATCTGTCTGGGCAATAATGTAATTTTATCTAACAATTAATAATCAAATAATTTATTGAACTTAACTGATCCTAGATCTGTGCTCCATACACTTTTGGCACTTGTGGATGGTCGGTTTTTATTTATTTAGGTTTGTTGTAAAATTAAATATCCTCTCTCTTCCACCCTCACTCCATCTCCTCACTCTCTATATTCTCCCTCAGTTGGATCTGATCACTGATCTGCTGGGTACCCCTCCTCTCTCTGCCATGGCATCTGCCTGTGAGGGGGCCAGAGCTCACATCCTGAGAGGACCTCACAAACCGGTACTTCCTCCTCACTGAACCTCTGAACTACCCACTAACTGATCTGACCTTCCTTTGTATTACTATGAGACAGATGTGGTCAAATATTGACACCCTTGCACTTTACAATGGAGTGCAATAGAGCAGAATGTTCTGTTTTCTCTTTTCAAAACTGGTTGAATGGCTATTTTTACCCTGTAGGCACCTTCAACTTACCACAGGTGAGATATAAAATGAGACAAACGAAAAACACCTTACTTCCATCTAGGGTTGTTACGGTGACCGTGTTACCACCACACCGGCGGTCACGAGTCATGACCGCAATCAAATTCCATGTGACCGTTTAGTCGCGGTAACTAGGCTTCTCCAAAACTGTGCTCTGATGCCGCTGATGGTTAAACTTGCTGCCAAACTTGCTAACTGCCAGTCACTAATGGCCTGGTACTTATTGTCCCTCTAATCACTCAATGCAAATGCAATTGAAAATCAAATCGAGCACTTCATGAGAACCCGTGACATTTTTATAGGCTATGCAATTGCGTGAGAGTTTTTGAAGGCCTCTGTTAAAACGAGGAGGGAGGATCCCATCAGATTTCTGTAGTCTAGGCCTACTATTTATTTCTCAACTTTCCTAATATTAAGCCCATTGCATCACTTTACAAAAGGAGTAGCCTACCTGGCTGGTATGAAAATGAACCGCAGGAAAAGTGTCCTCCATTCGTTATTTGTGCATAAGATGACATATTATTAATTTTTTCTGCCCCTGTTCTGACAGGTACATGATCATCATAGTCACAAACCATGTAGCCTAGTCCATAGGGCTATATGTTTAATAAGGTTTGTATCACAACTAAAGTGGCCAAATAACTCCAAACGCAGCCTATAGCCTAGGCATAGGACCCCTGGAACAGGGTTGGAGAGCACATAGCCTAGTGAAACGTGTTCTTATAAGCCCAGTCATTGCGCAGTCGCGTGTGTAAACAGTTTTGACTGGCCACTATTTAAAAGAGGATCCCAGCTTTCTTGTGCTGCTATATTTCTTGCTCACTTGTTAAAGTTAAGCACGTTAATCCACTTTACAACCAGTGTAGCCTACCAGGCATACATAGACGGTGTGTGAGTTTCAACTTTGGGGAGATACTTTTCACCATAAATATGCACCTTTATGAATATATACTTTTTTCCCCTCACTGTATTTGATCCCCTGCTGATTTTGTACGTTTGCCCACTGACAAAGACATGATCAGTCTATAATTTTAATGGTAGGTTTATTTGAACAGTGAGAGACAGAATAACAACAAAAAAATCCAGAAAAACACATGTCAAAAATGTTATAAATTGATTTGCATTTTAATGAGGGAAATAAGTATTTGACCCCCTCTCAATCAGAAAGATTACTGGCTCCCAGGTGTCTTTTATACAGGTAATGAGCTGAGATTAGGAGCACACTCTTAAAGGGAGGCTCCTAATCTCAGTTTGTTACCTGTATAAAAGACACCTGTCCACAGACGCAATCAATCAATCAGATTCCAAACTCTCCACCATGGCCAAGACCAAAGAGCTCTCCAAGGATGTCAGGTACATTATTGTAGACCTACACAAGGCTGGAATGGGCTACAAGACCATCGCCAAGCAGCTTGGTGAGAAGGTGACAACAGTTGGTGCGATTATTCGCAAATGGAAGAAACACAAAAGAACTGTCAATCTCCCTCGGCCTGGGGCTCCATGCAAGATCTCACCTTGTGGAGTTGCAATGATCATGATAACGGTGAGGAATCAGCCCAGAACTACACGGGAGGATCTTGTCAATGATCTCAAGGCAGCTGGGACCATAGTCACCAAGAAAACAATTGGTAACACACTACGCCGTGAAGGACTGAAATCCTGCAGCGCCCGCAAGGTCCCCCTGCTCAAGAAAGCACATATAAAGGCCCGTCTGAAGTTTGCCAATGAACATCTGAATGATTCAGAGGAGAACTGGGTGAAAGTGTTGTGGTCAGATGAGACTAAAATTTGGCCTCAACTCGCCGTGTTTGGAGGAGGAGGAATGCTGCCTATGACCCCAAGAACACCATCCCCACCGTCAAACATGGAAGTGGAAACATTATGCTTTTGGGGTGTTTTTCTGCTAAGGGGACAGGACAACTTCACCGCATCAAAGGGACGATGGATGGGGCCATGTACCGTCAAATCTTGGGTGAGAACCTCCTTCCCTCAGCCAGGGCATTGAACATGGGTCGTGGATGGGTATTCCAGCATGACAATGACCCAAAACACACGGCCAAGGCAACAAAGGAGTGGCTCAAGAAGAAGCACATTAAGGTCCTGGAGTGGCCTAGCCAGTCTCCAGACCTGAATCCCATAGAAAATCTGTGGAGGGAGCTGAAGGTTCGAGTTGCCAAACGTCAGGCTCGAAACCTTAATGACTTGGAGAAGATCTGCAAAGAGGAGTGGGACAAAATCCCTCCTGAGATGTGTGCAAACCTGGTGGCCAACTACAAGAAACGTCTGACATCGGTGGAAAAACCCTTGTTGGCAATCACAAAGTACTAAGTCATGTTTTGCAGAGGGGTCAAATACTTATTTCCCTCATTAAAATGTAAATCAATTTATAACATTTTTAACATGCATTTTTCTGGATTTTTTTGTTGTTATTCTGTCTCTCACTGTTCAAATAAACCTACCATTTAAAATTATAGACTGATCATGTCTTTGTCAGTGGGCAAACGTACAAAATCAGCAGGGGATCAAATACTTTTTTCCCTCACTGTATTTTTTTCTATTTATTAATTTTTTTGTCATTTAGCAGACGCTCTTATCCAGAGCGACTTACAGGAGCAATTAGGGTTAAGTGCCTTGCTCAAGGGCACATCGACAGATTTTTCACCTTGTCGGCACGGGGATTAGAACAAGCGACCTTTCGGTTACTGGCACAACGCTCTTAACCACTAAGCTACCTGCCGCTTCATCGCATTTGCAGGCTTGTGTAAGATTGCCTACTATTTGTAATGTGATGAGTAGATTGAAGTGTCATAATTTAGGCTAATAATATAACTCAATCACTGTTCGCAAAAAAGGCCGTTCAATGCATGGCTGAGCACGTATAACCTAGAGTAGGTACAGTTGAAGTCAGAAGTTTACATACACCTTAGCCAAATACATTTAAACTGTTTTTCACTATTCCTGACATTTAATCCTAGTAAAAATTCCCTGTCTTATGTCAGTTAGGACCATCCACTTTATTTTAAGAATGTGAGATGTCAGAATAATAGTAGAGTGATTTATTTCAGCTTTTATTTCTTTCATCACATCCCCAGTGGGTCAGAAGTTTACATACACTCAATTAGTATTTGGTAGCATTGCCTTTAAATTGTTTAACTTGGGTCAAACGTTTCGGGTAGCCTTCCACAAGCTTCCCACAATAAGTTGGGTGAATTTTGGCCCATTCCTCCTGACAGAGCTGGTGTAACGGAGTCAGGTTTGTAGGCCTCCTTGCTCGCACACGCTTTTTCAGTTCTGCCCACACATTTTCTATAGGATTGAGGTCAGGGCTTTGTGATGGCCACTCCAATACCTTGACTTTGTTGTCCTTAAGCCATTTTGCCACAACTTTGGAAGAATGCTTGGGGTTATTGTCCATTTGGAAGACCCATTTGCGACCAAGCTTTAACTTCCTGACTGATGTCTTGAGATGTTGCTTCAATATATCCACATAATTTTCCTTCCTCATGATGCCATCTATTTTGTGAAGTGCACCAGTCCCCCCTGCAGCAAAGCACCCCCACAGCATGATGCTGCCACCCCGTGCTTTACGGTTGGGATGGTGTTCTTCGGCTTGCAAGGCACCCCCTTTTTCCTCCAAACATAACGATGGTCATTACGGCCAAACAGTTCTATTTTTGTTTCATCAGACCAGAGGACATTTCTCCAAAAAGTAAGATCTTTGTCCCCATGTGCAGTTGCAAACCGTAGTCTGGCTTTTTTATGGTGGTTTTGGAGCAGTGGCTTCTTCCTTGCTGAGTGGCCTTTCAGGTTATGTCGATATAGGACTCGTTTTACTGTGGATATAGATACTTTTGTACCTGTTTCCTCCAGCATTTTCACAAGGTCCTTTGCTGCTGTTCTGGGATTGATTTGCACTTTTCGCACCAGAGTACGTTCATCTCTAGGAGACAGAATGCGTCTCCTTGAGCGGTATGACGGCTGCGTGGTCCCATGGTGTTTATACTTGCGTACTATTGTTTGTACAGATGAACATGGTACTTTCAGGCGTTTGTAAATTGCTCCCAAGGATGAACCAGACTTGTGGAGGTCTACAATTATTTGTCTGAGGTCTTGGCTGATTTCTTTAGATTTTCCCATGATGTCAAGCAAAGAGGCACTGAGTTTGAAGGTAGGCCTTGAAATACATCCACAGGTACACCTCCAATTGACTCAAATGATGTCAATTAGCCTATCAGAAGCTTCTAAAGCCATGACATCATTTTCTGGAATTTTCCAAGCTGTTTACAGGCACAGTCAGCTTAGTGTATGTAAACTTCTGACACACTGGAATTGTGATACAGTGAAATAATCTGTCTGTAAACAATTGTTGGAAAAATTACTTGTCATGCACAAAGTAGATGTCCTAACCGACTTGCCAAAACTATAGTGTGTTAAAAATAAATTTGTGGAGTGGTTGAAAAACGAGTTTTAATGACTCCAACCTAAGTGTATGTAAACTTCCGACTTCAACTGTAAGGACAACTCAGAATATGCTATTCTGTTCTTCTGAAATAGGCTACATTTTCTTCATATCATGTTTCTTTAGACCTGTCTAAAATAAATAATGGATTTATTGTGATGGTGTAAGCTAATTAAATTAATTTCTTATGCTTTTTTGTACTTGGATAGTAGGCTATGCGTGGAAGCCAGGAGTTGCCAAATGTGATTGTTTGTGTTTATGTTAATAATAAAAAAGATTAAAAAAAAAAAATAAAAAAAACGTGAACACCCCCACATTTTTTTAATTATCTAATCTAGACCCCACCCACCATCCTTATCTAAAACCAGGTGCAGCAGTTCATGATGTAAAATCTCTGTCTCCCCCCCCCCGCCCCTTCTCTCTCAGCCGTCGCTCTCTGTGTTATACATGCTGTCGGACGGGGCGACCCACGAGGCCGTGCACCTGTTGTGTCGTATGCTGGTGTTTGATCCGGTGAGTACAGACAGAAGTCTATAGGGAATTGTCACTCTAACGGCTTTCTCTTGTATAGGGAAGTTGTAGTTTAAAGCAACAAGAGCTGAAAATGTAGCTACCTACCGCTGAGAAGGAAAATGCATAGCTAGCTACAGTAAGGGAGAAAAAAACAAGATTAGAGAGGGACCAACTTTCTCTCCGTGTGTGTGACTACCTCAGGCCAAACGGATCTCGGGCAGTGACGCCCTTTCCCACCCCTACCTGGACGAGGGCCGTCTGCGCTACCACACGTGCATGTGCCAGTGCTGCTACTCGGTGCCCAGCGGGCGTGTGTACACGCGGGACTTTGAACCGCCCGCCGACCGGAACTTCAGCCACAGCTACGATAACAGCCTGCTCTCTGTCTGGCAGGGCAAAGGTAGGAGCTATCTGGTGCTCTTCCCTCAACTCCTCTTTCTCTTCAATTCTCTTCTCTTTTCCAACCCAGCTTGCTATTGAAATTGATGGCCTGTTGCGATCTCGCTCTCGCAATCTCCTCTCTCTCGCTTTCTCAGAGCTCATCCATCGCTTCATAACAGAGCACCAGCAGGGGAAGCGAGTGCCGCTGTGCATCAACCCCCAGAGTGCCGCCTTCAAGACCTTCATCAGGTGAGGAACACCAAGGGAGGGAGGGAAGAACACAACTAACATACATGCAGCTTAAAATACTATTTTGCCATGTACTATCTACATCTCTCTTTCTTTGTCTCTCTTTCTCGATCTTTCAGGTCTACTGCATGGCATTCCTCCAAAGTCTCCAGGAAGGAGGAGAGATGAAGGGGAGTATAGTTCATGTACAAGAGGAATCATTGGAAATTCAGTTTGATAAAAAGAACAAGACTTGCTTTGGTCAATATAATAGAGATAGGTTTGTGTTTCTCTGGATGAGGTGTGAATGAAACAGTACGCCAGCCTCTGAGAGAAGAACAGTGTCTGTCAGAGGAAATGCTCAATTTGACCAAAGACTACATTTCCCTTCAATGAAAACTACAGTTCCAACTATGAAAACGACTATTGACACTGGTGAAGAGTTGACGACACCAAAGCTATAGGCATTTCCCCAATGCTGAAAACTAAAACGTGCTGCTGAATTCAAAAAAAGAACAAAGAAAGAGGAAGAGTGGTAGAAGAGAAATTATTGGAAACATTTATTACTAGAAGAGTTGAAGTTGGTTGTGTTGTGCTCCGACTTGGTTGATGGTGGAGACAAAGGAATAGCTGTTTTATTAATTTATGTTAAATTGTTCTGCTCTGTTAATTTTGAAGTCATTCCAGCCTCGTGCAATATGATGAAAAGTGTCTAAGCAACGTGCTCCTGGCAATACCATACTCTCTTACCTGTGCTCTCAGTGACTTAGTCATGTTAATGTCACATTGATGACTCTACCTTTTATCATTTACTCTATTGATTTGGTTTGATAGTTTCACTGGACAGATCTTAGATCTGCGCTACGAGGCAAGCTCTGGCCTTGAGCGTTGCTCTACGCTACTCTTGAATTTTCCCTCCTAATCTGCCCTCGTCCATAACACTAAACCATTTCCAAGACAACAAATTAACTGCGTTCTTTGATTGGGTGGGGCCACGGCAGGGAAGGAGCTTCTGGGACTCGAGGCAGATGGATCCTCGCCCATGTTTTTAAAATCGTATTATTTTATATTTTAATTTATTGTGTGTTTTGAGCTTTTCTGTGAGTGGCGGTTCGAGCTTGAGCACGTGTTGTGCCCATGTACTGAGTTGTAGTCGGCCATTTCAGTGTGTGTGCTCACGTGTGTCTGTGTGTAGAGTTTAGGGGAAAGTGCAGTTTTCTGCTTCAATGATCTCATTACCTCAAACTGTTGGAGTCAAAAAGGGAACCCCAGAGAGAGTCTACTGGGTAAAGTGTACATAGACCCAACTCAACTACTATGTACTGGAACGTGATGTCGTTCATTTGTACTAAATCACACTGTCCTTCTTAACCTCTCTCTGTCACTCCCTCCCTCCTTTCTCCCTCTTGGAGAGAGAGAGGGATGGAGGAAGAGGGACAGATGACAGGAAGAACAGCTTGTTGAAATGTATTGGTGAAATGCTGCTGTATTTTGTTTTCTTGTTTTGGTTTTCCTTTATTGGTTGTTGGTTTATTTCCAATTTAGTTCACGGTTCAGGTGTTCCATTGCAAAGACTGTGGACCCGACCACACAAATACACACAGATATTATTCACCATTAACAGTGTGCCTCAACTTTTTTTCCCACAAAGAAGAATCGCAAAGCTCTGTGCGCTGAAGCTCTGACTGGAGCTAGTACTAACTAAAATGAGGCTCCTGAAGACGCTGTACTGTGCTTGTTGGCATTGCGGTCATGGCAGTGGTCAGGCCCTTGTCCTGCCATCTGATGGTGCTATTGGAAGTGTAAGCTTGGGGGTGATGGGGATTGCCAGAATGTTTCACTTAAACCTGCATGTGTGTATTTATGATAAAAAAAGGAAGCGGATTTTGGATTTGAATGCAGTGCAATTTGAATCCTTGTGATGACGTTAATTAATTAGATTTTAGGAAATATTAATATTATTTTTATGTTTTTATTTAGCTCTGTTTTGTGATGTGATTCATTTAAAAAGTTATTTTTTGGTTTCCCAACTTTGCTATTGTCATTAGTAGAGAGCCCAAGCAGGCTGAGTTTTAGAAGAGATCACCAGGGTCCGTCTCTCTCCCTTACACCCTCTCTATCCCCTTCACACTGTCCTTTCGTCAATGTTCGCCTTTATAGAAGGGTCATATTCTCAAAGGCACCATAAGTAAGAAAACAGACTAAAACTGTCCATAAGGACATCCTCCTCTTCTTTCCTTCATTGGCACTGATAGGAGAAGAGAAGACGGGTTAAAGCAATGTAGTAGAGAGAAGCCCAGTTGGGGATTTGCTTTCACATGTCCAGTTCTCTTCAGATCTAGGATCCATCCCAAATGGCACCCTATGCCCTTTGTAGGGCACTACTTTTGAGGGTCTGGTCAAAAGTAGTGCACTATATAGGGAATAGGGTGCCATTTGGGACGCAACCCTACTGCAGGAAAGGAAGCAAGTCTGTATCCTTTGTTCATGAGCTCAATAGGCATGGGAGAGAAGACTGCACCTGGGCATGTAGATGTTAGAAATGTTTCTGATGATAAGAGGGAAAAAAAGTGATACTTGTGTTTTTGTATATTCTGAATATGAAACCGATGTTGAATACTGCTGTTTTGAAAAAGTTAATATTCTGTTTTTTTTGTTTTTGTTTTGTCATGTTTTAGGAAAAGTCTTTGACTTGTGTTCCCAACAAATACTTGAATTTCTTAAGAAAACGACTAGAGTAAAGTAGTGAATAAATGGATAGTCACTGGATAATATTCCTGTGTGGTGTCTGCTTATCAATGGGGAGGGGTCTCAAAGGGAGAAGTTACATTGTACTGTATCAGGTTGTTGACTTAAGGGCTGCTGCCTCAAATTATTAGTTATTTTTGCCCCATGTTTTGTTTTTTGGTTGTATACTTTTTCTCGCTTTCAGAAAGTTTGGTTGTAATGTTAGCTTTCTCTATGGCAATTTCAACGTGTCTGACAATAACTGGTTATTATGCCTATTGCATTATAGCCTATATACAGCTGCGGAAAAAAAATAAGAGACCACTGCAAAATTATCAGTTTCTCTGGTTTTACTATTTATAGGTATGTGTTTGGGTTAAAATAACATTTTTGTTTTATTCTATAAACTACTGACAACATTTCTCCCAAATTCCAAATAAAAATATTGTCATTTAGAGCATATATTTGCAGAAAATGACAACTGGTCAAAATAACAAAAAAGATGCAGTGTTGTCAGACCTCGAATAATGCAAAGAAAATAAGTTCATGTTCATTTTTAAACAACACAATACTAATGTTTTAACTTAGGAAGAGTTCAGAAATCAATATTTGGTGGAATAACCCTGATTTTCAATCACGGCTTTCATGTATCTTGGCATGCTCTCCACCAGTCTTTTACATTGATGTTGGGTGACTTTATGCCACTCCTGGTGCAAAAATTCAAGCAGCTCGGCTTTGTTTGATGGCTTGTGACCATCCATCTTCCTCTTGATCACATTCCAGAAGTTTTCAATGGGGTTCAGGTCTGGAGATTGGGCTGGCCATGACAGGGTCTTGATCTGGTGGTCCTCCATCCACACCTTGATTGACCTGGCTGTGTGGCATGGCGCATTGTCCTGCTGGAAAAACCAATCCTCAGAGTTGGGGAACAATGTCAGCGCAAAAGGAAGCAAGTTTTCTTCCAGGACAACCGTGGCATGATTCATGCGTCCTTCACAATCTGCCCGATTCCAGCCTTGCTGAAGCACCCCCAGATCATCACCGATCCTCCACCAAATTTCACAGTGGGTGCAAGACACTGTGGCTTGTAGGCCTCACCAGGTCTCTGTCTAACCATTAGACGACCAGGTGTTGGGCAAAGCTGAAAATGGGACTCATCAGAGAAGATGACCTTACTCCAGTCCTCTACGGTCCAATCCTTATGGTCTTTTGCAAACCTCAGCCTGGCTCTTCTTTGCTTATCATTGATGAAGGGCTTTTTTCTAGCTTTGCACGACTTCAGCCCTGCCCCTAGGAGCCTGTTTCAAACTGTCCTCGCCGTGCACTTCACCCCAGCTGCCGTTTGCCATTCTTTTTGTAGGTCACTTGATGTCATCCTACGGTTGTTGAGTGACATTTGAATGAGTTAGCGGTCATCCCGGTCAGTAGAGAGTCGTTTTCGCCCTCTGCCGGTCTGTAGCTTTGTTGTCCCCAATGTCTGCTGCTTGACCTTGTTCTTATGAACCGCTGTCTTAGAAATGTTAAGGATGGAAGCAACCTGACACTCACTGTATCCCTATGCCATTAAAGCCAGAATTGAACCCTTCTTTTCCTCACTCAAAACTTTCTTTTTCAACTCTTTTGGCATGGTCAATAGTTATTTTTTGATTAATTTTACTTTTGAGGTGCTATTAGCACTCTTTTTGCCATCCAGCTGGTCCTATTGCAAGAGGATAGTGATGACCACAGCAGTGGTTTTTATACTTTTCCTCGTTAAATAAGATTTGGTTCATGTGATCACCTAATCAGTATCTAATTCAGTAGAATAAGGTGTGCCTGTGTTGGAATTCAACAGACACTGGAATGGAATGGCTGTCATACATGTAGAGATGCTGATTTAAGAAAAATGTGCAGTGGTTTCCACAGCTGTATGATACTGAGATATTATAATCCGTTTATACACACGACAAGCTGTATTATCCTCCAGTAAAGTGTTACCCAATTTATCACACATTATTGTACAGCTTATCAGGTTCAGGTTGACCACACTGCAGAGGTTGTGCAAATTAGATTGCTTCTATATTTTCTATCCATGTGCTAAACATAATAATTTCCAAGATCAGACATGTTTAGTGAGCTGTAGGCCTATATACCTATTTAAGCACTCTAAGCTGGCTTGTTTAGCGGACCCCACTGTGTGTGGAACTTTTACAGTCTTATCTGAGTTTGAGCATAGCTACATTAATTCTCAAAATAGTCAAGTTAATAATTCAACACATGGTTTGGGTTTAACAACTTGCAGTTTGATGTCTAATAAAACTGAATGACTTTTTCCTATCCAGCTTGATCTGAAAATGACTGGCAATTATTAAAGTCCGTTGCCCTTCTTGAAAAACAAAAAATACATTGTCCAGGGACAGCTGTAGGCTGTCACAGCACAGCTAGTCCTAGGAGTAATAGCCTATGAGGCGACCTCATCCGCCACAGTCCATTATACTTGGATATTAGCCTACCATACCTGGGGACCAAGGGGGCGGAGATAGAGGTGGCAGCGAACTGGCTATGTAGCCGGCTTAATGGCTACACTTTAGCCACAGCGGGACTGTGTCATGGATACACTATGATTTTTTCGATAGACTAACGTTTGCTGAAATTAGTTATACGACAACGGATCCAGTGCGACAGGTCCTAAAACAATATGCAGCTAAAGACTTCACAGTGAATGTATCGAATATTATCGGGCAAGCAATAGGGTCGGTCGGTCGATATGGCATAACGGTTCAGATATCAGTAGGCTAGTACGGCCGCCAAAGACGAGAAGAGAAGTGCCCTCGCAATATGAGTCAAAACAACACTCTCGAGCGAGCCATCGACTTCAACAGCATTTCGCCGCTCAGAAATAATATTGCTGAAGCAACGATCGGACCGCAGCACATCGGGGCGGGAGTCATATTCTGATTCGGACCAAGACCGAGACCACACGTCAGAAGCGGGAGGACATACAGACACATCCATTTGTCTTGCTTGACGCGAGTAATCTGATTTCTTGCAGATATCCCGAATACGGAATAAGACGACAAAACACAAAGATAATGTGGACCAATTCTCGACGTGTAGGCTACCACCAGGACCCAACACACTGATTTCCCCTTGATCTGACCGACTGGGCCGCAGAACGGGACGCCGCACCACCCAACTGTAAATTTAGCCTATCCATATCTTCTTCTTTTACTCTCCCTTTAATACCCCAACACCAAACCTCCCAACTCTTCTTCATTCTCACCATCCCTGCTCCGAGGTTAGGCAAGAAACGCCATGTGTCTATAATAAATGTTGTGTGTGTGTCGTAAACAGTCACGCTTTAGCCTATACAGGCCTGAATAATCTGTCACCCATCGCATGTTGAGTGGTTAGCAAGCATGCATTGTCTGTAAAAACTGAAACCAGGCTATACAATTTATCTCTTGCGTGTGTTATTACTAGACAAACCGCGTGCCACACAACCTGTTACAAGCTTCAATCACTCTTGTGCATGAAACGACTGCAGGTAAAAATGTATCGAATACAAATATAGCGAGCTCGCAGTCATACTCAAATAGTTACATTGATTTGTCCTGCTTGTAGTCTACACTGGCCTACAGTTGGCTACAGTAGCTAGCAAGCAAACATATGACAAAGGTTAGCCTATGCAGATTTGGAGCCGTGCCAAGACCGGCACAAGTCTGCCATTTTCAAAATAATGTGTTGCTTTTTGTTGTTGAGTTGACTTAATGGGTCGTGATAACTCCTATTTAGTGCAAAACAGACTTGTCCCGTTATTTTTTAATAGAGGAGGACCGTGTTACTTAGGCTATTTACGCGCATTGCGTATTTGACAATTGAGTCTGAGCCACGTTGTTGCCTTTGTTTTCTGCAAAGTTAACGATATAGCAACGTCAAGATATGCTTGGCATCATATGGGACGGGGTTATGGAGGGGACCAGTGGTTTTTATCCCCCCCTGTAAATTGCTGGTAGCCTACAGTCAGGAGGTGTAGCGTATGCACTGCTGTGCTGAACAAAAAAAACACAGCTAGCCAAGATAAATCTTAAAAGTATTTATATTATGTCCAGATAGGCCTTTAGCCCGTCAATCAAAATCGCATGCAGGTGCACCCATTTGTTGGTTATGGGATGAACCTGTTATGTTGTGATGGTGCATCACCTTCCCATATTGTCCAACATAGCCTAGGATGGAACAATAGGCCCCTCCCCAACAACATCCCCCTCCACCACCCCTCATACCCCTCATCATATCCCATCTGTACTGTAGGTACTCCCCTTTGTCAGCTGTCACCCCATTTCCTCTCTCTCTCTCACTAATTCCTTCTCTCCCAGCTGTAATCTGTCTAAATCTCCTGCTTTTTCTAATCCCTTTCTAAATCTATTTTGGTTTCAGCCACCTTTCTCTCTCTCTCTCCACCTATTCATCCTGTCTCTCTCCAGTCCCTCTGTGAGTACATGCATTTACCTAGAGCGCAATGACAGTGGAAAACCTAAATTAATTCATTCCCCAATGGCGTTAGGTAGCACAGCTGGGACAGCCAACAATACATGACGCCTACAGTGTAGTCAATGGATTTGTCAGCATTTGTGAGATTAGAGTGTAGTGTAGGGTCTGTCTACACACAAGGTAATTACTTGAGTGGATACGATTTTGATCATGTTTTAAAGGCAGCATGATGACACTGAATAAATGTGACATTCGTAGAAACTATACATTGACAGTTGAACAGTTTTATATGTGCAGATAACTATAATTTATTGTACATTTACTGCGCTCTTAATCAAGGTGTGTGAAACTGATTTGATGGATTTTCTGTATTTTTTTCTCCCTCTGTTCCCCATCCACCCCATCTTCTGTTTGTTCTGTCTGTCTGTCTGTGTGTGTGTGTGTGTGTGTGTGTGTGTGTGTGTGTGTGTGTGTGTGTGTGTGTGTGTGTGTGTGTGTGTGTGTGTGTGTGTGTGTGTGTGGACCCAGAAGCCATCCAGGCATCTGCTGGTTATGAGCAGGGGGTTGGGAGGGAGGTTTGGGGAGTTAACAAACATACCACCCACAGCTTTATCGTAGCCCTCTCTTTCCTCGTGTGTCTATTTTATTAACATGAACTGTTACCACCCAAAATATCCCCAAAACTAGCCTACTAAAAACAAATACAACATTTCACCCATATTGCATTAGCATAACATAGCATAACACTAGCATAACATTACTATTAGTATAACTAGCATAACATTACAACAATTCTGTACCAGTGTTCTATTGACAATACTTATACGCTGACACACATTCTAATGATATACCTATCAATACCTTCAAACATCTAGCAGTAAATGATAATTCCAAACTCTGCTACCATAGCTTTGAGAGTACCCTGCATAGATCAGTCATTCAACCTTTCCCACTTGTCAAGTGGTTTGAGGGCAGTGGTGAGGCACCTGTTGAGACACACACTCTGGGACCATGCTGAGCATCCTGGCTGCCGGCTCCATCTTCTTCCCGGGCCTGTTCCTACTGTCTAAGAGATGCCTGAAACATGCCCCAGGCCTGGGCTTGAGCGAGGGAGACGCCGCCATCGTGTCTGCCAGGTACACACACAACACATAAACACACACACACTTACAAGTCAGATACATGAGTCAATGTGAGGACTATACCTACCTATCATACCTTTACCTATGCTATTCTGCTTTGCTTGACATTTTATACTATTCTGCTATGGCTTACATTGTTGAATGTCAATACATTTTTCTATGGAGTTGTTATGGGTATGAATATATCAATTGAAACCCCACTCTCTGGCCCCTCTCTCCCCACTAGGCTGGTGTCATCCATCCAAGCAATCATGGCTTCCTCAGCTGGCTACATCATTGCATCCTCCTGTGAGGACATCATCGAGGATCAGTAAGTACAACATAATTATAATGCAGTAGTAGTTGCTGTAAAGTTTTGTGTTTCAGGTGTGTGTGTGTGTGTTTAGTGAGGCTCCTTAACAGCTTCTACCCCCAAGCCATAAGTCTGCTGAACAATTAATGAAATGGCCACTCGGACTATTTGCATTGAGGAAAACATCAGGCAATAATTGTGTATGATATTCTGTGTAGAAAATAACCATAATTGATCATGTTATTTTTTCACCAGTCTGATTTACTGCCTGGTCCTGTCCACTCTGTTCTGAAGGAAACAGAAGACACATATGTGTTTCTGAAAGTCTTATGTTTTCAGGGGTAGCTTCAACCGTTTAAAAGTTAGAGCAACATTTCTAGGAAGAAAACAGAAACCGCTCTGTTTATTACAACCGCAGTTAGCAGCTACCGGAGGTTACTCACGTAACCCTGGTTCTATGAATCAAGCGCATTTTCCCCCCCAGAGTTTCTCTCGCGACCATTTTTAACTGGAACAACCATTTCAGTAAATGGTGCAATAAATCTAACTGATTGGATTAGTTTAGAATAATGTATGTTATTTATCCTTATGTAGCATAAGATTAATCAGTCAATGTACATGCAAAAACACAGATATTAAAAACAATCCTAAAAATGTCTACCTGCAGTAGAGCATGCTGGGAAATCTGAAAATGATGGGCTTGATTTTAATGGGAAGGTTTTACTCTCCACAGAGTAAAATTGACACAATCACACTCAACACTGGTTATTAACCCCAACACTGGGGTTATTTTACACCAATGAGTGTTAATTTCACTCTTACAGAGTTAATTTAACTCCTGAATCAACACTCAAAATGTGACATTGAAAAATCAACACAAGTTAACACTGGCCAATTTGCTGTGTATGTTTAACTTTCAATCCAAAGAAAGTATGAAAGTGTGTGTGTGTGTGTGTGTGCATGTGTGTACGTAAGAATCTGTCATTATCTCCCTGCTCACCTTGTCCCTGTTAACCTAATTAGTATTTCAACCTAATTAACCTCTGTCTGTCCCCAAGCCAGCAGCACTATTTTAGTATCTGTAATGCAGTCACACAGAAGCCATAAACCTAGACTGCAGCATGCTGCTATGGAAATGTAGGAGTAGCTACTCAAACATGTCTCCACTGGTTTTACAACTGCAACTTTGTTAACAGTGGACTACAGCAAAACTATATACAATGCACACTGAAAGTGTCATGTTTTTGGTTGGAGGAAGAGGAGGAGAGGAAAAGGAGAGGAGGAAGAAAGGAAGACACTTTAGACTAGCGAGATGCTGTGATTCTCTGTGATTCTCGTCCTAAGATAACTCACAATGTGACACAGGTGCTCCTCTTAACCCCCTCCCTCTCTCCTCTTCCCCCTCATCCCTCCATCAATTAGGAGGAGGGGGGAGAGAGGGGGGGGGGGAGAGAGAGGGAGAGGAGAAAGGGAGAGGAGAGGAGAGGGGGAGAGAGATGGAGCTAGAGAGAGAGATACTGCCCTCCCTCCCCTTGCCCTCATTTGCCAGTCAAAGTCGGGAGGCGCTCGTGTGAGTGCCGGCTTATTTGACTACCAAATCACGAACCCGTCCAAATCACGCTCGTGCCCCAGAGCAGTGCATCCTGGCCAGTCACTTAACCCCCTGACATCTAGGCTGGAGCCTCACAGGATGCATCGCACTGAAATAGGCAATCGTGTATTTACATCGTAGTCACATAGGCAGGTACAGTGTACATGTAGTTACAGTGTAGGTACACATTGTTACATAGAACTTAAACTATTACACCTTCCCTTCTCTTTCACTCTTTCTTGCTTTCTCTCACGCTCTCACCTTTCTCACTTTCTCTGTCGCTCACCCCCCCCTCTCTTCCCCCCCTCTTGCGCCCCACATCTCTCCAGACATTGGCTTACCAGTACCTATATCCTGTTTGCGGTGCCCTACTTTGCGTATGACATCTACGCCATGTTCCTGTGCTACTGGCACAAGCTGCAGGTCAAAGGGCACGAGGAGGAGGGCGGCAGGCCTAAGCCAATGGGCTCGGCAGTGGCCAGCTACCTGCGACGAGAGTTCCTCATGGTGCTGCACCACGTCGTCATGGTGACCATCTGCTTCCCCGTCTCCGTGGTAACTATCTATCGCTGTAACTAGGGTGGTGCCAGCGAACTATTTTGTTAGTCTACTGTGCTATGGTCTGTCTTATGTCTAAAAAGGAAAAAATTACAAATTATAAATGATACACACACACCCTTAAAGTCTTGACAGAAAGAGATGGTGATTTGGTTTGGTTAACATCCCTTCTATGGACACTTGTTTTTAAGGAGAGATAAGGTGTGCGTGTTTGTGAGCTTTTCTTTCAGTGGCCTGTCTATATACTTTATCGGCCATATCATGGCCCTCTCGCTCTCCCTCTCTTCCTATTTTTCTTCTCTCGCTCTCTCTCTCTCTCTCTCTCTCTCTCTCTCTCTCTCTCTCTCTCTCTCTCTCTCTCTCTCTCTCTCTCTCTCTCTCTCTCCCTCTCTCTCCTCTCTCTCTCTCTCTCTCTCTCTCTCTCTCTCTCTCTCTCTCTCTCTCTCTCTCTCTCTCTCTCTCTCTCTCTCTCTCTCACTCTTTCTGTTAGTTCTGGAGGCAGGGAAAGGGGGATTACTTCCAGGGTGTCATGTTCATGGCTGAACTCAGCACTCCGTCCGTCTGCCTGGGGAAAATCCTCATCCAAGTAATACTCACTCACTCCTTTACCTCTCCTCCTCCTATCATGGCCCTCTCGCTCTCCCTCTCTTCCTATTTTTCTTCTCTCTTTCCCTCTCTTGCTCTCTCTTTCCCTCTCTCTCTCTATCTCTCTCTCTTTCCCTCTCTTGCTCTCTCTCTCTATCTCTCTCTCTTTCCCTCTCTCTCTATCTCTCTCTCTTTCCCTCTCTTGCTCTCTCTTTCCCTCTCTCTCTCTATCTCTCTCTCCCTCTTTCCCTCTCTTTCCCTCTCTTTCCCTCTCTTTCCCTCTCTTGCTCTCTCTTTCCCTCTCTCTCTCTATCTCTCTCTCTCTTTCCCTCTCTCTCGCTATCTCTCTCTGTCTTTCCCTCTCTTGCTCTCTCTTTCCCTCTCTCTCTCTATCTCTCTCTCTTTCCCTCTCTTTCCCTTTCTTTCCCTCTTTCCCTCTCTTTCCCTCTCTTGCTCTCTCTTTCCCTCTCTCTCTATCTCACTCTCTCTTTCCCTCTCTCTCGCTATCTCTCTCTCTCTTTCTCTCTCTTGCTCTCTCTTTCCCTCTCTCTCGCTATCTCTCTCTCTTTCCCTCTCTTTCCCTTTCTTTCCCTCTCTTTCCCTCTCTTTCCCTCTCTTGCTCTCTCTTTCCCTCTCTCTCTCTATCTCTCTCTCTCTTTCCCTCTCTCTCTCTAGCTCTCTCTCTCTTTCCCTCTCTTGCTCTCTCTTTCCCTCTCTCTCTCTCTATCTCGCTCTCTCTTTCCCTCTCTTTCCCTCTCTTGCTCTCTCTTTCCCTCTCTTTCCCTCTCTTTCTCTTGCTTTTTCTCTCATCTCTCTCCTCTCGCTCTTTCTTTCTTTTTTCTCCTGCTTTCTCTCTCTGCACCTCTTCTTCCTTCTACCTTTCTTCCTCAGTCTCTTACTCTCCTTGCAGCAGTCTAAGAACTTGAGTCTTTCTGATTCTGAAGTGCTCACTTACTAGCTTTCATGTTAACATTCTTGTCTCCTGTGATTTTGGGTTAACATTTACCCAAGCTTTCCTTCTCTGTCCTTCACCCTGCTCTCGTTTTTTTCCCTCCCTTGCTCCTGCCCTCTCTCTCTTTCGATCTCCCTTTGTCCCCCTCAGTACAAGAAGCAGCACACTCTTCTTCATAAAGTGAATGGCGCCCTCATGCTGGTCATTTTCTTCATCTGTCGAGTTCTGCTCTTCCCCTACCTCTACTACGCCTACAGCAGGTAACATACTGAACACTGTCTGTCTGTCTGCCTGGCTGTCTGTCTCAGTCTGTCTGCCTGTCTGTCTACTTGTCTGTCTACTTGTCTCTGTCTGTCTGTCTCTGTCTGTCTGTCTGTCTCTATCTGTCTGTCTGCTTGTCTGTCTGTCTCTGTCTAGCTGTGTCTTTCTGTCTGTGTGCTTGTCTGTCTGTCTGTCTATCTGTCTATATCAGTCTGTCTGTCTGTGTGCTTGTCTGTCTGTCTGTCTGTCTATCTGTCTATATCAGTCTGTCTGTCTGTCTGTCTGTCCCCAACTTCATCCATGCATTTTTTATCTCACGTTCTTAAGACCTACGATGGTAGGCTACACGTTTAAGTTTGCAGGCTTCTGACCTTGCTACTTAGCTAGCAGATAATATCATTCATAAATAAGCAACATTCTTTCTCATTTTTTGATTGGCGGCAGGTAGCTTAGTGGGTAAGAGCGTTGTGCCAGTAACTGAAAGGTCGCTTGTTCTACCCCCGAGCCAACTAGGTGAAAAATCTGTCGATGTGCCCTTAAGCAAGGCACGTAACCCTAATTGCTCCTGTAAGTCGCTCTGGATAAGAGCGTCTGCTAAATGACTAAAATGTAAATGTAAAAAATGATTGAAAATATCTTCCTTGCTTGCATGTAGCTATCTAGCTACTCGTCACCATTTTTTTTGTTATCTAGTTCTATCAAACCTTAGGGAAAACCACATGATTTCACATGGAAAATGACACGTGAAATCATGTAACAACATGTTATTTGGAACACTTATAATAATAATAATATGCCATTTAGCAGACGCTTTTATCCAAAGCAACTTACAGTCATGCGTGCATACATTTTTGTGTATGGGTGGTCCCGGGGATCGAACCCACTACCTTGGCGTTACAAGCGCCGTGCTCTACCAGCTGAGCTACAGAGGACCACACTTCACGTGACATTTCACATATGAAAACGTGCACTTTTGGAACATGAGTCCTTATGATACACACACAGTGCTGTTAACACACAGTGTTTTCAACTTACATATTTGACACATTTTGACATACTCTGAGTGTACAAAATAGTAGGAACACCTTCCTAATATTAAGTTGCACCCCCTTTTGTCCTCAGAACAGACTAAATGTGTTGGGGCATGGACTCTACAAGGTGTCGAAAGCGTTCTACAGGGATGCTGTTCCATGTTGACTCCAATGCTTCCCTTTGGGTGGTGGACCATTCTTGATACACACAGGAAACTGTTATGCATGAAAAACCCAGCAGCATTGCAGTTTATTGCCCATTCACCCTCTGAATGGCACACATACACAATCCATGTCTCTATCTCAAGGCTTAAAAATCCTTCTTTAACCTGTATCCTCCCCTTCATCTATAGTGATTGAAGTGGATTTAACAAGTGACATCAATAAGAGATCATAGCTTTCACCTGGATTCCCCTGGTCAGTCTGTCATGGAAAGAGCAGATGTTCCTACTGTTTTGGACACTCAGTGTACAGGACTACATTGTGTATGTTTATTGATACAGTAATTATTATTCAACGTGTCCTCACCTGGGATTTGAACTCACAACCTCTTGGTTCATGGCATTCCAATTTTTCTGCTACGTCATTACGTCGGTGTCAATAACTGATTTCACCTATATTTCTACACTTTGGACATCAATGACTAATGAAATCTCGGTCGACCAACAGCTTATCGACTAGTTGACTAAATGGGGTCAGCCACTAAAATACACCATACCATTTCTTTACTTATAATGGTGTGTGATGGTTTGGGACAATCTGAAACATGAGCAATGGACATTAGACTGGTGGAAATTTGTCCTTTGGTTTGTAGTCCAAATTTGAGATTTTTGGTTCCAACCGCTGTTTCTTTGTGAGACGCAGTGTGGGTGAACGGATGATCTCTGCATGTGTAGTTCCCACCGTAAAGCATGGAGGAGGAGGTGTTATGGTGTGGGGGTGCTTTGCTGGTGACACTGTCTGTGATTTATTTAGAATTCAAGGCACACTTAACCAGCATGGCTACCACAGCATTCTGCAGCGATACGCCATCCCATCTGGTTTGGGCTAAGTGGGACTATAATTTCTTGTTTTAACAGGACAATGACCCAACACACCTCCAGGCTGTGTAAGGGCTATTTGACCAAGACGGAGAGTACTGAATATTGATGATTTATAAGGCACATTTAACAGTTAGGCTATTGATTATAGACCTAATTAAGTTGGAGTTTCCTCTCTCCTCACTTTTCTTAGACAATTAAGGCAAGGGCTGTTCTCATGTCCTAACTCTGCTGCTGCCTCCACCGCATTGTTCTGAACACCAATATGCTGGTTAACTTTGCTATTATGCGCATAGCAACATGGTCTAGGAAAAGGTGCCAATTCAACAACATTTTTACATTTTAGTCATTTAGCAGACACTCTTATCCAGAGTGACTTACAGTTAGTGAATGCATACGTATTTTTTTTAAATATTTTTTTTCATACTGGCCCCCCGTGGGAAACGAACCCACATCCCTGCAGGCCAAACCCTCCCCTACCTTGGATGACGCTGGACCAATTGTGCGCCGCCCATGGGTCTCCCGGTTGCGGCCGGCTGCGACAGAGCCTGGACTCAAACCAGGATCTCTTGTGGCACAGCTAGCACTGCGATGCAGTGCCTTAGACCACTGCGCCACTCGGGAGTCAGCACTGATGTGTTTCAGAACCGTGGACAGCGACCACTATCCAACGTGGGAGAAAGCGTATTTGTTATAAAATAATATAATTTGTATTAGTGTTGCACCATTGTTCTTATGTAATATAACCATATACAATTTCAGTAGCACATGTCTTAGAGTGATGGACATGTTACAACATGTGAGCACATGTCAAAACATGATCTCATGTCTAGCGTGATCGTCTTTAAGGCCTCCACAATGGATTAGTCTACTCAGACAGGCGCGAATCAGACAGGTGCCTTGTACACCATGATATATATATTTTTTAGCTACTGCTCAACTAATTAAATCTCGGTCGACCAGCAGCTTATCGACTAGTTGACTAAATGGGGTCAGCCACTAAAATACACCATACCATTTCTTTACTTATAATGGTGTGTGATGGTTTGGGACAATCTGGGACCATCACGTGACGTCCTGACGACTGGTAAAACAAATGCCTTACAAACATCTTAACATGGTCCCTTACGGAAAAACAACTTGAATTTCACGTGATCACATGTTTCACATGTGATCTTGTGATCTTATGCGAAGGTAATGTGACAACATGTAAAGCAACATGTGATAACATGAAACTACACGTTACAACATGAGCACGTCAAAACATGATCTCATGTGAAGTGTTCCAAAAACATGTTTGCAAGTGATTTCACATGTGAAATTTCACTTATACATGTTTTGACACATTTTCACATGTGAAATGTCACGGTAATGTTCCAAAAAAACACATTTTCACATGTTTCGTGTAGTTTCATGTTATCACATGTTGTTACATGTTATCACATTAACATAAAATGACGTGATCGCAATGTGAAATTCATGTGTTTTTTCCGTAAGGGAAGCATTCTTCCTTGATTATTTGTATTAAATCAGATTGTTCAGTTTAAAGTCTTTAGCCATAAACCAACATCCTTGCTGATAGCTAGCTTGAGCCAAGGTGTTTTGTTTTAGAACTTGTTCAAATGAACAAGTTTGCGCTAAGTAAGTTTTAAAACATCTGGGTAAGCTTGTTAGCTAGCATCATTAAGCGAACATAAACCCTCATTCCCCCCTACTCCTCACCCTCCTCCTCATTGTGTTGCAGGTATGCCTCCATCCCCCTCTACACAGTGCCCCTGGGGGCTCCCTGGCAGTGCAACGTGGGGGCCTTCTGCCTCATGGCCCCACAGGTCTACTGGTTCACCCTCATCTGCAGGGGCGCCTTCCGCCTCTTCACCGGGGCCTCGGACTCCCGACCCCCGGCCCCCCTCAACAAGCCTGATGGGGGCTGCTGCCCCGGCCAGGGAGACCCTTTACCTCCTCCAGCCAACGGCTACAGTCCCGTCCCCTACCAGGCAGACAGAGAGACCGACACGCACTGAGAAAGAGAAAGAAATAGGGAGGGAGAGAGAGGAAGAGAGATCACTGTGGGGATGGGGCCAGCCAGACCAGGCCGGGGGAGGGAAGACGGAGGTCTGTCAAGGGAATGTATTGTACTGTATTGCAATGACACTGTAACCTAGGAGAGAGAAGAGAGGGAGAGAGAAAAATTGTTTCTCATCCTCTACCACTCTCTCCCTCCCTCCATCGCCCCTTTAGAGTTACATGGACCTCTGGAAGAAGAGAGAGACAGATGGAAAGAGGAGAGGGTGAAGAAAGAAAGAAAGAAATGAATAAGGGAGAGAGACAGATAAAAGCATAGACAGGAGAAAGACTTGTGAAATGGCAAGTATTTAAATATTACGTGGTTGTACACACTGATTTCAAACTGAATGGGAAAAAAAATGTATGGATTGAAAAGCGAAACAATGAAAGGATGAGAGATAACACATTGAAGAGCAATAGTGATAGAGGGATGCACAGAAGGATACAGACTGATTAAGCAAGAGCGATAGATCTTATTTGACTGAGTTAAAGGGATAGATAAAAAGTTGTCATCTCTTGAAAGAGAAATTCAACTGCTGTTCTAGTTTAGGGAAGGATACAAAATGAATATATCATAATGTATAGAAATATGTAGTCAATTAGTATTTGGTGAACAGTTGATTTTGGTGACTGCAGAAAGGGGGACAAAGACAATACCAGTATTTCAACTTGTGATCTGGTACTGTATTATTTGTCCATCAAGATGATCCACTCTGGATCAATTGAGTGGGTCTTGTCTTGGGAAAGGACAGAGGGACACGCACCGGCGCCTCTGGTATCGCTTTGTTCTGCCTTCTCTCCCCTCTGAAATTCTCTCTTTCTCTCCCTTTTCTCCTTTGAGAGAACTAATGTGGGAGGAGGGGAAGGGGGTTTACCCCAAAATGTGACAAGTTTATAATAGTAGATGAGTAAATGTCATTTTAGGTTTTTATATTGTTCTCATTCAAAGCATTTATTTATTTATTCATGTTGATAGTTTTTTATTTATTTATGTATTGTGATTTCTTAGTATGGGTAGACAGAGATGGAGAGAGAGATGGAATGTTGGAGAGATTAATTAATAGAGGGAGGGAGAGAAGGGGGAAGTAGTAGACTCAAATGGGACAATAATGCAGCCACGCTGTCCCAGTCACCCACCCAAGTTGAGTAACGCTGGCAGGCAGTCTTCAATACACCACTGGGTGGGTCTGTGCAGCTTACCAGATCTTTACAATGCCTGGAGAGGTGTTTAATGTCTCAGAAACCCCATCAACATGATATAACGCTCTGATAATGTGCACAGAACCTGTGTATCAGGAACACTGCTATTATCACCATGGTACTGAAATGTTAGGGAAGGCTGTTGTGGAATATGGTCTCCTGCAGACTAAACAGGGTAACCACATCTTAGAATCTAGATGCATTCTAGAGGCATTGTACAGGCGTTCTAGAGTCTGATGATGTAAGGGATTCCTAGATGATCTAAAGCAGTATTATGAAGGATTTAGAGAGAGTAAGTTGTTGCAGTGTGTTCAACCGTATGGGTGGTATTTGAAAGGGATTGCACTGGCTGACTAGTGCTATTACTGCACTGTACTGGCAACTGAGGTACTCTAGTCTCTTTATGCACTGAGGGATTTGTGTGATAGGACCGAAGAAGAAACACATTGACAATGCACTGAGAGAAGGGAATGATGGGGGGTAGTAACATGCAGCCAAACACAGGCTCCAAGTTCTAATTTGTTGCCACTATTTCAACCACTATTTTGTTTTTTTTGTTTCTTTTACTTGTGTTTGTTTTGGTGCCAATGTGCTAAGGTTGTGTCATAACTGCAAGTCAAGAGGGTTGAAATGTGCTCCTTGAAACTCAACCCCAAGGTGAGCGGACCTTGAACACTTGACCACTGCCATGGGTTGTGACTTGGAGCAGGTCGACAGTGGGACTCTACTAGCCTGGTCCCAGATCTCTACTGGTACATGGAAGAAAAGTGAACAGATAGAGGGACTACTGTATAATGGACTATACTTATTGCATCAGGCTGTTTTCTTCTGTATAGCTGCATGATAGGAATGAGAGAATGGCTTTTTGACCATTGGCCAATATTAACCTGGGAACACTGTAACACTTAACTTACTTACTATTTACAATGTCAGTTATGGTACTGTTTAAAATGGCTTATTGAGGACTTGTTAATCTCCGCACCCAGAACCAAATCAGCTACTCGATTTTAACATTTTGAAATGTTTTGTTACGATAGATATTTTTTTATTTTCATTCATGCTTTATAACTGATTTAAAGGCACTGATTAAAGGTACATTGATTGGGAAATTGTATGATCAACATTCTTTTGCATACCAAAAATTAGTCCTAAGCGTCCGACAAGGGATATAAAGTGTAGAGTTGATCGTACAAATCAAATGTCATTCCTCAAAAATGAATGATATGTTCACAAATGTCAGTTGTAACAAAGATTAGGGTATCTAGTCAATACGCATCGCGGAAGGTCAGCTTTACAGCGTGATTGAAATGTAAAGGCAATGTTCCCGCTTTAGCGGAGACTGCATTCACGGTAAACGCTGCATATGACGGCTCAATCGGAAATTGGCTTTACATTTCTATTGCGGAATCTGTAATGCTTCAGCTTTACAGATTGAATAGAGCCCAATTATTATTTTTAGGCGTCTTCAACACCAGAGCTGTTTTTTTTCTGTTCCTCATCTGACTGAAAGAGGTCGCTGAAACTGCCACTAAATATCACTTGCACTCGATTGCAAAGTTTAGTTCCAGAAGATATGCTTTGAGTGAGTGAGATAGTTGTTGGAGTTAAAAGACAAGTTGGTGATGATTTAAGCCAAAACTGTAATGTAATCTCCTTCTAGTGACTACTGTTGCAACTGACCCCCTCTAGTCCATTATAAATGATGCCTTCATGTTAAACCCTATGAGCAAAAAAAAAAATGTATTTCAACCAATTTTGCTCACAAGTGTTAACTCCCAAAAGAAAACATCATCCATTTTACCAGTTCCTACAGTTCAGTAAGTGTCCTCTGTCATGGAAAGTATTTTTAAAAATTGACTGCATCTTCCATATTGTTTGTTTGTTTCTTTTATTAATTTATTTTAATGTGTCTCTTTTATTTATTGAAGAGGTTTGAATGTACATATGAATACATATATAGATGATATATATCCTGTACGTATGGGCTTGTGTTCTGTCTGTTGACTGCTGCCTGACTAACCGTGGGCTCTACTGTGTAAACTCCTGTCTGTGTCTGAAATGGCACACTGTTCCCTACATAGTGCACTACTTTTGACCAGGGCCTGGTTAAAGTAGTACACTACAGTATGTAGGGAACACTAGGGTGCCATTTCGGACGCAGACCTGTTCTGTTGGCAGACATATACTCTCCTCTCCTGCTCTGACTACCAACATGACATCATAATTCTACCATTCTAGCACCACTGAATTGCTTTTGACAACAAGCACCAGTCTCATCGTGGTGAAGAACTTGGAGTGAAGTTTTGTTTTAAATGCAACAGATTGACCAATAAAATCCTCCCCATTGTTTGTGCATAAAGATGATTCCTGGTTGAGTCTGTTTATTTCATTCAAGACTCACTATACTTTGAACAATGATCTCACTTTAAATGGTATTCATTGATCAATTCTCTCAAGACTGCTGTTTGAGTATCCTTCCTACAGTCCATGGCCCACATTCATAAAGCTTCTTAGAGTAGGAGTGCTGATCTAGGATCAGTCCCCCCCCCGTCCATGGAATCTTATTCATTATTATCTAAAAAGCTAAACTGATCTTAGTTCAGCACTCCTTCTCTGAGATGCTTAATGAATAGGTACCCAGGGCTCTGCAATTCTGTTTCTCAAGGGTCAAAGTAGGACTACTGCTGGTTGTGAAACACTGCCAAACTTGACTGGAATTCTATAAATGAAAAATATTATAGGCAAACTGTATTATATTTATAATATATTTTAGTTGAACATAGACTAATTCATTTTAGCAGATGGAAATATGATAACATACAGTATATTAGTTTATAGAGAATTGCGTAGAGTGCCTATAGAAAGTGTACACCCCCTTGAACTTTTTTTCAAATTTTGCTGCCTTAAAAATCTATCTAATAAGCAATTAAATTATATTTCCCCCCCCTACAGATCTACACAACATACTCCACATTTCCAAAGTGAAAGAAAGTTATAAAACATTTTCCAAATTAAGAAGAAAAAAATGAAATATCATAATTGTGTACTTGGTGGAAGAACCTTTGGCAGCCATTACAGCTGTGAGTTATTTTCATTAAGATTCTAACAACTTTGCACAACTTTTAGGGCATTTTATATCCAGCGTTTTTGTTAAAATTGCTCAGGCTCAGTAAATTTGGTTGGGGATCATTAATGGACAGCGATATTTAAACCTTGTCTCAGATTTGTTAAGCAGACTTAAGTCAGGACTGAGACTAGACCACTCAGGAACGCTCTACACCTCTTGGAAAGCCATTTTGGTGTGTCTTTGGCATTACAATTTTTGTAATTGTCTCGCTGAAAAATAAAACTCTATCCCTGGGTTAGGTTTTCAGAAGACTGAGGTAGGTTTTCATCTAACTTTTACCTGGGCTTTGCTCCTTTCATATTTATTTTGATCCTGACAAACTCCCCAGTCCCTGCCGATGACAAGCATACCCATAACATGATGCTGCCACCACAATACTTGGCTTCTTATATAAATAGTCTGAAAGCTGCTGAAAAGGCCAGATATTTAAACAAACTGGATTGTGGGCCTTGAAATGTGTCCCTTTGCTAGGGGAGACATCCACTGGACAAACGATATGAGTCACCATTATCACACATGTATCATCCAATGGTTTATATATACACTAGATGACTGACAGGGGGCGCTGTTTTGAAGCTACCGCACCTCCATCCCATTGTTGTAAAACAATATTTTGGAAGCTATAGAAATGCATTTACTAATGTCTACATTTGTTTTTGTCACGTGTATTATATTACAGACAACTTCATGCGTACTTCTACATTATATTATGTGAGCTAAATATACAAATACAAAATTGAAAAAATGTATGTATAATTTTTTTAAATATATGTTACTGTCCCCACTACAACAAAAATACTTAACTACATGTGATTTTGTCCTTGAAACACTTACATAAAATACTGTATAATTCCATTTATTCCTATGGAGGACTGCTTTTCTGAGTGCCAATATGGCCGACCGGTAGCTTCAAAGGCTCTCATTGGCCAAAACATAGCGTAAACAATCCAGGGTTTATATACATCATTGGTATCATTACACCATTTTATAGTTGCCGTGGCGCCCTAGTAGCAGCCTAAGCATAGAGGTCCTGTAAATTTGTACATATTTAGTTATTTGTAGTTTTTTTAAATTGTTTTTTTTTAAATCAGCTCTTTCTTTTTTGATAACATTTACTTTTTATTGCATATATATCTGGTGCATTTGAGCCACGGATTTGCAGATTGACTGAAAGGTTAAGACGTTTTGAGAAAAAAATAAAAACGAATAGCCTAAATCAAACAAAATCAAACAAAACAAACCATTTCGAAGTTGCAGCAAATTTCGAGTTGATTGTGGTGCATTTAAAAAGGGTGGTGCATTAGGGGAAATCCCTCACTGAGACGTAGTAAACCATGCAGCAGTTACCACGGGGTTATGCTGCGTTCAAAACAACTGGAAACTCGGATCAAAACGAGCTCCGAATGGGAATAATCTTTTGAACGGTCATTCAACTCGGAATTCCAACTCGGGAACTCGGGCCTCTTTCTATAGCTCCGACCTGAAGATCAATGACGTCATGATTTGACTTAATATTTTTCTGAGTTCCCAGTTGTCGTGAACGCACCAATAGTTATACAAATCTTTGGTTGTACTGCGGCAATGGGCTCCTAGAGCAAATAAACTAGATACTACAATGGTGTTCGTACTGTCTGTCAATCGTATATAGTACATTTATGAATATTATGTGGTCCTCTGTAGCTCAATTGGTAGAGCATGGCGCTTGTAACGCCAGGGTAGTGGGTTCGATCCCCGGGACCATGCATACGTAAAAATGTATGAACACATGACTGTAAGTCGCTTTGGATAAAAGCGTCTGCTAAATGGCATATTATATTATTTATGAATATCAACATAACAGCGGGCGTCCAGTAAACCACGTGACTTGTAATCGTTTTTCCGGGATTGCTTCCGCATGGTTTCCACTAGATAGCTCAGCCACAAAGTTAAAATTGGCTTTTTGGTCTTAATTTAAGGTTAGGATTGGTCATAAGGTTTGCAGTGTGGTTAAGGTTAAGGTTAGGGTTAGGATTAGGTTTAGGTTTAAAATAATATTTTAAAGAAAACAAATTGTAGAAATAGGCTAGGTTTATGACTTGGTGGCTATGGTAACTAGTGACGACTCTTCTGCATAGACAAACCAGGTACGCCCACCAACTCAATAAAAACACAGAGGCGATATAAAAGCAAAATAAAATAAGCGCATTGACCACCGACTTTTGTCAAGCTAGGAGAAGTGAAGGATCTGCTCAATTATTCAACAAAGGTAAGAAACTCTCATAGCTACTCTAGACTAGTTAGTAGCCTATTCTCATGTGCAATAGTGGTAACAAAGTAGTCCTAATACATGTAGATTACCTTAAAACTCTGGTAGTGGATAAGAAAACTTCTACTTGCAAAAAATTGCAACGTTTGTATGGCTGTTGGTTGTTTGTGGATGTGAAACAGATTGTTCACATATTTGTCTTTCAACTTAAAAAACAACAACATTTACACATCAACTTGGTTCAATGCATTAGGCCTACATTTACGTTCCTTTACTTTTGTAACCTGCTCTCAAGACATTTCAAAAGTTGCTAAGAAAAAGCCTACAACAGAACTTATCTTCCAAATGAAAGTTCGTCATCCCTCCTGGTCAAAGCAATAACAGGAAACATAATATACAGGGCCCGATTTCCCAAAAGCATCTTAAGGCTAAGTTAAGTAAGATGCTTTTGGGAAACCGGGCTCAGATCAGTGAGAACTGAATAATGTACTGTTAAAGTATTGGAACTAGGCCTTACGAGAATGCTTTGTGTGCTATTTCCTAATTCTATAAGGGAAACACCCATATCACCTGGCACTGAACTCAATGCAAAACGGATGCACTTTGCCCCCCATAAAGAAACGATACTATGTACATATCTCCTACACCACTGATTGTAAGTGCTGTATCAATAGGGTGTCTCCATCCCTCCCTCTAAACAGCAGAGATTAACGTCATGCTCTTTGACTCTTTCTGGAACATTTTAATTTCCACTGTGGTGTTCAATGTACGACAGGGCAGGCTAAGTGTAAACCTTTCTGCAGTTTGGAAGTTGAATGGCAGGCATAGATTTTTAAAAGGGAGATATATTTTGTAGACACACGCACACTTACATCTGCATTTCTGCCTCGAGCACAGCATTATCAATGCAAAACATGTAGATGTGGAGACAACAAACTTTGCACACATACCAGATGAGAGTTTAAGAGCATAAGCGAGCAAACTGATCATTGCAATTTATGTCACACCTTTCTAGAAACAGATTTTAAAAGCCACTTCAACAGAAAGCACTACCTCTTACGCTCAAGAATGCACAAACAAATCTTACCCTCCTTAACTTAACCACATCCCCCTAAGCTAGGACATATTTATTTTACCTTTATTTTACCAGGTTAGTCTCATTGGGATTAAAAATCCCTTTAACAAGAAAGACCTGGCCAAAATAGCAGCACACAGTTTTACACAATCGGGTGAAAGTAGATTTAATTTGGCCATTGACATTAGGCCAGAATTTATGCGTCCACTGCTGTCCCCCCCTTTCCTGAACCAACACTTGCGCTTGACATTTTGTTGTGTACCATATGTGCTATTGGTGTCATGGATGGGATTGTTGCTGTGAGATGGTGTGGGTGACAATGGTTACTGTACTGTACCTTCACATCTAGTACAGGACACAGCGCACACCTTATAAATCCGTGAGCTCAATATACAAGCTATAGTAAGTGAGGTATGTGTACTGTCCCTCTTGCTTAATAGTTCTTGAGTGGGTGGAGGCACTGGAATGTACAGTGAAATAGCAATAGAATTGGGTGTGCTAGTTTGCGAAAGGTGTCTGTATGACTGATTTGTCATGTGTTTGGCTCAGATTTGTGTGAATGACAGATGTGTGTGTGTGTGTGTGTGTACATGGTGGGAGTGTCCATAGTTGTGTCTTTGGATAGAGAGGCATGTTGTAATTACTTTTGTTCTCTCAAGCCCACCTGTATACCTATTACCTGGTCCAACCAGTTTGCGTCAGTCGTTCTGTAGTGTCATTGTCAGGTGTATTTACTCTCACCATTCAGGAGCTCTCCCACAAATGACTGAGGATGTCTGTTAAAGGACACTGTCGAATGGGAATCTTTTCTCTTGAGTTATAGTGTACACTCTAGGATAGTATAAAGAATAGTTCCCTTAACGCAGACAGTGGTGGACAAAGTACCCAATTGTCATACTTGAGTAAAAATAATGATACCTTCATAAAAAATTACTAATGTAAAAGTGAAAGTCAACCAGTAAAATACTACTTGAGTAAAAGTCTAAAAGTATTTGGTTTTAAATATACTTAAGTATCAAAAGTAAATGTAATTGCTCAAATATACTTAAGTGTAAAAGTATAAATTATTTCAAATTCCGTATCTTAAGCAAACCAGACGGCACCATTTAATTTAATTTTTTGGATAGCTAGGGGCACACTCAGACATCATTTACAAACAAAGCATGTGTGTTTAGTGAGTCCGCCAGATCAGAGGCTGTAGGGATGACCAGGGATGTTCTCTTCATAAGTGCGTGAATTGGACAATTTTCCTGTCATGCTAAGCATTCAAAATGTACTTTTGGGTGTCAGGGAAAATGTATGGTGTAAAAAGTACATTATTTTCAATAGGAATGTAGTGAAGTAAAAGTAAAGATACCCCCCCAAAAATGACTTAAGTAGTACTTTAAAGTATTCTTACTTAAGTACTTTACACCACTGAGCAGAGATGACAGTAAACCTAGTCCTGGACTGAAAGGCACTTCTCTATTGGACATCTTTTTAGTCCAGGAGTAGGCTTGAAGCCAAAAGGATTATTGGCTCATTTTCTTACACCAGTGTTTCAAAATACAAAATGGCAGAGAGAGAAGCTGCTTGAGAGAAGAGCTAGATAATGGAGTCCTAATGGGGGATCAGCTTTCACCTGGACAGCTCCTTCAGATCAGAACCACCGAAAGAAAAGAGGCAACAATGGGAGAAACATTTTACATTTTGGACATATTTAACAGACTCATCCAAAGGGACTTGCAGTCAGTGCATTCCACTTATGGTAAGATGGCTACAGTCAGGGGAGGAGGATGAGCTTGAGATCCACCCAATGAGTCAGGAGGTCAGTGTGCAGTCAGTGGGCATGTTCGACATTGCAGCCGACTTTAAAGGTGGGTCGAGACGGACTGATCTACAAATCACCTTGCATCATAAATAACTGCTCAATATTATTTGTAGGTCAGTCCGTCACAATTGATTTATGATACATCACGGTTTTGTTGCTCTCGAACATGGCCAGTGTCACCTTTAGGCAGTAGGGCAGGCTACTTCAGGGGCCTGTTCTGAAGGACATAACATTACAGAACTTTTCAGATAACCCAGACTCAAATTGATCTGGTGTTTACTAACCGACCTGATCAAATAACTAAGTCCATCAACTTACTAACTGGCATATCTGACCACAATATTGCATTGGTGGTTAGAAAGCTCACTAAAAAGAGATTTAAGAACCATATTAATGTGCAACAGTATGATTAAAAAAAAGACCGAAAAGTGAGCAGTGTAACTACGATACAGCTATAAGTCAAATTGACTGGTCTGATCTGTTAAGCAATGAAGATCTAGAGTCTGGATACAGAATGTTTCTGTCAGCTATTGATAAAGTGGATACCTCTTTTACCAGGACATTTCAACGTAAGCCAAGACGAAACACCTCTCTGCCATGATATTATAACCACGATCGATAAAAGACAGTACTGTGCAGCCATCTTCATCGACCTGGCCAAGGCTTTCGACTCTGTCAATCACCGCATTCTTATTGGCAGACTAAATAGCCTTGTTTCTCAAATGACTGCCTCGCCTGGTTCACCAACTACTTCTCAGATAGAGTTCAATGTGTCAAATCGGAGGGCCTGTTGTCTGGACCTCTGGCAGTCTCTATGGGGGTGCCACAGGGTTCAATTCTCGGGCCGACTCTATTCTCTGTGTATATCAATGATGTCGCTCTTGCTGCTGGTGACTCTGATCCACAGACGACACCATTTTGTATACATCTGGCCCTTCATTGGACACTGTGTTAACAAACCTCCAAACGAGCTTCAATGCCATACAACACTCCTTCCGTAGCCTCCAACTGCTCTTAAACGCTAGTAAAACTAAATGCATGCTCTTCAATCGAACGCTGCTTGCACCCGCACGCCCGACTAGAATCACTACTCTCGGCGGGTCTGACTTAGAATATGTCGACAACTACAAATACCTAGGTGTCTGGTTAGACCAGGGGTGTCAAACGTCCGGCCCGCGGGACGGATCAGGCCCGCAAACGGGTTTAATCCGGCCCGCGAGATGATTTTGTAAAGTATAAAAATGTGCTGCAATTTTTCAATAAAATAAACTGCTGTTCCAATTGCATCCACTGGATGGCGCAATAGCAATTGTGTTAAGCAAGCAAACTGTTTATACCGGGGCAGAGCAAGTAGGTCAAGCACGTGCAGCCAGTCCGGATGAGCTACTTTGTTTTGCCCGCGATATTTATTACGGCTTCTACTTTTAACATTATGTGCTTTGGCACCCTCATTGCCCCAATATGTCTGTCAAAAAAGAGAAAAGTGGACGCAGAGTGCAGAGTGTTCCAAGAAAAATGGTCATCCTCCTATTTATTCACGGAATTGAATGGGAAAGCTGTATGTTTGGTGTGTTCACAGCATGTTGCAGTGCTGAAAGAATATAACCTTCGTCGCCACTATGTGAGTCTTCATGCCGACATATATGACAACTTTCAAGGACAGCGGAGAAGAGAGAAGGTGAATGAACTGTTGGCTGGTCTGAAGAAACAGCAGTCTGTGTTTACTCACAGCCGAGACATCAGTGACGCTGCAGTGAAAGCTAGCTACCTCATTGCTAATGAAATCGCAGTGGCTTCAAAACCATTTAGTGAGGGTGAATTTGTAAAAACATGCATGATGAAGGCAGCGGAGATTGTGTGCCCTGAAAAGCGTCAGGCTTTTGTAAATATCAGCCTGACAAGAAACACAGTTGCAGACAGGATTTCTGATCTTTCAGTGGATTTGGACAGCCAGTTGAAGCAAAAAGTAAAGTCATTTATTGCGTTTTCGGTTGCAATTGATGAAAGCACGGACATTACAGATGTTGCACAACTGGCCATTTTCATCCGCGGAGTTGATGACACATTGACCGTCACCGAGGAGTTCGTGGAGTTGGTGCCGATGACAGATACAACGACAGCAGCTGATATTTTTACCGCATTCGTCGGCGCGCTGGACAGGGTCGGAGTGGACTGGTCCCGCGCTGTCAGCCTGGCTACAGATGGTGCGCCCTCAATGATCGGGAAAAAAGCAGGCGTTGTGACAAAGTTCAGAGAGAAAGTGCAATCTGCAAATGGAGGACGTGATTTTTTGACTTTTCACTGTATTTTGCACCAGGAGGCTTTGTGTTGCAAGTCATTAAAGATGGATAACGTCATGAAGGTGGTCATCCAAACTGTTAATTTCATCCGATCCAAAAGCCTGAATCACCATCAGTTTGACAGCCTTCTCAGAGAGAAAGACCACATCTATGGCCTGCCATACCACACTGAGGTAAGATGGTTAAGCCGAGGTGCTGTGCTGAGGCGTTTCTTTGATTTACGAGAAGAAATTGAACAGTTCATGGAAGAAAAGGGCAAACCAGTGTTAGAATTTTATTCTGCAGAATGGATGCAGGACCTTGCATTTATGGTGGATGTTACAGAGCACCTGAATAACTTGAACAAACAGCTGCAAGGGCGCAACAAAGTTGTCACGCAGTATTATGACAGCATACGTTCTTTCAAGTTGAAGCTGTCATTGTGGGAGACGCAACTCGCCGGTGGTGATGCAGCTCACTTCCCCTGTCTGAAAAATGTGTGCGCGACCCAACATGTGGCAGACATGAAGCGGTTCAAAGATAAAATAACGGGACTGTTACGGGAGTTTGAGCAACGCTTTCAGATTTTTGGTGAACTGGAGAAAGACTTCAACGTTTTTTGTTCGCCATTCACCGTGAATCCCTCTGATCTGCCCGTCAGCATCCAACTTGAAATAATAGACTTGCAGTGTGACTCGGATTTGAAGGGCGAATTTGCCGCAGCTGGCTTGGACATATTTTATCAGAATCTCTTGCCAGGTTACCCCAACTTGACAGCCCTCGCTGCAAAACTGTTGTGCATGTTTGGAACCACATATCTTTGTGAGCAAGTTTTCTCTGTAATGAGCATAAATAAAACAAAGCTGCGCCCAAGGCTCACGTACAAGCACTTGAATCACATCCTGAAGTTGGCTGCCACTCAGGATGTGACGCCTGATATTGATGCGCTGGTGAAAGCTAAAAGATGCCAGGTATCAGGAGTCAAATAAACTATGCAACCCCACTTAAAGTGCTGCATGAGACACCCTGATATAGTTCTGTGATATACTTCTGTGAATCACTGAGGCATTGTGTGTTTGTGTGTTCTTTGTCCTCAGAACTTTCAAATAACTTGAGGTGTTTTATGATTAATAGTGATGTTGTGCTTTTGGACACACTGTCCTCAGGCTCCAGCTTTATGTTTATATGTTTTTATGTTGATGTGCTATTGTTTTTAATTGTTTTTATTTTATTTGTATATTTAACCTATTCTTGACTCTGTGGTTCTTGCACTTGTTTGGGGAACAGGATTTCATTATTTTTATCTACATTTCTGCCTGAGAAATGACACCCTGATATAGTTCTGTGATCTGTGAAACAGTTCTGTTAATCACTGAGGCATTGTGTGTTTGTGTTCTTTTTCTTTAGAATTTTCAAATAAACTTGACGTGTTTTATGATTAAAAGTGATGTTGTGCTTGTACTATTTTGGACACACTGTCCTCAGGCTCCAGCTTTATGTTTTATGTTGATCGTATTAAAACAAAGAAAACAATCTGAAGTTGTTGTTTTTAAGTTATATATACCATGATTTTTCCGGTCCGGCCCACTTGGGAATAGATTTTCCTCCATGTGGCCCCTGAGCTAAAATGAGTTTGACACCCCTGTATTATTGGATGTAATGTATTTGTATTTTGTATTGTGGCTGTGTAATTGCCTTTACCTGCCCTGACTACGGGTGCAAATTAGCTTTTGGCAAACCCCGGCACATTTACATGGATGTTGCATTATTGTAAAATTGATGTTGATTAATGTGCATTGTCCCCTATAAATAAAATAAATACTTAAAAAAAAAAAAAAAGACAAGTATCGTGTAGAATAGAAATATGATTATCTGTCAGATAGAATAGGAAATTGTGTCAGCTCTATTCATTGTATTTCGGTACGTTTCACATCACTGTTAACCCTTTCCACTCCGGCCGTTCCAGATGATATCCAGGAATAGCGGGAGCAGAGGAGGGATGGAATTTGAGGGGCAGTTGGATGCGTCAATCATCCGTATCCCACCCCACCACTACATCCATGTCCTGGACCAAAACACCAATATCGCCCGTGTGGAGATAGGACCACTCACCTACATCAGACAGGACAATGAGAGGTGAGGAGTGTGTGTGGTGTGTTATCGGTCATTTATCTGATAAGGTCTGCATGTAATTTCCTAATTCCAGGTGCGATTGGTTGTTTTCAGTTTCTTCTAAGCCTCCTGATGCCAAACAAGCCGTTTTATCTCTGTGGTTACAGCATCACACACTGTTTGACAGCACACTTTGAACGTTGCCAAATATCACGTTTTTAATGGCACCTTTTAGGTGTTTCTTTACAGGTTTAGGTTAGTCAACATATGCCTTGTACAAACACGTTTACACTCAGTATGTGTGTATGTACAGTATCTGTGTAGACTAGTATGTCAGTCATTAGGTGACTGTATTGTACCCTCCTTCCCAGAGTGCTGTTCTCCCCCGTGCGAATGACCATGGTCCCTCCTCGCCACTACTGCGTGGTGCTCAACCCCGTCGCTCGCGACGACAACGGACAGGTGCTCTTCGACCAATCAGGACAGGCTAAGCTTCGCCATGCCGACCAGGAGATCCGGCTCACCCAGGACCCCTTCCCCCTCTACCCCGGAGAGGAGATCCAGCAGGTACTGTCTGTCTGTTAGGCGTCAGCGCTAAAGCCTAGGTATTAGCAGTGCAGGGAGCTAATGCAAGTCTTCAGGTCTCAGAGCAGAGGTTGCTCAGCACACAAGTGTGGTTCACTGAACCACCTCCATTACAATCACGTTGAGCTAAAGCGCAGGCATTCACTTGGAGAGATAATATAACTGTCTGGGACCTGGGTGCTTACCCGGTTCTCCTGCATGCCACAACTGTGTTAGCCTGCGGAGTTAAAGCCTAAGCATTAGACGTTTGGAGAGTTAAAGCAATTCTCTTTTTTTTATATATTTTTTCTCTCCCTACCCCCTCCCAGCACGTGACAGCGCTGCAGATCGTCTACCCAGACACCGCTCTGCGCCTACAGGCTCTGCTGGACTTTGAGGAGGTGGGAGGAGAGAAGAGGGTGGCTGGTGATGAGTGGCTGTTCGAAGGGCCAGGTGAGTTCTCTGGGTCCAACTCCTAACACATCCATTACAACTTTCCTTGGGTCCTTACAGGGGTCATATTGATATTGATAAATGTGTATATATTTTTTGACCAAATCAGAGCATTGTTTTAACAAGATGGCTAGTGCTCTTTCAATTTGTTTCTAATTTGACTTGCTGAAGTCAAATCCAATTTTATTCATCACGTACACAGTTTACAGCAGGTATAAAAGGTGCAGTGAAATACTTTCTTGCAAGCTCCCTCAACAGTGCAGTACAAATATCAATATAATTAAAGTCAAATAAAAAAATAACAAGTAGTAGAAGAAAGTAGTATGCAAGAAACATAGTACATTCCAAACAGTATGTAGTACCCAATTTCAAACACAGCCTGATCACCTAATAATGCTTCTCTAACCCCCGACCCCTAACCTCTGCCCCCCCCCATAGGGACATACATCCCCAGGAAGGAGGTGGCAGTGCTGGAGACCATCAAGGCCACGGTGATCAGAGAGAACCAGGCCATCCGCCTCCGAGCACGCAAAGAGGGAGTGGACAGGAGCGGAGTCCGCAGGGTCACTGGTGAGACAAACTGTATTTACTGTTTTTAATGTACATATAATGTATGTACACATAAGTAGCAGATGTTGTATCGCTATCACACACACAGACATACAGCACTCGGTGCGCACACACGCCTACTTAGCTGAGTGATTCCCTGTGTGTGTGTGTGTGTGTGTGTGTGTCTCCAGGTGAGGAGTGGCAGGTGAGAAAGGTGGGGGCGTATCTACCTGGGGCTCATGAGGAGGTCCTCGACATCGTCAACGCTTTCATCCTCACTGACAAGGTAACACCTCCCTCCTCTCTCTCCCTCGCTTTATCGATCACGTCCCCTCCTTCCTTCTCTCCCACCCTCGCTTTACCTATCACTCCCCCCCTCCCCCTCACTTTACCTATCACTCCCCCTCCCTCCTCTCTCTCTCCCTCACTCTCCCCCCTCTCTATCCCTCACTTTATCTATCACTCCCCCTCCCTCCTCTCTCTCTCCCCCCCTCTCTATCCCTCACTTTATCTATCACTCCCCGTCCCTCCTCTCTCTCTCTCCCTCACTTTACCTTTCATACTAAGACATTTTTCTGCCAGCTTTACCATACCTCCAACTTTTTCCCGTCTTTTCTTTATATCTGAAAGGTATTGCTAGTAATAATTTCGGTAAAGTTCTGCCTGTGGCTTAGTATGAAACGTAGCCGCAATGCTACGTTTATTTTTATTTAATCAATTTTAGAATAAGGCTGTAACGTAACAAAATGTGGAAAAAGTCAATGGGTCTGAATACTTTCCGAAGGCATTGTATTCCATTATATTCTTACTATAAAATATGTCTGACTGATCGTATACGTGTCTTGTCTGTTTTAATAAACAAAATAACAAACTGTTGATTTCATTTGAATGGCGCAGCCATGGCTGCACTGACCTGTAACATAGGCCTAATTAATGCTCTTCTATTCTTTTGAAAATACAATTTATTTAAAAAAATATATTTTGTGTGTGTATGTATATATATATATATATATATATATATATATATATTTATTTATTTATAAAAATCTCAATGGATCTATTAAAATAGATGCCCACCCACAACTGCACACCACTACTACCACATGCATGCGCACGGGAGGGATAAAAGACGTATGCAGGCAAGAATGTGGTAAAAATGGCCCTGTTTGTAAGGGTCATATAAACATTTTATTTTATAGGCAAAATACAGTAAATCCTATGTGAAAGCGGTCTCTCACTCTCTCACTCTCAGAAAGCACTGCACGTGCGAGCACTACGGCCATTCCGTGACGCTGTGGGGCGGGACCGGCGCACTGGGGAAGAGTGGCTTGTTACTATGGCAGAGCGGGAGGCACACATTCCATCGGTTGCCGAGGAAGTGGTGGGAGTGGTCAACGTGACCACGCTGAGCAGCCGTCAGTACTGTGTGATCCTGGACCCGGTAGGACCAGACGGTAAACCACAGCTGGGTCAGAAGAGGGTGGTCAAGGTGAGACTGAAAGAGAGCTCTGTCTTTCACTCCTTTGTTTGGTCAATTGTTTGTTTAGTCACTCATTGCCGTTTAACACACTGGTGAGGAAGTTCAGTGACTTCATTGTTTTTGTAGCTTTTAGTCACTTCCCCAATTAGCTTTAATTTAACACTGCTCTCTCTCCTCTCCTCCTCCCAGGGTGAGCGTTCATTCTTTCTGCAGCCAGGGGAGCATTTAGAGGAGGACATCCAGGACGTCTATATTCTCTCTGAGGAGGAGGGCCTGGTGCTGAGGGCCGTAGAGGCCTTCAACGATACACAAGAGGTGAGGAAAGAGGTGGGAGGGAGAGGGAAGGGTGGAAGAATTTAAATGCAGATGGGAGAGGAAACAAATACAACGATCCTAAACAGGACTGTACAAATCCATTCAATTCTCTGTCCTTTCACACTCTCTCACTCTTTCTTTCCCTCCCTCTCCTTCTCTCTCCCCTTCACTTTCTACCTCATTCTCTCTCTGTCCCTTCTCTCTCTCTCCCTCCTTCTCTCCTCTCTGCCAGCAGGAGGATGAGGAGGAGGAGGAGGAGGAGGGGGGGGAGGAGGAGAGGGCCAAGCGCTCCCGGAGGGGTGGAGTCCAACGTCGCCCCGGTGACCGCTGGATGCTGCGCGGACCAATTGACTACGTCCCCCCGGCTGCCGTGGAGGTGATGCTACGGCGACAGGCCATCCCATTGGACGAGAACGAAGGAATCTATGTCCGAGACATCAAGACAGGAAAGGTGAGTTTTACCCCGCTGAATGTTTGAACACAGGGGCTACGTCCCAAATGGCACCCTATTCCAAGGATAATCAACTAGATTCAGCTGCGGGACAATTTCTTTTTTTCTTGTGCGGATGGTGGGGAGGCCGGAACATAATTACAAATAATTAGTAGACTGCAAATTGGCCGCAAGAAGCCCAAACATATATATAATATTTGACTGAAACATAATCATTTCAAATCTGCTTACATTTGTTTATGATCACATGCGTAGGTCTCTATTAACTTGATGGTAATAGGCGCTCACGTTGCCCCTAGTGGACAGTATCTCCCCACGTCTTGGGGACCAGGGGCCTCATTTCTAAACTGTGCGTACATACAAAATATACCCCGACGTGCGTGCTCCAGTTTTCACACAAAAGTTGGCATTTCTATTTAAAAAATCATGACTTGAGAATGTGCTCACCTCCCTGCAAACTTTAGACCATGCGTATGCACATCTGCTAGTGGTTGAATTATTGTATTGCAAGCTGACAAGTAAGTAGGCTATTTTGTGCAAATGGGGGATATGATAAATTAAAAGCAGGAAAACGTAAACAAGAATTCAGCCATTTGCTGTTGGTGAGAAGAGCGAAAATCCTTTTTTAAATTTTATAAAATCTAAAATAATTAAGACATAGGAATCTTTTTCCTATTTTATTTTATTTTATTTTCATAACCATTGCAGAATAAATTCCTCACCTTTTCTGGCCATGAGTTCATATTCCCGAAGTAGCCATACAACAAATTACCATGCGCATCTCTCACTTAATTGGACCTAGCAAATAGATATAGGCTATCAAGTGTTGCAATCCCATGGGCACCGCGGTTTATAATATACAGTCAAATTTGAGAGGTAAACAGTTTATCTTTTGCATTGAAGTAGGCCTACTGTATGCTACTGTAATTGCATTTTTTTTTTGAGTAGCCAGCCGTAGACAATGTTTCAGAATTCGCGGGCAATCCATGTTTATGTTGGGGAAAAGTCGATGCAAAACATTGTTGAATTCAAACGTTCTGCTGGCAGGTCCACAACAATTTTGACACTGTCAGATACAGCATAAATTAATGCATGTTGACATTTGGTCATGAGTCTTGCCCTGGAAGCAGAACTGAGTGGTTTCCGCTAAATGGGTCAGCTACATAGTCTAAATTGTCTATATCTTTAAAATTCATTAATTTAAGGTATTGGGGTTAGCAGTGTGGTTAAGGTTAGATTTAGGTTTAAAATCAGATGTTATGACTTTGTGGTTTTGCCAGCTAGTGACCATTCTGCAGAACTGCTTCCAGTACATGAGCCATCTCAATAAATGCCAACCTAAATAAACATTCTGCCAACACAGTAAATATACCGGTAACTTATGTAAAATATTTGACAGTAGGCCTATGAATAGGCTATTGTTGTGCGATAGGAGCACGGCATCATTGCCTATTCATCTCAGAGCCTATACCATGGCAGGACCTAGAAACCTAATAATCTATTGATAAACTAAATATTGAACAACAATTATTATTTTGCATTTAGCCTACTTTTAAATTGTTTCGAATATACAATACATCTTGCTGAATGTACAGACAGGCACTTGCTATAGGCAGAATGCATGTTTAGTTTGATAAAGTCACTGCAAAATATCAAAACATTCTGCCCACACCGCTACAGAAATGTGATCAAAATTGCCATTGCTCTTTTAGAAACTGCCGTGGCCTAATTCCAATAGCTCCAATTTATACAGTAAATAAAGGGCGTTATTTTCATCATCAAAGGTTGAATGGAGGTTGTTTTCCAGGCAGAGTTTTAATGCTTGTTCACAGTTTTACGACAGGTCTGATTTTATAACGAGAAACATGCATATTTACAGTATGGTATACGTCAAGTTTATAAATCTCAATATTTTTGTATGTGCGCAGATTTGTCAGAAATGGCGCACGCAGAAATGTATTATAAATGAGGCCTCTGGAGAAACGTCTAATATTGCGGTGGATCTGGTGTGAGCTGGCTGATTCTCTATATAGTGCATGGGCACCTGACTGTCTAAAAGTGAGGGTTCAATTACATTTCTTAAGAATTTTTTTTATTTTTTTGTAGGTTCTGCCACAATTAAATTATATTAGAGTACTCAAATTATTTGTATTTATTTCTAAACACAAGGCCAGAAAAAATGTGTGCATATATCTACAGTGGGGAGAACAAGTATTTGATACGCTGCCAATTTTGCAGGTATGTGATGCAATAAAATGCTAATTAATTACTTAAAAATCATACAATGTGATTTTCTGGATTTTTGTTTTAGATTCCGTATCTCACAGTTGAAGTGTACCTATGATAAAAATTACAGACCTATACATGCTTTGTAAGTAGGAAAACCTGCAGAATCGGCAGTGTATCAAATACTTGTTCTCCCCACTGTATATGGCAACAGTGCGCAACAATGCCTAATTTATCATAACCATTACAGGTAACGAATCCTAATTGCTAAATTGCCCCATATACAGTATATTCAATCAATTAAATATATACAAAAACAGCAATTTTAAGATTAATTTATTGAAACCGTAATATCAACTGGTTATATTATATCGTGGAACACAATCTTCAAAAAGGCAGTAACCTCAGCAGTTGTGTCATTAAATAGCAAACACCAGTCTCAACGTCAACAGTGAAGAGGCGACTCCGGGATGCTGACCTTCTAGGCAGAGTTGCAAAGAAAAAGCCATATCTCAGACTGGCCAATAAAAATAAAAGATTAAGATGGGCAGTCTGAGATATGGCTTTTTCTTTGCAACTCTGCCTAGAAGATCAGCATCCCGGAGTCGCCTCTTCACTGTTGACGTTGAGTCTGGTGTTTTGCGGGTAATATTTAATGAAGCTGCCAGTTGAGGACCTGTGAGGCGCCTGTTTCTCAAACTAGACACTCTAATGTATTTGTCCTCTTGCTCAGTTGTGCACCGGGGCCTCCGACTCCTCTTTCTATTCTGGTTAGAGCCAGTTTGCGCTGTTCTGTGAAGGGAGTAGTACACAGCGTTGTACGAGATCTTCAGTTTCTTGGCAATTTCTCACATGGAATAGCCTTCATTTTTCAGAACAAGAATAGACTGACGAGTTTCAGAAGAAAGTTATTTGTTTCTGGCCATTTTGAGCCTGTAATCGAACCCACAATTGCTGATGCTCCAGATACTCAACTAGTCTCAAGAAGGCCAGTTTTACGTGCCATTGGAACACAGGACTGATGGTTGCTGATAATGGGCCTCTGTACGCCTATGTAGATATTCCATGTAGCCGTTTCCAGCTACAATAGCCATTTACAAAAAATTGTTTTCTTTTGAAAACAAGGACATTTCTTAGTGACCCCAAACTTTTGAACGGTAGTGTATGTATATTTTATCTCTGGTTAAAGATCGAGTTTAGACGTCTGCCCATCCCTACCTCCGACATTGTTTTGTTTTTTTGAAGCACTGTGTCACGATGAAAATGTTTCAAACTTGTCTCGGCAGCATACATACACCATATATACAAAAGTATGTGGACACCCCTTCAAATGAGTGGATTCGGCTATTTCAGCCACACCCGTTGCTGACAGGTGTATAAAATCGAGCACACCGCCATGCAATCTCCCCATAGACAAACATTGGCAGTAGAATGGCCTTACTGAAGAGCTAAGTGACTTTCAACGTGGCACCGTCAGCATAAGAACTGTTCGTCGGGAGCTTCATGAAATGGGTTTCCATGGCCGAGCAGCCGCACACAAGCCTAAGATCACCATGCGCAATGCCAAGCGTCGGCTGGAGTGGTGTAAACATCGTCGCCATTAGACTCTGGAGCAGTGGAAACGTGTTCTCTGGGGTGATGAATCACGCTTAACCATCTGGCAGTCCGACGGACAAATCTGGGTTTGGCAGATGCCAGGAGAATACTACCTGCCCCAATGCATAGTGCCAACTGTAAAGTTTGGTGGAGGAGGAATAATGGTCTGCTGCTGTTTTTCATGGTTCGGTCTAGGCCCCTTAGTTCCAGTGAAGTTTTTATTTATTATTATTACTTTATTTTTTGTTACTTTTTCTCCCCAATTTCGATCTTGTCTCATCGCTGCAACTCCCCAACGTGCTTGGGAGGCGAAGATCGAGTCATGCGTACTCCGAGACATGACCCGCCAAAATGCGCTTCTTAACACCTGCCCGCTTAACCTGGAAGCCAGCCGCACCAATGTGTCGGAGGAAACACCGTTCAACTGACGAGGTCAGCCTGCAGGAGCCCGGCCCGCCACAAGGAGTCGCTAGAGCACGATGAGCCAAGTAAAGCCCCCCCAGCCAAACCCTCCCCTAACCCGGACGACGCTGGGCCAATTGTGCGCCGCCCTACGGGACTTCTGATCATGGCCGGTTGTAATACAGCTCGGGATCGAACCCGGGTCTGTAGTGACGCCTCTAGCACTGCGATGAAGTGCCTTAGACTGCTGTGCCACTCAGGAGGCCATAAAGGGAAATCTTAACGCTACAGCATACAATGTCATTCTAGACTATTCTGTGCTTCCAACTTTTATGGCAACAGTTTGGGGAAGGCACTTTCCTGTTTCAGCATGACAATGCCCCCGTGCACAAAGAAAGTCCATACAGAAATGGTTTGTCGAGATCGGTGTGGAAGAACTTTACTGACCTCAAACCCATCGAACACCTTTGGGATGAATTGGAACGCCGACTGCGAGCCAGGCCTAATCGCCGAATATCAGTGCCCGACCTCACTAATGCTCTTGTGGCTGAATGGAAGCAAGTCCCTGCAGCAATGTTCCAACATCTAGTGGAAAGCCTTCCCAGAAAAGTGGAGGCTGTTATAGCAGCAAAGGGGGGGACCAACTCCATATTAATGCCCATGATTTTGGAATGAGATGTTCGACGAGCATGTGTCCACATACTTTTGGTCATGTAGTGTATTTGATGCAACGAGGGTAGAAATGGCTTATTTGGACGATTATTACTTACCAAGCAGAGCTGTTTTATCGAGGTACAAATATCCTGTGCTTTCTCATTTTGCGCATACAGACACAGCTTGGCTAAATTGTAACCGCGAAACGGCCACGGTCCGCTCGCATATGGGGCTCAGTCAGGACTGTTACTTTTGTAACTGAATGAAAACATTTTAACATTTTAACCAATTTTGATGTTGGGAAAATATATGGTGCAAATGCACAATGGTGTTAAATGCCTCAAAACAGCTTGGGGAGAAATCTTTTCACAGATTTAATCATGTAATATTAGGCCTACTGATTATTTCTCAGTATCTTCTTGCGAACTACTCATTGCGAGCTACCGGAGATGCAGTTTTCTGCAAAGGTGCAATCTTTTCTAGGCTGATGGAAGGCTACTTTGAGTCAGTGGGAGAATCTCAATTGCATACTCCTCGCGTCCTCTCTCCTTCTCAAAACCCATTGGATGAGAAAGTGAAAGGTCCCTCCCCTCTGAGATTGAGATTCTCCCAGATGCTGCGATACAGCGAAGCCTAATCAGACATGCCCGTGCTCACCATGGTTCTTACAGGCAAAGTGAAATAGTGCACACCTCTCAAATGATATGTAACAACACCCTGAGTGCATCGGACATGAAACAATAATAGAAATGTAACAGCACAAAGAAATGGATACATCATTTTATTTTGCAGGTGCCATTTTAATTTTAAACACCAGTGGTGCAACTAGTGCTTTCTAATGGCACTGAATCAAAACAATTGCGTGTGGGAGGGAAGCAAAACTTTCCAGTGGGCAAAACATTCATCTTGAAGCGATGGGAGAGGGGGTGCAAAATGTAATAATATGTTAAAAGTGCAATATGTAAAAATATGTCCGCCGTTTCCTGGTTGCTAAAATTCTAATAGGTCGCCTAATTTTTGTTTGTGACAACAAGCATTATTGTACCACCTAAACCACTGTGAAATATATTTTCAGTAACCGAAAATATTTTTATCTGTTTGAAGCTGTTGTACAAAACCAAAAGTCAAAGACACACAAAAAAAAAACTTAACAGGAAGCGTAGAAATAGCGCACATAGAACAGATCTAGTGCTTCTTAGACTTGCTTTCAGTGAGAATGACAGATCTATCGATAAATGCCACTACTATGTGAATTTGGTCGGGTCGCCCAAAAAGTTACATATTGCAGCTTTAATTATTATATATAAAATAGGCATATGTATTTTAATATAGACTAGCTCAAAACATTACTAATCATTGAAAATGACATTACCAATGGATCCTGATACTTTTTTGGTAAAAAAGTGGGATTGCACCTGCTCCATTGCTCAGGCACCTATGATATAGTGCACTATTGACCAAGGCCCACAGGACTCTGCTCAAAAGTAGTGCACCGTGTACTGTAGGGGGGCCATTTGGGAAGTACACTAAAACACCTGATTCAAATGATCTAGGGAATCCATCCACCTGTTATTTAGCAGCCTTAAATCCCCACCCATCTCTCACCATCCCTCTCCCCTATTGGCTGCCTGGCTCTAGGTCCGTGCTGTGATTGGCCACAGCTACATGCTGACGCAGGACGAGGAGCTGTGGCCGAAGAATCTGCCTCAGAACGTTGAGACCCTCCTGGCCTCCACAAAGGACCCCCTAGCTGACCGCTCGGACCGCAGCAAGGAAGTGGAGATGAAGGACCGGGACAAGACCAAGGTGGTGTCCTACAGGGTGCCCCACAACGCTGCCGTGCAGGTCTATGACTATAGGGAGAAGAAGGCCAGGTAAACATGGCTGACAGACAGACGGACGTGGAGGGACAATGACACTGGCCCTGTCCATAAACAACCCCTATACTAGCCCAGGGCTGAAGCCCAAATGGCACCCTATTCCCTATATAGTGCACTACTTTTGACCAGAGCAACATTGGGCCCCTAGTGTTAACTTTTCCCTTTCGCCCTCCCTCCCCTTCTCTCAGGGTGGTGTTTGGGCCAGAGATGGTAATGTTGGGTCCTGATGAGCAGTTCACCGTGCTGTCCCTGTCGGGGGACAAGCCTAAGAGGGCCAACGTCATCAAGGCCGTGTGTCTGCTGCTGGGGCCGGACTTCTTCACTGACATCATCACCATAGAGACGGCCGACCACGCACGCCTGCAGCTGCAGCTCAGCTACAACTGGTGGGGTGGGACGGGGGGGCGGGGTCTGTGTGTGTGTTTTGTGTGTTTGAGGATCCTCTGCGATTTGGTCTGTCTCACTGTGCTCTGTGTCTGTTGGCCAGCTGATGTATTTAATATATCTCTACCTCGCTTCCCTCATCTCTCGCTCTCCTTCTCAGGCACTTTGACCTGAAGTCTCCTGCGGACCCATCCCAGGCTGCGGCTCTGTTCTCGGTGCCTGACTTTGTGGGGGATGCCTGTAAAGCCATCGCCTCCCGCGTCAGAGGAGCCGTCGCCTCTGTGCAGTTTGACGACTTTCACAAGGTCCGTCCACACGTCAATCATCTAAATCTGCACTTTGATGGCTTTTTAAAATACTTTTTAATTCTACACGGCCTCCAGCCCTTAGCTTCCGTAGTTTAGGTAGGCCTATACGCCGCTTTGGAAAGCGTATGCCAATTGATTCAATAACACCCCATGATTTAACCTCTTTAACCCCCTCCCTTCCACTCTACAGAACTCCAACCGGATCATCTGCTCCTCTGTGTTTGGCTTTGATGACAAGCTGGCAGTGCGTTCCAGCCTGCGCTTCCACCAGAACAGTCTGGTCATCAGCAGTGTGGACATCCAGTCAGTAGAGCCGGTGGACCAGAGGACCAGGGACGCCCTGCAGAAGAGTGTCCAGCTGGCCATCGAGATCACCACCAACTCCCAGGAGGCTGCCGCACGGTAGGACACATGACACTCACACGTACGCACACAAGGGGAGAACGACTGCCCCCTCTGAAGCCATCGAAGTTCAAGGCCAACCATGATACTGCAGGCATTGTTAGCATAAAACAGGATCCCCCATTTATAGGGAATGGAAAAATGTCAATCTTCGTGAAAACATTTTAAATAATTTGAAGACAATCGTGGTAGCAATAATTGCTTCTAATACCACAGTTGTATGTCCTTGAACTGATTTTATTTTAAAATCTCATTACAGAACAAGTTATAAGAATAATTGACTTTCTAATGGCAGCCTGCAGTACCCCTGTCTGCCTTCAACTTGAGTTATTTAATGAGGGTGGGCAGCACTGAGCTAGCCTGCAACTCACTTCCTGGAGTAGCTCAAGCTGCACATGAGACACCATCTTAAGACTTAATTTGGCTTCAATGCGCTATTGAGTCTTCACATAGGAATGATTGGTGTCACGGGATCGATGGCTTTGTCCATTCATATATACAGTCAGTGACAAACATGCATGCACACACACACTTACAGGAGCAATTAGGGTTAAGTGCCTTGCTCAAGGGCACATTGACAGATTTTTCACCAAGTTCGGCTCGGGGATTCGAACTAGCAACCTTTCAATTACTGGCCCAACACTCTCAATCGCTAGGCTACCTGCCACCAGACAGACAGACACACACAGTTAATCTTCAAATTGGGTTGTTTTTGCCTGTTTGGTAAGCGTTAACTTCTCTCCCCCCTGTCCCTCTCTCTCCTTCTCCCTCTTTGTATTCCTCTCTTTCTCTCCTCCCTCCCTCGCTCCCTCCCTCCCTCCCTGCAGCCATGAGGCAGAGCGTCTCGAGCAGGAGGCGCGTGGTCGTCTGGAGAGGCAGAGGATCACAGACCAGGCAGAGGCAGAGAGGACCAGGAAAGAGCTGTTGGAGCTGGAGGCCCTCAGGTGACCATTGATGCTATGCTGCTAACACTAACGTGCGTTAGCATCGCTAATGGGAAATGTAATGGCAGGGGGATAGCATTAGCATAACGCTAACACATTAGCTTCGCTGATGGGAAAATGTTATGGCAAGGGGCTAGAATTAACATGGCTAGCGTTAGCACCATGCTATTCTTAGTAGTGTGAATGCGAAGCTGTACCGAGTAACATTTAGATCAGAGATCCTAACATAATGTAGCTATGCTATTGTGAGTTGTGTGAATGTTAGATATGTGGCTAGCTGTGGCGCTGGGGTGAAGTTTCCCCTAGGTAGAGATCTAGGATCAGTTTTCTCTCCCCCAGCTTCAAGTATTTTGTCCAAATACTGGTGGATTCAACTAATAAAAGAATGGACGACCTGACTAGAGAGGTCCAGGACCTGAAGAACAGCTTGCAGTTCTCTCAGGGTCAGCTCAACGAGTTGAAACAGGAGAACGGCAAAATGACAGCAATCTGTAAGTCATTGAGAGAGGACATCAGTTCTGTGTGTGAATCCATGATAACAATGACGGGTACATCCATCTCGAGGGACAATCAAGGCCGAATAACATGGTTGTGGACGGAATTGCAGAATCTCCACATGAGACCTGGACGGAGGACAAAGTGAGGGAAATGATCTCTGAGAAATTGAAGATGGACCACAGGAAGATTGAGGTGGAATGCGCCCACAGGATTGGAAAACCCACCACCGGTCCAGGTGACAGGCCCAGGCCGATAGTGGTCAAGTTCCTGAGGTTCAAGGACAAGGTAGCTGTTCTGGAAAGAGCCAAGAACTTGAGAGGAACGTATATCTTCCTGAACGAGGACTATCCCGAAGCTGTGCGCCAGAAGAGGAAAGAACTTATCCCAGCCATAAAAGCTACCAGAGTGCGTGGGGACATTGCTTACATTCGCTATGACAGGCTCATTGTACACCCTCCCTCCCAGCTCTGACACACACACTTACCCCACCAGACATGCCATCAGGGATCTTTTCACAGTCCCCAAATCCAGAACAAATTCAAGAACGCATACAGTATTATATAGAGCCATTATTGCATGGAACTCCATTCCATCTCATATTGCTCAAGTGAAAAGCAAACCTGGTTTCAAAAACAGATACCGCAACACCTCATGGCACAATGCCTCTCCCCATTTTACCTAGATAGTTTGTGTGTATGTATTGATATGTAGGCTACGTGTGCCTTTAACATTTTTTAAAATTAATTTATGTAGTTCTGTCCTTGAGCTGTTGTCTATTCATGTTCTGTATTTTGTGTCGACCCCAGGAAGAGTAGCTGCTGCTTTTGAAACAGCTAATGGGGATCCTAATAAAATACCAAATACCAATTCTTCTAACGGTGTGTCGTTGTGTGTTGCAGTGCGGCGGTGGAGATTACAGGGGCAGCCAAGGCAGAGGCCCTGTCCAGAGCAGAGGCAGCCCGTATCCAGGGAGAGGCAGCAGTCAACGAGGCTAAACTGAAGGCTGAGGCCCAGAGGATTGAGGCTGTACGTATCCTCCCGCTCTCTCTATGCTGTGTGTGCGTGTGTATGGTTGAAAGTGTTGTACATTGTGTAATTCTGAAAGGTACACAACCAGTAGTTCACCTGTAATTGCTGACCTGTGTGTGTGTAGGTCTGTTTTGTTTGATAAATGTTTGAAGGTGTTCTACATTGTGTAATGCTGAAAGGTTCACATACGATGTGTAGCTGACCTGAAATTCTGTGTGCAGGAGGGCGAGCTGGACCGTCTGTCCAAGGCGAGGGAGCAGGAGCTAAACTATAAGTCAGAGATGGATCGTTTGGAAGTGGAGAAACAGCAGAAGCTGGCTGACATAGAGAGCAACCGCTTTAAAAAGCTGGTGGAAAGTATCGGCGCTGACACCCTGAAGGAGATGGCCAGAGCCGGCCCCGAGCTACAGGTACATAACTCCTTACATACCATAACACCGTCATATTTGTGCTACACAATACATTTGTCTGAATAAAAATGGCACCTGGAGAATCCTTAAGCTCTTGCTCAGGTCAGAATCGTTCTGTAATGTTTTACTTTACTGTAACGTTTCACAGAGCAGGTCTGTCTTTCTCCCACCCAATCTCAATTTAATTAAATTAGCTATATTAGCGTGCCGACATTATAAGATACCGTTTAGGATATTGGAACTGGAACACAGGATCTTATTCAATCAGTTATAATGGAAAGGAAAAATTATCATGTTAAATTAATAATCTCTCCCTTTCTGTCCATCCCTCCCCTCTTTTCCCCGCTCCCTCCCTTTCTCCCCCACCCTCTCCCAGGTCAAGCTGCTCCAGTCTCTGGGTTTGAAGTCCACCCTGATCACAGACGGCTCTTCTCCCATCAACCTCTTCAGCACGGCCAACGGCCTTCTGGGAGCTCTATCTCAGAGCCAGAGCCAGGGCCAGGGCCAGTAAGAGGAGGAAGAGAATGGGAAAAGGAGAATTTCGACAAGAAGAGAATAATGTCCAGTCTGAACATCCCCTACAGATGTAGGATTTCTGGTTATTTATGCACTTTGTCTGATGTAGTAACTGACAATTAGGGATATGATATGGATGACTGTACTATGGTGATTATTCTGATGTGTGTGTGTGTGTGTGTGTACACATAGACGTGTGTCTGACTAAAGACGTCCAAGTGAACATTCCCATGGTTTACATGCCATTTTTACTCATCTGTTTGGTGCCGTTGATGCCCTATAAAGTGCTGTCCACTCCATGTGTTGCATATCTATACTTACCAGAATCCTGGATATTAAGGAACCTTTCCTTGTTCTCCATTTGAGGTTCATGCAAATGTATTTCATTCATTTGTTGATCCATTTATCAAAGAAATTAAAGCATGAATTTCCCCCAAAACCTTAATGAGTGTCAATGTCTGTTTGTATCCATGGTCTGTCTGTACACACATCAACACACTCTGGATGAAGTGTCTCAATCCCTTTGAAATAAACCATATTGATGCAATAACCACCATGTATCGAACTCTTCATCTAACTCTTTTGTGTGTAGCTCATGCAGAGTGACTAATAAAATAACATTAAGCTATGTGCTCTGGCCTGACTTATGACACAATCTTCTATTGATTTCTCAGCCAAATGGCAGCCCCGCCACTTGGTTTGCTATAAAGCTGAGGGATGGCAAGAGCTTGAGAAATGTATCAACTCTAAAATTGTATCATATCAAAGTATATCTAATTGAAATGACCATTGGACAGCATTATAAATATTACTGATTGCACCTTTAATCAATGATTTGATACTGATTACATTTATATTAGAAGACCACAGATTTGTCCTTGATTTGATAGTCTATTCTCGACCATCCCAATGCATATTTGACCATGTAAAATACGTAGAACAAAATGTGGTAACGTGATCAAATGTTTTGTTTGTCCAAAGAGTAAACAGACCCACTATAACTTGGCCTACATACAGGAGGTAGGTCCCTTGTGTAACTAAACTGTATTTTTAATGTTTGTGTTGCTTGCGTGTGTGTGTGTGTACAATTTCTGTCCACAGGACATCGCTAGCATACAACACTTCGCTAAAGTATCCCTCATGGCTCGGCCTGGCTGGTACTGTATATCTCCACTTCAGGTGCCATGAGCAAAGTTGGGCCAGAAATGACCAAATAATAGCCAAGCATGCACTGTCTTTTCAATTGCTGGTGAATACTGTCAACAATATTTGCACACATGATTACAGTAATAAACATATGCCTACATAAATCGGTCAGTGCACCAGCGACAAAGGAATGCTTGAGGCGGTATTCCTTTGGTCTACTATTTGCCCCATCAGTGAAATAGAGCCTGACATAAAAAAAAATAAGGGAAAGCGGGGTGAGAGAAAAGCGAACGAAAGCATCCTATTGCATGTGCTGCGTCGGCTTCTCCCTCTCTCCCCTCCTTTCTACCCGCCTCCGGGCATAGGAGTTTCCTGTCTCCCCCTCCCAGCCTCTCCCTCCCTCTCCTCAATCTTGCAGCGCAGTTGAACAAAAGAGAGAGCGAGAGAGATGATGAGGTAGCAACATAGCAAGTACAAGAGCGCAATCTGACATCCCAGCGCGTGGTCTGTAGCCTAATTTTACCGTTACCGTTTACAATAGCCTGTATCAAAAGAAAAAGAGCATTCGACGAATTCTGGGTGGAGATTTTAATCGTAGCCTACTGAACTTGTCATATTTTATATTTTTTTTACTACACGTAGCTTTTTCTGTAATATTTGGAATTGTGATCAAGAAAAGAAAAATGTTAAGGATAATGTTTCATGTCACTCAATAAGATCAGGTAGGCCTAGGTGGATAGCATGCGGTTTCTATGTGATTTAGTTCATATTTTACTATCTGTAGAGTAAAGTATGCACTGCATGTGCGGTTTAAAGTGGGTGTGTCCTCATTGTGTGTGCATGCAGACTATGGCGCGCGCGTGTGTCTGTGTGAGAGACACAGAGAGAGAGAATGCACCAGTAATTTGTTCATTCTGCATTTTACTCCTGTACATGAGAGGAAGAGAGAGGGAGGAAAGGGAGAGGGTGCGTGTGTAATTCTCCCTCTCTCTCTCTCTCTCTCTCTCTCTCTGTGTGTGTGTGTGTGTGTGTGTAAGGCAGCCATGCATGTATGTCTGTAGGCATCTTTATTATGCATTCAGTGGGTTTCCAAACAGATCTATGTTAGTCTGCATTGGCCTTGTGGCATTCTTTTACATAATTTATCATCTTTACATAGAATTTGCTTGCATTTAGTGTTCCTATTTTTTTTGTTGAATTACATGTGCAATTCACCGCAAGTCCTTCTCCATCTTCCACTTCCTCTCTCTCTCTCTCTCTCTCTCTCTCTCTCTCTCTCTCTCTCTCTCTCTCTCTCTCTCTCTCTCTCTCTCACACACACACACACAGGTCTAGGTGTGCCAAGATCACCTTTTCCATGATGTGCGCAGCACCCTTTCCTCCCTTCCCTTCTCTCCTCCATCCCCTAATCATTCTACCCACATCTCTACTATGTCAGTCTCACTCCCTGCATGAACTGCAGATAATGATTATATGTAAATGTCATCATAATGTCCAAGGTTTATTATAATACCATTACATTTCCCATAGAAGTTCATATTTTCACAACATTCATCTTTGTAAAGTGGGTTTGGTGGTACTAAGATTGGATTGTATGACTCAACAACTCCTCTTAGTGAGGCCAAACACTTTTTTTATTAATAAATGACATGTACATCCTTAATTCGTTTTTCAGCCAAACTGCAGACCAGCCATTTGGTTTTTCAATAAAGCTGAGGGATAGAGCTGGACAAATGTAACTGCTCTCATTCATAGATGGAGCTATGTTGAGCCCAAATGGATACACACAGTATACTCTAACAACCCTATAAATGGAATGAAAGTATTTACAAGACAGAGAATATTCAGATGTCAAGTTGTAGAGGAAGTAAGGCGGGAGGGAGTCAATCAAAGGCACCTTGTCGACAAGCGCATTGCACTTGATTTTTAAAGGTAATTTACGCTAGATAGCTGCATTCCCCTTTTGTTGGGCTTGCGAGATCAAGTGCGCCTATATATGTTGTCTCAATTAAATAACCTGTAGGCTATATGCATGGGCGGAGAAGCCCGAGGCAGTTGTCTTTCCAAGAAAATTAACTTCCGAAGTATTACAGGCTATAGTTTTGGCTCCTACATTAACTGGATATTAAGTATTGATAATACATTTCTTTGTTTCTGCATGCTAAAAGTTATGCAAAACGTAGCTTAAGTGAAGTGCAAGTGTACACTCTCCTATTATACAACTAATTGACCAACGTCGGTTAGTTCCTTTTTTTGTGAGCTCAACGCGCCTTTTCTCTAGAGAGAAATCCGACCAAGCACGAGAGACATCAAATCAAGAACGCTGTAGGGAATTGTAGTTTTCAATAGGCAAATATTAAACCTAGTTCAGCGCAGAAAATGTGGTAATTAACTACAATAACCAGGATCCGTTGCGCATATTCTTCCCGGCAGACCCACACAGACCGCAATAGAGAGGAATGTACTCAACACAGCAGTGAGAGTGATAAAGTTCGGGAGGTATAGTTCTACTACCCGATTGATAGTTGTAGCAGTCTTGAAAGTATGCCATATCTACTTTGATGAACTATTAAAATAGTGATTTCGTCAGCTCTGCAGCATGGGCAGATGTGGCAACCCAATGATCATGGCTACCCTTTTCGCTAGCCAAAGGGAACTTGGCACGTTGGGGAGCACAGAGATAACGTTAGATGGTTGTCTGGCTGCTGCTGCCTGAGCAGAGATGTGATGATGAAATGAAATAATAGAGTAATATACACAACTGAAATATTTTATTTAAGTAAAGTTATGTGAGTAAATGATGGTTAATAATGTTAGTAATGGACCGTCACTACCATCATGGGGCACTTATTAATTGCTTTATTCTGTGTTCGAGACAATGGAATGTTTTTAATGTTTTGGCAATTGAATGTTCTCAATATGTGGCTTTGGAATTTAAATTTTAAAAAGCTCTAAAATAATCTAAATGTCATATTTCATAATGCATTTAATGTAAAAAATATATATATATCGAAACCGAAAACCGTGATTATATTTAACCCTCCCGTTGTCCTAGGGTCAAAATGACCTGCCACAGTGTTGAACCAACTTTATTTAATTTTTATATTTTTTGGATCATTTGTGAGAAGGAGGCAGTGATACTTTCTTTAAATTCTCACTGCCTCCTTCTCACAAATGATCCCAAAATAAAAAAATTAAATAAAGTTGGTTCAACACAGTGGCGGGTCATTTTGACCCTAGGACAACGGGAGGGTTAAAAAAAGAAGGAACCCAAACCGACCTCAAAAAGCACTAAACGCTCAGCACTAGGCCCAGAATATCTGGTATTTTATCCTCCTATTTCTTAGGCAATTTTTGCCGGCAAAATTGCTGTGACCGGGACTGCAAAGCAAGCTGTGTAACATGCACCTAAAATTGGTTCGGGACCAGTTCTTGCGGGACCAGGCGGGTGCGGTATGAAAAGCAGCAGGAGCAGGATGAAGAAGTCAGTCCTGCACAAACCTCTTATTTATGCTTAAGCCAAAATCCACAGTGTTTACCGTGAATGTGATCTCCACAAGCGTCGCGAACATTGCCTTTAATTTACATTTACGTCATTTAGCAGACGCTCTTATCCAGAGCGACTTACAAATTGGTGCATTCACCTTATAGCCAGTGGGATAACCACTTTACAATTATTATTTTTATTTTTTGTGGGGGGGGGGGGGGTAGAAGGATGACTTTATCCTATCCCAGGTATTCCTTAAAGAGGTGGGGTTTCAAATGTCTCCGGAAGGTGGTGAGTGACTCCGCTGTCCTGGCGTTGTGAGGGAGCTTGTTCCACCATTGGGGTGCCAGAGCAGCGAACAGTTTTGACTGGGCTGAGCGGGAACTATGCTTCCGCAGAGGAAGGGGAGCCAGCAGGCCAGAGGTGGATGAACGCAATGCCCTCGTTTGGGTGTAGGGACTGATCAGAGCCTGAAGGTACGGAGGTGCCGTTCCCCTCACAGCTCCATAGGCAAGCACCATGGTCTTGTAACAGATGCGAGCTTCAACTGGAAGCCAGTGGAGTGTGCGGAGGAGCGGGGTGACATGAGAGAACTTGGGAAGGTTGAACACCAGACGGGCTGCGGCATTCTGGATGAGTTGTAGGGGTTTAATGGCACAGGCAGGGAGCCCAGCCAACAGCGAGTTGCAGTAATCCAGACGGGAGATGACAAGTGCCTGGATTAGGACCTGTGCCGCTTCCTGTGTAAGGCAGGGTCGTACTCTCCGAATGTTGTAGAGCATGAACCTACAGGATCGGGTCACCACCTTGATGTTAGTGGAGAACGACAGGGTGTTGTCCAGGGTCACGCCAAGGCTCTTCGCACTCTGGGAGGAGGACACAACGGAGTTGTCAACCGTGATGGCGAGATCATGGAACGGGCAGTCCTTCCCCGGGAGGAAGAGCAGCTCCGTCTTGCCAAGGTTCAGCTTGAGGTGGTGATCCGTCATCCATACTGATATGTCTGCCAGACATGCAGAGATGCAATTTGCCACCTGGTTATCAGAAGGGGGAAAGGAGAAGATTAGTTGTGTATCGTGGAGCTCTGTTCTGTGAGCTCGCGATGAGTCATCAAGCCACGGAGCTGGAGTGGAGGACCGAGCCGGCCGGGAGGATAGGGGACATAGAGAGTCAAAGGATGCAGAAAGGGAGGAGAGGAGGGTTGAGGAGGCAGAATCAGGAGATTGGAGGGAGAAGGATTGAGCAGAGGGAAGAGATGATAGGATGGAAGAGGAGAGAGTAGCGGGAGAGAGAGAGCGAAGGTTGCGGCGGCGCATTACCATCTGTGTAGGGGCAGAGTGAGTAGTGTTGGAGGAGAGCGAGAGAGAAAAGGATACAAAGTAGTGGTCGGAGACATGGAGGGGAGTTGCAGTGAGATTAGTAGAAGAACAGCATCTAGTAAAGATGAGGTCAAGCGTATTGCCTGCCTTGTGAGTAGGGGGGGACGGTGAGAGGGTGAGGTCAAAAGAGGAGAGGAGTGGAGAGGTGCATTGTCGACAGTGCAATGCGTTTGTCTACAACGTACCTTTAATGCAATGATATAGAGTTGAAATGTATTCAATTTGGAGTTTGCATTCCAATATTACAGTTTATATACTGTACATCACAGAAAATGGAAATGTAACAAAACCATTTGACATAGAAACACCAGATTTTCACCGTAAAAAAAAATTAATGTTAATTAATTATGAAATTATTAAAATATTAATAACATTCCACACATGAGGCCACTCGGTCATTTGACTGCAGGAAAGAGCCAGGTTAGGTTGATTGCTTGGGGAATTCAAACCATCCCCACCCTAAACCGTGTTTATAATAATTATAATTAAGAGTTTGGACTCAATTCAATCAAACCCGCATTGCAGTATTCACGCAGTAGCTCTTTTTCCAATGGTCAAATGAACTCACAGACTGGTCTTGGGTACTGTCTAAAAAACCTACAACTACTACCAGCCCACTGGACACAGAAGTCAATTCAATGTCTATTCCACGTTGGTTCAAAGTAATTTCATTGAAATGACATGGAAACAACATTGATTCAACCAGTGTGTACTTTTCATAATTAGTAGTGTGTGTGCACAAGATGAATATTGTCAATAAAGAAGCAAGCATTGCTATGGTGGGTTATTATTATTATTATTATTATTATTTTTAGGGGGGTAGATCAGCTTTAATATTGCAGATATATTGTGGGTTCTATCAATGTAATTGTCTGCATAATTTCCAATCCCCCATATATATTTTTTGAATATATATATATTTTCCTTATTTATTATTTCCCCCTAACCCTACCACCCCTCCCCTAATTCGAGTAAACGAATGGACAACAATACTTCTACTTCCAGCTTATACATACTATATACATTTTACGGACACAGTATGTTTTACATATTTTTTTTTGTTTTTAGTCCCAGCCTTCAGCTACCCTCAACCCCTCCCATCTATCTCTGACCATCCAGTTTTGATTTCTAGTTGCCATATATTTTTCCACTGTGCTGTAATGTTTCACAAAAGTTCTGAACCTTTCTATTCTCATAGTTTCTACAGATTGTAAATTAAAGATAAACATTTTTGCTAAGAGTATTATTATACTGAACAAAAATATAAATGCAACAATTTCAACAAGTTTACTGAGTTACAGTTCATTGAAGGAAATCAGTCAATTGAAATAAATTAATTATGCCCTTCTCTATGAATTTCACATGACTGGGCAGGGGCGCAGCCATGGGTGGGGCTGGGAGGGCATATGCCCACCCACTTGGGAGCCAGGCCCAGCCAATCAGAATGAGTTTTTCCCACAAAAGGGCTTTATTACAGACAGAAATACTCCTCAGTTTCATCAGCAGTCCGGGTGGCTGGTCTCAGACGATCCCGCAGGTGAAGAAGCCGGATGTGGAGGTCCTGGCCTGGCGTGGTTACACGTGGTCTGCGGTTGTGAGGCCGGTTCTCTAAAATGACATTGGAGGCGGCTTATGGTAGAGAAATGAACATTAAACTCTCTGGCAACATCTCTGGTGGACATTCCTGCAGTCAGCATGCCAAGTGCCCGCTCCCTCAAAACTTGAGACATCTGTGGCATTGTGTTGTGTGACAAAACTGCACATTTTAAAGTGGCCTTTTATTGTCCCCATTACAAGGTGCACCTGTGTAATGATCATGCTGTTTAATCAGCTTCTTAATATGCCACACCTGTCAGATGGAGCCCCCTGTAGCTCAGTTGGTAGAGCATGGTGCTTGCAACGCCAGGGTTGTGGGTTCGTTTCCCACAGGGGGCCAGTATGAAAATGTATGCACTCACTAACTGTAAGTTGCTCTGGATAAGAGCGTCTGCTAAATGACTAAAATGTAAATGTAAAATTATCTTGACAAAGGATAAATGCTCACTAATAGGGATGTTAACAAATTTGTGCACAAAATATGAGATAAATAAGCTTTTTGTGCATATGGAACATTTCTGGGATCTTTTAATTCAGCTCATTAAACATGGGACCAACACTTTACATGTTCCGTTTATATTTTTGTTCAGTATATATTATTGATCGATTGACTATGACTTTTCAAATTACCCAGCAGTGCTAGTTGCAGAGTTAGCTCCAATTAAATGTTGTAATTCTTCAGCCATTCCTGAACCTGCGACCAAAAACCAAAACAAGTGATCCAATGATTCTGTCTCTATGGCGGGTTTGCATGAATCCCAGCCTTTGTCTGTTCGATACTGACTAATCCTTATTCAAAATGATGAGGGTTGACAGAATTGTCTTATGTCAGATTTGGTTGGTCAAGTGACTGTGATATGTGGTTGTCTAACTTAGCTAACTTAGGTTGTGTAACTTATGTAAGGGACTAGTGCTACGTAGGTGTGACGTCATCTGTCGGAAGACTTTGGTGGCGTTCCAGGCCGACTACGTTGCAGACGTTGCGTTTCACCAACCAATGGGTGCGTGCCACATCATCGACTGCGCATTCAGGCATCAGGTGCTTGATCATATGATGTGGTTAGCAGATATTTAAAACACCTATCCAGGCGTTGTGAGACCTTGTCAGGTGTCTGAAATGTAGTCAGCCTGGAACGCGACCAAAGGCTGAGAGTGGTGTGCAGATAGGAGGGGTGTGGCATAAAGGTTAGAGGGGTAGGGCTTGCTGGGTGCGGCTTATCTTAAGGAGGAGTCAGATACTTCATGACATCCTCCAAGGGAACCTATATATATATATATATACAGTACCAGTCAAAAGTATGGACACACCTACTCATTCAAGGGTTTTTATTAATTTTTTTACTATTTTCTACATTGTAGAATAATAGTGAAGACATCAAAATTATGAAATAACACATATGGACTAATGTAGTAACCAAAAAAGTGTTAAACAAATCAAAATATATTTTATATTTGAGATCCTTCAAAGTAGCCACCCTTTGCCTTGATGACAGCTTTGCACAATCTTGGCATTCTCTCAACCAGCTTCACCTGGAATGCTTTTCCAACAGTCTTGAAGGAGTTCCCACATATGCTGAGTACTTGTTGGCTGCTTTTCCTTCACTCACCATCTCAATTGGATTGAGGTCGGGTGATTGTGGAGGCCAGGTCATCTGATGGAGTCTCTCCCTACTCAAGTGCAGTTGGGGTATATAAACTACAGAGTCAGAGCATTTATCCCACTGTAAAGCTTTTGGACATGTTAAAGTGTTTGCAGAACTTAGAAGCCGAGATGTCCAAGTCCATGTCCAAGTTGTGGAAAATATCATATCATGTGTTTTAAAAGTGATGAAAATGTGACATGTTGCAATTGTGTTGGGAACCATGAAGCCACGTCTTTGGAATGCCCGACAAGGGTGAAAGATAATTAGGTGGCCAAAGTCAGGGCTGTCCGGAGCATTTCATATGCAGCGGCTGTTAAAAGGGTTGAGAGTTCGAATGGTGCTCCTGAAGAGTCCATGGTGGTGGATAGGCCTTCACTGCAGGCTGCAGGGGTTGCCTTTCACCAGCAGGACCCAGATATTTTAAAGGTTAAGAAGGTGGACTTTGTGGTCTTTATAGCTATGGGGATTAATGGAACTGCCAAGGTGGAGAGGAGGTCCAGTAAAATAGATATCATTGTGGATGCGGCGGAGCCGGTTCCTAGGACTGAAAGATTTCTTGGCGGAGGACTTGCATGGAGTATTGTCACAAGCCGTACCACCCTCTCAGGCCCTAGAGCCTGAGAAGGGAGATATGGAGATTTGAAGGAAAGAAGAAGTGGGAGTTTTGTTTTGTTTTGTTTTTGTCAATGTACAATTTTTTGGAGGAGTGGATTAAGTTAGTTTTCCCTTACACATATGGATTAAATTCTTACCCTGTTTTTTCAACCTGTCCAATTGGTGGCGGCAACAAACCTTTTTGGGTTGTGTCCGCCATAAAACCCACAGAAGAAGAAGAACCTATGCTTCAGAGGGGAGGGCCATGTTACCTACACACACACACTGGCAGGCACATGCTAGAATACGTTTCTGAGTGACAGTGTGAGGGCTTTGCATAGGCACTTTGTTGCAATTTTTGTAGGACTGGAAAAAATGCCCGGAACGTAATAGAACGTTATTAACTGTTTACCATGCATTTAAAATAATGGTTCTGTTTCGGAACAGTATAGATCACAGTATAGATCACTAATTTGTTCCTCAAATAATTTCCTTATTTTCCGGTTTTCGGTTCTGTTCCCTTAACCGGTTCCAACCCTTGATTATAACACAGACTAGTTATAAGAGTGCCTTTTCCTCTGCCATTTATTCAGACCCTTTGCTATGAGACTCGAAATTGAGCTCAGGTGCATCCTATTTCCATTGATCATCCTTGAGATGTTTCTACAACTTGACTGGAGTCCACCTGTGGTCATTTCAGTTGATTGGACATGATTTGGAAAGGCACACACCTGTCTATATAAGGTCCCACAGTTGACAGTGCATGTCAGAGCAAAAACCAAGCCATGAGGTTGAAGGAGTTGTACGTAGAGCGCAGAGACAGGATTGTGTTGAGACACAGATCTGGGGAAGGGTACCAAAAAATGTCTGCAGCATTGAAGAATTAGGTGGCCAAAGAACAAAGTGCCATCATTCTTAAATGGAAGAAGTTTGGAACCACCAAGACTCTTCCTAGAGCTGGCCACCCGGCCAAACTGAGCAATTGGGGGAGAAGGTCCTTGGTCAGGGAGGTGACCAAGAACCCAATGGTCACTCTGACAGAGCTCCAGAGTTCCTCTGTGGAGATGGGAGAACCTTCCAGAAGGACAACCATCTCTGCAGCAGTCCACCAGTCAGGCCTTTATGGTAGAGTGGCCAGACGGAAGCCACTCCTCAGTAAAAGGCACATGACAGCCCGCCTGGAGTTTGCCAAAAGGCACCTAAAGGACTCAGACTATGAAAAACAATATTCTCTGGTCTGATGAAACCAAGATCTTGGTCTGAATGCCAAGCCTTGCGTCTGGAGTAAACCTGGCACCGCTCATCACCTGGCCAATACCATCCCTACGGTGAAGCATGGTGGTGGGGATGTTATATTTCAAAAAACCTGTTTTTGCTTCGTCATTATGGGGTATTGTGTGTAGATTGATGAAACAAACAATTTAATCCATGTTAGAATAAGGCCGTAACGTAACAAAATGTGGAAAGAGTCAAGGGGTCTAAATCCTCTGTAGCTCAGCTGGTAGAGCACGGCGCTTGTAACGCCAAGGTAGTGGGTTCGATCCCCGGGACCACCCATACACAAAAATGTATGCACGAATGACTGTAAGTCGCTTTGGATAAAAGTGTCTGCTAAATGGCATATTATTATTATTATTAATACTTTACGAATGCACTGTATGTGGAAAGATATTCTCATCGGTCAGTCAGTCGCTACCGGCAACAGTGCATTATTAACAGAGCAGGTACAATGTTTATTGGCAGTAGTCTCTGACAGAAACTCTCGTTTCTATGGACATACTGGCTACGTCCCAAATGGCGCCCTATTCCCTACAGTATATGCCTTCAGAAAGTATCCATACCCCTTGACTTATTACACATTTTGTTGTGTTACTGCTTGAATTCAAAATTGATGAAATATTTTTTCACCCATCTATACATAATACCCGATAATGACAAAGTGAAAACATGTTTTTAGAAATGTTTGCTAATTTATTGAAAATGAAATGCAGAAAAATCTAATTAACATAAGTATTCACACCCCTGAGTCAATACTTTGTAGAAGCACCTTTGGCAGCGATTACAGCTTGTGAGTCTTTCTGGGTAAGTCTGTAAGAGCTTTCCACACCAGGATTGTGTAGCATTTCCCATTCTTTTTTTCAGGATTCTTCAAGCTCTGTCAAATTGGTTGTTGATCATTGCTAGACAACCATTTTCAGGTCTTGCCATAGATTTTAAAGTAGATTTAAGTCAAAACTTTAACTCAGCCACTCAGGAACATTCACTGTCTTCTTGGTAAGCAACTCCAGTGTAGATTTGGCCTTGTGTTTTAGGTTATTGTCCTGCAGACATGTGAATTCATCTCCCAATGTCTGGTGGAAAGCAGACTGAACCAGGTTTTCCTCTAGGAATTTGCTTGTGCGTAGCTCCATTCCATTTCTTTTTTATCCTGAAAAACTCCCTAGTCCTTAACAATTACAAGAATACCCATAACATGATGCATCCATCACTATGCTTGAAAATATGGAGAGTGGTACTCAGCAATGTGTTATATTGGATTTGCCCCAAACATAACACTTTGTCTTCAGGACAAAAAGTGAATTGCTTTGCCACATTTTTTGTAGTATTAGTTTAATGCCTTGTTGAAAACAGGATGCATGTTTTGGAATATTTGTATTCTGTACAGGCTTCTGTCTTTTCACTCTGTCAATTTGGTTAGTATTGTGGAGTAACTACAATGTTGATCCATCCTCAGTTTTCTCCTATCACAGCCAATAAACTCTGTAATTGTTTTAAAGTCACCATTGGCCTCATGGTGAAATCCCTGAGCAGTTTCCTTCCTATATGGTCTCTGGATGTTGCTGACCCGCCCCTCAGATGGTTAGCTGAGTATGATTTGGTAAAATGTCAAGTTTAATCTAAGCAGTCCCCTAATGAAGAAAGCCATAGCTTGCTGGCTGGTCCCTGGTATACCTGTATAAAATGTTTAGAAACGCAGGACTATAGTAAACTGTATGGTTGATCAGAACATTGCAGGAGCTGTAAGACTTCCATGCTAACTAACTGGTAATTCGATAACACCTCAACGCAAGTAACTGTAAAATGAATTATGTTCTCTATTTCCCCCATTCATTTCAGTAGAAGAAGATCAAAAGTACAATCAAGACCAATCATCAAAAAGGCCCAAACTACCAGTGACAACAACATCGTCCGCATTCCGCCATGGCTTCCAACACCATCGCTGCCCCCAGTGGAGCAGAGGGAGAACAGCAGCGGGAGCAGACCATCACCTTACAGCCAACCAGCGCTGAGCACCAAGAGACAGCCCCTGACTCCAGCCAATCGGAATCCAAAGACCACTTGGCAGTAATCAGCGAGAAGATGGAGACCAGTAAATAAATATTAGACAACCTCCCCTCCTCCACCATACCCCCCCTCCCCCGCTCCTTCTCCTCCACCCATCCACCCCAACTTCAAATGAACACCCCTCTCAACACTTTGACCTCATCTCTGTTGTTGTGATCTACGACTCTACGAATGTTTATGTTCTAGAGATGTCCCCTCACTTCCCCTTCTCATTTCCCTGAGTGTCTGGCCCTGTCCGTCCGGGAATCACTGAAGACAGATGCATGATTTACAGATAGCAGCCTCCTCTTCTCTTCAGCACCCTTTCTTTTTTCAATGACTCAATCCCTCCATTTTTTTCATGAGCATGGCCTTATTTTATTTTATTCTATTGTCATTCGTATTCCATTAACCCAGTTCAATGTAACATTGATAGGTTTAGGCTACTACATGATACTTGAATTTTCCCTATACCCATCATGAGGTTTCTACAACCTAGCCTATGAATGAAAGTTTACAATGTAGGTGCACACAGGTTGAGAGAAAAATTTGAGGAGACAGACTGACACATTCAATACCGCCTTCGACACTCTTGCTTGGATCTAGCTGATATAGGGTGTAATCATTAGTCCAACAGTTACAAACGAGAGTTTCTATTGGACAAATTCAGGTATGTTTATCCCCATTTTGTTCCGTTTGCTTCCGTTTAAGAATTGTTTTTCAACAGAATTTGCGGAATGAATACACCCCTGATCACTTTCATAGCAACCACATTGTATTCCTTCTCTTCTCCTTCTTTTGTATTGAAGTCAATGTACCCAGACGAGGACGGAATCTAGCTGTCCTCTGGTTACACCATGGTGCTACCCTACAGAGTTCTGTTGAGGCTACTGTAGGCCTTCATTGCAAAATAGTGTGTTTTAATGAATAATTTGGTGACGTGATTATATTTAGTATAGTTTTATCTAAAAATTATAACTTTTTTAATGTTCTCCCCTTTCTCCTCTGAGGAGCCTCCACTGCTATACATACTTTACATTGTTTGCGAGATCAGACACAATATCACTATAATCCGCATGTTCATTTTTGGAAATTGCTTTCATTTCAGCGCATCTAATTTGTTAACATTTCAACTGCAGCAAATTATTACTTTTTTCAATTCCACAAAAAATTAACAGCCATCTTTATTCTCTTTCTTGTGATGTGTCGAGATGTGTTAAATCTCAGACAAAGCTTTATGTTTTCCATTGAGCCCATTACCGGGGTGTTTGACAGGTCATTACAAAAATGTCTGCCTTCGTAACGTTAACAGGAAAAAATGACAGGCACAAGCAACAGTATGAAAGAGTCACAGGAGTAAAATGAAAGCAATCAATCCAGCAAGATTTAAGTGACAAGTGGATTTTGCACCACTCAAAACACACAAAATAGATGGCTGAAAAAGACAGATCCTCAGGTGGGCGGGGCATGCGCGTTGCTAATGGCAGCTTCTTGTCATTGCTGCTAGTTATCTGACTGTTCAGAATCATAATAACGCACACCTTCCAGACACATTTATACGCACGCATAGTTTTCGTGCAGTTGGCAGCCAACCCGTCTACAGATGTTGAATCATGTCTGGATTCCCGATTTTGGTGATGAAACGATGAGGACATTCTCCCATTCCTTCTTCCTCCCTCCTTCCCTCTCCTTGCCTCCCTCTACCCACCCTACTACAGGTAATGGAATGTGTGCTGCCGACTCCTCGCCCACATCTTCCATTTCGTCCCCCAAGCGACTGCAACACGCTAAACCAACCAACGGCCGGGCGCGGAAAGGAAGCCGCTCTGGGTCCCTGCTGGGTCATGGGGCAGGGTCTCCCAGGCCTTCCATCAGCCGTCAGCCCAGCACCGTGCCAGAGGAGGACGACGGCAAGCCCCCTAGAGACTACCTGATCCTGGCCATCCTGTCCTGCTTCTGCCCCTTGTGGCCCATCAACATTGTGGGTCTCGTCTTCTCTGTTATGGTGAGTGGAAATGTGAAGTATTTGACATGTGGTTGGTAAGTGTTGTCTGTGATGAAATGCGTGTGTGTGTTCATGCGTGCGTGTGATATCTTAGAAACACCACAAAGATGAACAGCAGAAAGCAGTGGGAGGCCGCGGTGTGTTAGTGATCACCTGCTGGGAAATGAACAGAAAATGATGGCCAATGTTCTGATCAGAAGAGATAGGAGTGCCACCCACTACTTTTAACCTTTTGTCTTCACAGTGTGTTTTGCCTGTGTGTCTGTCTCTCCGTCTGTCTGTCTGTCTGTCTGTCTGTGTCTACCTGCATGCATGGGTCTATTTGTGTGTGTATGTTGAAGCAGGGGTATGTGAATTATTTACTGTGTGTATTTATTTACATGTCATGTCTGTCTTCCTCATGCAGTGGCCCTTTATATTCACCAACTAGGGTCCCAAAATTCCCAGGTTTTCCAGAAATCCCAGATTGTGGATTCCTGGGTTTCCTGCTTATTCCCTCCTGATTCCAGGAGTCTTTCAACCAGGATTTCTGGACAACCTGGTAATTTTGGGAAACTTACCAGCATTTTGTAACCTAATCAATAAAATGTCTCCCCATTCTCCAGTCGAGGAAAAGCCTACAGCTAGGGAACGTTGACGGGGCGCGGCGTCTGGGCCGGAACGCAATGGTGCTGTCTATCGTCTCGCTAGTTGGCGGGGTCATCATCATCATCGCGGCCATCGTCTTAAACTGGGGAAGTGAGTGGCCAAAGTGGCTGAGCTCTCGAGTTCTTGTTGCAGTGCCGTTTTGTGTCTGTCGTTACGTGCAGCTTTTGTTTGTTTGTTTGTGTGTTCTATCCTGCTTTTGGTCACGTCTGTGTTTGTGCTTGATTTTTGGTGGTGGGTTAGGTTACTGCCCGTTGTTGTACTTATTATCATTAATTTTTTTCTTGGCCGGGATTCAATCTGATTGCGTTGTCAACAATGCACCATTTAAAGGTAATTTCCGATTGAGTCGACATATAGTGCATTCGGAAAGTATTCAGACCCCTTCACTTTGATTGGACATGATTTGGAAAGGCACACATCTGTCTATATAAGGTCCCACAGTTGACAGTGCATGTCAGAGCAAAAACCAAGCTATAAGGTCGAAGGAATTGTCCGTAGAGCTCCGAGACAGGATTGTGTCGAGGCACAGGGGAAGGGTACCAAAAACAATTCTGCAGCATTGAAAGTCCCCAAGAACACAGTGGCTTCCATCATTCTTAAATTGAAAAAGTTTGGAACCACCAAGACTCTTCCTAGAGCTGGCCGCCCGGCCTAACTGAGCAATCAGGGGAGAAGGGATTTGGTGGTTCCTCTGTAGAGATGAGGTGGGAACTCGATGGTCACTCTGACAGAGCTGCAGAGTTCCTCTGTAGAGATGGGAGAACCTTCCAGAAGACCAACCATCTCTGCAGCACTCCACCAATCAGGCCTTTATGGTAGAGTGGCCAGACGGAAGCCACTCCTCAGTAAAAGGCACATCATAGCCCGCTTGGAGTTTGCCAAAGGGCACCTAAAGGACTCTCAGACCATGAGAAACAAGATTCTTGGTCTGATGAAACCAAGATTGAACTCTTTGGCTTGAATGCCAAGCGTCACGTCTGGAGGAAACCTGGCACCCTCCCTACGGTTAAGCATGGTCATGGCAGCATCATGCTGTGGGATGTTTATGTGGCAGGGACTGGGAGACTCGTCAGGATCGAGGGAAAGATGAACGGAGCAAGGTACAGAGAGATCCTTGATGAAAACCTGCTCCAGAGCACTCAGGACCTCAGACTGGGGCGAGGTCAGAACAACGACTCTAAGCACACAGCAAAGACAACGCAGGAGTGGCTTCGGGACAAGTCTCTGAATGTCCTTAAGTGACCCAGCCAGAGCCCGGACTTGAACCCGATCAAACATCTCTGGAGAGACCTGAAAATAGCTGTGCAGCGTCACTCCCCATGCAACCTGACAGAGCTTGAGAGGATCTGCAGAGAAGAATGGTAGAAACTCCCCAAATACAGGTGTGCCGTAGCGTCATACCCAAGAAGACTTGAGGCTGTAATCGCTCCCAAAGGAGCTTCAGCAAAGTACTGAGTAAAGGGTCTGAATACTTATGTAAATGTGATATTTCAGTTTTAAATGTTTTATACATTTGCAAACATTTCTAAAAACCTGTTTTCGCTTTGTCATTATGGGTTATTTTGTGTAGATTAATGAGGGGAAAAAACAATTTAATCTATTTTAGAATAAGGCTGTAACGTAACAATGTGGAAAAAGTAAAGGGGTCTGAATACTTTACGAATGCACTGTATGCAGCGTTTACTGTGAATGCAGTCTTCGCGAACAGCCTTTAAAAGCTGCATTGTCTACAAACGCGATCGGATTGAATCTCGGACGTTGTAGCTCTGTTAACATCTGTTTTTGTTTTTCTGTTTGTCTGTTTGTTGTGCAGGTTGAAATGTATTGGGAGGAATCTTGTCCTGGAGGCAGAGCTGAGCTGTTTCTGCTAGATGGACTAGCCGCAATGTCAAAATTGGCTATATCGTTTTTTTTTTACATTGAAAACAAAAATTTGCTTTTTGGTCTTAATTTAATGTTAGTCTTAGGCATAAAGTTTGCAGTGGGGTTAAGGTTAGGGTTAAGGTTAGGGCAGGGCCGGCTTACAGAACGGGCACACAGGGCACGTGCCCCGGGGCCACCGACCTCCAGGGGGCCCCCAACCAAATTATTATTATTATTATTATTATTTTATTTTTGGTTGGGGGTCTCAAAAATTATTGAGAGGGGTGGGGGGGCTCCCTGGAGGTCGGTGCCCAGGGGCCCCAAATGCGGTAGTTCGGCCCTGGGTGTGGGTTTAAAATCGGAGGCCAGCTAGTGATCACCCTGCAGAGCTGCTTCTAGGACAAGATTTATCCCAATAAATGCCAACCTGCGTTTGATGTGTATGGTTCTTTATTTGCGTCCATCTGTGGCTGGTTTGAGTCAGACCGTTTTCAGTGTTTGTACTTTATAACATTATTGATGACATCTTTGCAAACACCCTTGTGTTTTCTCTTTATTATTAGGTATAATAAAATCCTGAGGGTCACCATGGAAACCAGGAGCAAGATCGCAAGACAGCACACCAACAACCATCCCAACCAGACTTTTCCCCTTTCCTACAATCAAAACACTATCCTACAAAAGCGCCTGCAACCTACAGTATACCCCCTTGTCCCCTTTTTTGCTGCACGAGCATGTATGGCCTGTAATATGTTCTCTGAAATAGATAGACAAGTCCCTCACCTCTACCTCCTACACCACGGACCCAAACGCTGCCACCAGTGGTGTAGTGCAGGGTAAACGTACGTAAACGCCGTTTACGCACCTTTTTAATTTTGCTTGAGTGTTTATCCACCTTTTGCAGATAAATGCATTGAAAGTATTGGGGGCGTTACTTTATTGACTGCGAACGGTGATCAGGAGTTACCCACCTATTTTTTTTTTGACCACTCGTCACTGGCTGCCACCATCACTCAGAAAGTAGAAGGCGTTGTGTAGAACAACACTGAGGTAGGATAGACAGTGACAACCAGACTGGTTCCTCTGAATGAGAGAGACACGTTTAACTCTGGTCAACGATGCCATGATCTCCTGCAATGGTTGCCTGAGTCTCTCAGACTGTATTTAAAGTCTCTGCATGGTTTTCCGGGACCAGGCTGCTCCTCCCAGGAGTGTCTCCATTGTCGCCGGAAAGGACATCTGCTTTTCTCTGTAATGGGATTATTTCCTTCCACTGTATCATTCATCTCCAGTCAGTCCACACCACTGTAACACAACCAAGGGATCCTTTTAACTGTGACGCCAAAACCATCTCACCCTATAGGATCATGTTAAAGATGGCAAAGGAAGAGTTAGGGAGGTGACACGGATTGTAATTGATCTTTGATCAATGTGATAATGTTGATGGGGGGGCTTTGTGTTCATAATTTGTTCCAGATCGTTCTTTTCTGTGAAGGGAGGGAGGAGTTAGAGACAGATTGTACCATCTGCAGTTTGATTTAGGGGGAAAACCCAGGGTCTCCATCTATCTTTGCTTCCTCGTCTTCGTTTAAAAATAACTGGAATCTGGGGAGAATGAGCCACTCTGGGTTTGGGATTGAGGCAGGGCTGGTAACTCACATGCACTCTGAAACACACTAGCTTACACCCCCCTGCGCACACACACACAAACAAACAAACAAACATCCATACACACAGAGTGTAAGAGAAGGCAGATGTCCGCAGCTACAGAGACACGGGCAGGCACACCCATATGGCTGAATGTGAGAGAGCGAGAGAGAGAGAGAGAGAGAGAGAGCGAGACACTTGTTACTGATGCAGGATTAAAGTCAGAGAATATAAAAGACTGGAAAAACACAGACTGAGCAGAGCTGGTTATAGAATGTTGCTTACTCTTCATTTCCCCCTCTTCTGTCCAGTATCTACCTCCATATAATCTATCCCTTATTGGTAACTTATAACATTTTACCTTTATTTTAACAGGGAGTCCTATTGAGACCAAGGTCTCTTTTGCAAGGGAGCCATGCATCTTACTTACACAACAACAATGTTATGAAAGTCTGCTTGACAGTATTTACACAATTCTAAACAGTCTACCATCTCTGGTCAATTTGAATCAATTCCTCTCTCTTCAGGATTGCAAACGTATTGCCCACTATACCTCTCACCTCTCTAAGTATGTAGTCATTATCTTTGATTGTTGCTTCTTTTGTTAAAATTCTATGCAAATGCCTCGCTGGGGTATTTGGTCAGTTGTTACTCCCTCTCCTCCCTGGTCAGTATCGGCTCATGTGCTTAGTGTTTGCCCTTGTCTGGTTGTTATTCACAGAGCAGAATGACCTCCCCTCCCTCTGGGAGTCAGTCAGTGTGTCACTGTGTGCCAAAGCCTGGAATGTGAGCCACATACAGTAGGGGCAAGGCAGTCTTTGGCTTGACTCTGGCTAAGTGCTCTGTCGGTATGTGTGTCTGTGTGTGTGAGAGAGAGAGAGAGAGAGAGAGAGAGAGAGAGAGAGGGAGAGAGAGCGAAAGAGTGTGAGAGAAATGCAGTGTAACACTTACAGTATCTGTACGGTGTATGGCTGTGTGTGTGTGTGTGTGTGTGTGTAAGATAGTCTTTAAGAGTGTGTGTGTTTGCGTGTGTGAGTCTGCCCCCGGATGCTGTTTTTAGGGAGAAGCAGTTGAGTCAGTCCCCCCCCACTCAGTTTAAAGGTGTCATTCTACATGACAACCACACTCCCTTCACTTCCTGAGCCCAGTCCCCTGTGCATGTTTACAGTATCGTTTACAGTGTGTTTATACTTGAGTTTTTAATGGAGGATGGGTTAACTCTAATGCTTTTACACCAAGGACCTCTTTATGTAGCTGAGAGGCTCGTTGACTTGAGCAGCGCGTTGTAAATAAATAATATGCATATTTATTTGCCATGACGACACATGATATTCACATCCAAAGTTTACTTTTTCACTTCGATTGGTTTGAGTAGTCCAGAATAATCTATGTCAATTTGTTTTTTTTGAGACTCTGCTCCACCCTACCTTTTGAAACACTTCCTCCGAACCACCCTTGAGGTCCAATAGGGTGAAACCCAAAGGAGAAGGTTTCCCATTGGGAATGACGAGTGAGGATGTTCCACTCTGATAATGTCAGGGTTTGGAGGGTTAGTGAGGGGGTGCATCCCAATAATATTTCCTTTCTCCTGAAGTGTACACTCGTTCACTACTTCCCACAAATCTAAAAGCATTGGATTAGTGGAGGCATGCAGGATGGGAAATTAACTTTTTGGTCCACCAGTCGAGGATGCCCAAATTTTACCGGCCACAAAAAAAATGAAGATAAATCACCAAAAACGCATGAACATGTTTTGACACACACACACTCAAATATGTTTTTTGTAAATTATTTTTTACATGTGGGCTTTGGATAAAAAATTAAAAAATGCTCCCAAATGCTCTGTGTGATCACCCGCCAATGTGGCTGGTAAGAATAGACATTCTACCAGCCAATGCCAAAAACTACCAGCAATTGGCTGGTGGCTGGTTTTCATTTCCCACCCTGGAGGCATTGGCTGGTAGAATGTCTATTCTTAAAGTTAAAAAGTGCACACTTTGGGAGGAAGGAGAGATAATTAGGACATTGCCCACGTCTCCTGTAATCCCATTCATGCCAAAGTGTAGCATGTCTGTTTGGACTAACCACATATGCAAAAACATTTTCAGCTGAAAGTGAATGCTGACTTTTGGCTTCTTTTATTTCCATTTCTCAATGGTTGAGCACAACTATGGATATTTAACCTGCTTGCACTATATTGTAGATGTAGATCACAGAGCTGTATGTATATATATATATATATACAGTGCCTTGCAAAAGTAGTCATCCCCCTTGGCGTTTTTCCTATTTTGTTGCATTACAACCTGTAATTTAAATTGATTTTTATTTGGATTTCATGTAATGGACATACACAAAATAGTCCAAATTGGTGAAGTGAAATTAAAAAAATAACTTGTTTAAAAAAATTCAAAAAAATAAATAACGGAAAAGTGGTGCATGCATATGTATTCACCCCCTTTGCTATGAAGCCCCTAAATAAGATCTGGTGCAACCAATTACCTTCAGAAGTCACATAATTAGTTAAATAAAGTCCACCTGTGTGCAATCTAAGTGTCACATGATCTGTCACATGATCTCAGTATATATATACACCTGTTCTGAAAGGCCCCAGAGTCTGCAACACCATTAAGCAAGGGGCACCACCAAGCAAGTGGCACCATGAAGACCAAGGAGCTCTCCAAACAGGTCAGGGACAAAGTTGTGGAGAAGTACAGATCAGGGTTGGGTTATAAAAAAATATCTGAAACTTTGAACATCCCACGGAGGACCATTAAATCCATTATTAAAAAATGGAATGAATATGGCACCACAACAAACCTGCCAAAAGAGGGCCGCCCACCAAAACTCACGGACCAGGCAAGGAGGGCATTAATCAGAGAGGCAACAAAAATACCAAATATAACCCTGAAGGAGCTGCAAAGCTCCACAGCGGAGATTGGAGTATCTGTCCATAGGACCACTTTAAACCATACACTCCACAGAGCTGGGCTTTATGGAAGAGTGGCCAGAAAAAAGCCATTGCTTAAAGAAAAAAATAAGCAAACACGTTTGGTGTTCACCAAAAGGCATGTGGGAGACTCCCCAAACATATGGAAGAAGGTACTCTGGTCAGATGAGACTAAAATTGAGCTTTTTGGCCATCAAGGAAAACGCTATGTCTGGCGCAAACCCAACACCTCTCATCACCCCGAGAACACCATCCCCACAGTGAAGCATGGTGGTAGGCATGTTGTGTAAATCAAATGATACAAACCTCACAAAAATCCATTTTAATTCCAGGTTGTAAGGCAACAAAATAGGAAAAATGCCAAGGGGGGTGAATACTTTCGCAAGCCACTGTGTATATATATATATACCTGATTATGCCTTTGTTTTGATATTGACTGTTATTGAGCTATTAGTGCTATTATTTGTATTATTCCCTTATTATTATCATCATTAGTATTACTATTGTCATTATTATGGTTACTATTTCTATTTTCACTGTTATTTCTATTAGCGTTGTTGTTCTCTTTATGACATTACAATAGAACTGCACAACACAAAGAAAACAATATTCTACAATGGCCTTCGCTGTTATTCAACTGGTTGATTCTGAGCTTTCTTGACAAGAAAAACAAAAAAGCATGTTTACAGTTAGTTAGTTACACATTTCATATGCTTCGAAGATAGATACCTTATGTGATTACAACGATGATGACCAACCAGTTCATGAGATAATTTATACACACACATAAATGTCTTTCAAGCCACCAGCTGAGTAATCACCATCTTTTCTTCATATCTTCTTCGTAATTTCCTATTAATCTCTCAGGTCTTTCTTTCTCCCACTAATTCATTAATTAAGAACAGATTTATTCCCAACTAATTAATGTTCTTCTTCTCTTTCTATTTTCTATAGTTTCTTATTAAATGCTATTTAGCAGATGCTTTTATCCAAAGCGACTTAGTCATGTGTGCATACATTTTTACATATGGTTGGTCCTGGGAATCGAACCCACATTCCTGGCATTGCAAGCGCCATGCTCTACCAACTGAGCCATACAGGATCACTTTAAAATTATCTATTTGATCCCGTTTCCTGTTTCTTATAAGCTACTTCCTGTCCAATATAATCTATATCCTGTTTGATATATTATCTCTTTAGAAGAGGGATCTTGGATGACTCCCAAATGGCACCCTACTGCCTTTATAGTGCAATACCTTTCACCAGGGCCCATAGGGCTGTGGTCAAAAGTAGTGCACTATATAGGGAATATGGTGCCATTTGGGAGGTAACCACAGACTGCAGCACCGGTGGTTCCAGACCATCGGCCCACTTAGTTAATCAGTGTTGTTCTTCTTATTGTCGTTGGTTACGGATCTATACTATAATCCTGAATCAGACATCTGTGCAGACTTGCCTGACTGTGCATGCCTTAATTGACTGCTTTATAAACAGACAGTATGAGTATGTGTGTACACTACTATGTTAATCCAAGATATTGATAAAGCACTCTGTATTGATCTTGATCCTGCTCTGATTATTTATGATTATTGATCAAGTTTGAAAGGAACCTTGTGAATAAACCCTAGTTGAGTACGAGCTCTGTTTCACATGGTACGTTGCTACACTGAACAAAAATATAAACAACAATTTCTAAGATTTTACAGCTCATATAAGGAAAGAGTTACAGTTCATACAAGGAAATCAGTCTGAAATAAATTCATTAGGCCTTAATCCATGGATTTCACATGACTGGGAATACAGATATGCATCTGTTAGTCACAGATACCTTACAAAAAAAAGGCAGGGTGTGGATCAGAAAACCAGTCAGTATCTGGTGTGACCGCCATTTGCCTCATGCAGCGCAACACATCTCCTTCGCATAGAGTTGACCTTGCGACACGGGGCTGTGTATTGGCGGCTGATGAATGGCACGACAATGGGCCTCAGGATCTCGTCACAGTGTCTCTGTGCATTCAAATTAACATCGATAACATTTTACATTTTAGGCATTTAGCAGACGCTCTTATCCAGAGCGACTTACAGTTAGTGTGTGCATACATTTTAAAATGCAATTATGTTCGTTGTCCGTAGCTTATGCCTGCCTGCCTGCCCATACCATAACCCCACTGCCACCATGGGGAATTCTGTTTACAACGTTGACAGCAGCAAACCGCTCGCCCACACAACGCCATACACGCTGTCTGCCATCTGCCCGGTACAGTTGAAACCGGGATTCATCCGCGAAGAGCACATTGAGCAACTTGAGACATCTGTGGCATTGAGTTGTGTGACAAAACTGCACATTTTAGAGTGGCCTTTTATTGTCCCCAGCACAAGGTGCACCTGTGTAATGATCATGCTGTTTAATCAGCTTCTTGATATGCCCCACCTGTCAGGTGGATGGATTATCTTGGCAAAGGCAAAATGCTCACAACTGGTATGTAAACAAATTTGTGCACAGAATTTGAGAGAAATAAGCTTTTTGTGCGTATAGAAAATTTCCAATACCTTTTATTTCATCTCAAGAAACATGGGACCAACACTTTATGTTGCATTTATATTTATGTTCAGTAATACATCTCGCTACGTTAGTTCTGAACTGCGTCAGACTCACTCTCCTTCCATCTTTTCCCTACCTTAAGAATGTGCTTGAGATAGGATATCCGAGGAACCCACTCGTCTTGTGTGTGTGTGTGTGTGAATTTCTGTTATGTGTTTCTAGGATGTTGCGGTTGTCAAGGCAACAGTTGGCAGGGAGGGAGAGCAACCGGAGAAGCGGCGATAGAGCAGGGAGGGAGTGAGGTCTGACTTCTCAGTGTTAATAAAAATTATATCCATTTACATTTTAAATCCATATGAATTATTAAAAGATTCTGCCACCGTGCCTGGAATAAAGGAGAGAGAGAAAATGATGGGGTGAAAGAGAGGGGGGCTGCAGAGAAAGAGGGATAGGGTGGATAGAGAAAGAGCGGTGTAAGGAGGAGAGAACAAAGGAAGGGAGAGAGGGGTGGGGGGGAGCACGACGGGTTGGGGAGGATGGCTACTGGAGTTGGCAGTAGAAAGAAAGAAAAGGTGATGAGGTAAACCAAAATAAATGGGGTAGCTACAAATCGCTGACAAGTGGGAAAAACAAGGCATCATCAGACAGATAATGAGATGGATAGACTTGTTCTGTTTGTAAGGAGTGGTGGGGTGGGGTGGGGGAGGCAGAGAACAGAGTGGGAGTACAGATGGCGAGAGAGAGCGATAGAAAGACAGGGAGATAAAGAAAACAGGTAGAACGACACAAAAGCAGAAAAGGAAGGAACTAGAGAGACAGATACAGGTAAACATAAAGGTAGACATATCGAGCAAGGGAGAGAAGAAGAAAAATCTTCCGGACTATCATATTGCAGTTGAACGCAGAGAGGAAAGGGGGAGAGGGAGGGGTCTGAATCAAAGGTTTTAAAAAAAAGAGAGCTGTAATAGAGGGAGAGAAGGAGAGAAACAAAACGAGAAATAGTGTACTGTATGCTGTGCTTTCGATGTTCTGAACCAAGAGCCATGAAACAAACACACACATATCTTAGTAGAGTTCAAAGGAGGGTGTGTGTGTGTATAGGGCACATGATCCGAGCAGCAGTAAGAAGGGATTGGACTTAACTCTGAGAGAAGATAGATTCTGACTTGCCGGTTTTAGCAGAAGGAGAGAAAGAACGCAGTGTGCTGCAGAGGACAGGGGAAAGGAAGGGAGAGGAGATCTCTTGGGAGATAGCATTTGGGACTTAAAGTGAGGGAGGGAACAACACTGGCTGCTACACTCCATATTCTGTAAAATGATTATTTTCCATTGAATGCAACGCTTTATTGAAATCCTCCCCCCTTGAATGTAACATAGACCATCCCTGTACAGCCAACCCGGGATTCCATCCCACGTCAACAACACTGTGCTCCAGAAGCTAGTGTGCTAACTTCACAATGTACATTGTCAAATGTTAAATGGTCCAAATCTAAATTATTCCAGGTAAATAACTATTTCAAAATTATTCTGAAATGGCTGATTCAAAGCGTCTTTCAGTTCAGGCTGATGATGCAGTATCTAGCCTTTGATGATGCAGTATCTAGTGGCAAAACATAATACCACACTGGCCCCAGAAACTAAACAGTCAAGACCTTATCGAAAACCTTCAACTCAGGCCAAACTCATATTATTCAGTAGTTCTCAACTCTACAGCTAAACATTTAATAACTCACCTGCAAACATTCTAACTCAACCTTTAACCATAAGATTCTGTCAGTACAAGATGCAGTACAAGATGCATATTTTCTACCCCTTTTCCTGGTTCACCAATATGAGAAAGAAACAGAGAGGAAGCGAGAGAGATTATGGGAAGATCTAAATTGCATACTCCTCACGTCTTCTCTCCTCGTCTCCTTCTTAAAACCAATTGGATGAGAAAGCAAAAGGTCCCGCCCCTCTGACCTTATCCTCCAATGGGGTTTGAGAAGGAGACGCGGACAGAGGACGTGAGGAGTATGCAATTGAGATCGTCCCAGAGAGAAGGAGAGAAGTAGAGGGAGAGAGCGACAGAGAGAGAAGTAGAGAGAGAGGGACAGCGTTAAAGAGAGTAAAGGAGATATTTAGAGAGGGTTACAGTTAACCTTCAGGGATTTCATTTGCTTCTCTGACTGAATTATCTCATCGTTAAATCTGAATGAATTATCTAATTAATAAATCAGATTAAGGGACTGCAGCCTCTCCCACAAAATCTGCAGCCTCTCCTCTCCTGTATGGAGGACGGCAGTGGGCAGTCCAGTCCAGTCCAGAGGGTTACGCACCTCTTCGTCTCCCGATAAAGCCCTGATGTTGATACCACAGGAGGATAAGAGGCAGACCTGGGATGCGTTCCAAATGGCACCCTATTCCCTATATAGTGCCGTTGGGCCCTTGTCAAAACCAGTGAATATGGAATAGGGTGCCATTTGGGATGCAAACCCAGACGACCAATCCCAGTCCCAAGAGCTTTGGTGGAGGACCTAGGCTGGCAGTGGCTCGCTCTGTCCAGTTACCAGTGTCTGAATTCTCTTGGGCATTTTTCTTAAAATGTAGCTACTGTTATTAACCTTTATTAGACACTAGACACTTTCTTTTGTACTTACCTGCATTTTCCCAGGAGAGCCACCGCCTGCAACGACCCGGGGAAGAGTTGCAGAGGAGTTGAGAGTTAGTTGATGTTGATATAGCCTCCTCCTGCATGGCAAAGATAAGGAGATATACAGGAAGAAAGGAAAAACCCGCACTCACTGAAATATTATTTAAGTTTAAATGTCTTATTTTTTAGCAGCAGTGATCAAAACAAAAAAAACAGATGCGTTTCTTTCTTCCAGTATATGCCTTTGGAACCCAGCACCCAAATAATTTTCTGGACTACAAAATGTTTGAGCATTTCTCTTTCAAAGATAAAGAGATCCCATCTTTAATCACCTTGACCTATAATTCAATTGAGTTTCATTAAATATGCCTACTATGCTTGTGTGATGAGTAACCTTGCCTGAGACCTGAAGACTTGCCTTAATTCCCCAAGATAAATCGCTTTAGCTCAGCGAGACAAACACAGTATTGTGGCACCCCATCAACCTGGGTTTGAATACTGTAGGTCACATAAACCTTAATTTGTGCTAATTTAATATTTATTTGATAAATCACACACCTTACACATTGGCCTGACCCCAAAAACCACAAATTAGCCTATTGGGGTGGTGTATCTGCTGGCTTCACTAGGTCTGTCTATTTAGTGTTATTTGTGTTTGGTGCTTACCTCTTTGATTAAGGGCTGAATGATAAATGAGTTGAGTAGTTGAATCAGATGTTGTTGGGATGGACCAGGATTGAGGGGTCGTGTTATAAAACTACTGATGAAGACGAAATTATGCAGGGTTGCACTGCCCCCTTGTAGCTCAAAACAAGACAGCCATTTCACTTCCCAAACAGCAGGTGGCGATAAAACAACATTCACACTTCCTATTCACCCAACTACCAACAAGCGAAGAGTAAAATCACAACATCAGCTGAGAGAGAGACATTATTCTGCACTATTTTATGTGTTTAAAATGACCAAACTGCAGCTGTTGAATGCTTACCTGACAGAACGTTTAACGGTAGTGGTGCGGGAGATTCTGGACGTGGTCGGGGACACAGTGGCGGAGTACCGAGAAGAGACGGCTAGGACGAAGAGAGAGAATGAAAGCGCGAAGAGAGAAAATGAAAGCCTGCGGCGACAGCTCCGGGACATCCTACTCTTGGCGGAGACAGACTGGCGTAAGAACATTTTGTTGGATTATACTCATTTAATGATCATGCAGAAATTAGTTGGAAACCTGTCAACTAGCTAGCTACTTTGGGTGACGTCTTTCTGTTTGTCTGACGACGATTTACAGTAACTTTACGTTGGCTCGTGAGAAGTGCCCGAATACCAAACATGAACAAATATTATGATTAATTACGATGTCATACATATTTACTAAATTTCTGAATTATTTAGTGACAGCACTTTGTTTTTGCACCCTCTTTCTATGCAGGATCCACCACCCTTTCTCTCTCTGGACAGCAGCAACTCTGTGAACAAGAGTGGAGCTCCAGTCAGGAACAGGACCCAGAGCCCCTGCAGCAGAGCCAGGTCAACAGACACGGGCTACAGGCACAGACCCAGGTAGCGTTGGGTCAGGATGGGGGTCTCACAGGACCAAACCATGGACACACTGAAGCGGTCAGAGTAGAAGAGAAGCCCAGTCCAGGGGAGGCAATCCCAAAGTCTGAGCTCAACTCAGACTCAGAACCCAAGGGTTTTGGAAACAACTCATCCTTGGCCCCGTCTCCATTCTCCTCCAATGCCCACTGTGCCACAACAACGGGAGCAGCCAACGCTGAAGTGCCAGTCCTTAGGACAGAGAGAAAGAGGTCCTCTCCCATCGACCCAATCCAGGGACGGATCAAAATGGAACCCAAGGAATGCGATGTCACAGTGAACCTCACCAACCATAAACCTAAATCCAGTTCAGGCTACACAGGTCATCCTATAATACTACTACCCCACAACCATGAACTCTCAGGCGACGCTGGCTTCAAAGACCTTCCAGATATGGACATCTCTGAGCGCCATAACACACCCGTACATGACCAGCAAACACATGAAACAGAGCCTGGGCCCAAGGACGGGGCGTTGCCATACAACGAGAGTAACAACTTCACCCCCACCGAACACCAGGAGGGGCACCCACACCGCTGCACCCGCTGTGGGGAGAGTTTCAGCCAGGCGGCCAGCCTCCACCTCCACCTCCAGTACAAGAAGCCCTACGCCTGTGACTGGTGCTGTAAGTCCTTCGCCCAGTCGGCTGACCTGCGGCGCCACCACCGCATCCACACGGGGGAGAGGCCCCACCGCTGCTCCTGGTGCTCCAAAAGCTTTACCCAGAGAGGCAACCTGAGACGACACCTGAGGTTGGCATACATTATTATGTTGTATTATTATACAGTGAGCTCCAAAAGTATTGGGACAGTGACACATATTGTTGTTTTGGCTCTGTACTCCAGCACTTTGGATTTGAAGTAATACAATGACTATAAGTTACACTGCAGACTGTCAGCTTTAATTTAAGGGTATATTCATCCATATTGGGTGAACCATTTAGAAATTACAGCACTTTCTGTACATATTCCCCATTTTAGGGGACCAAAAGTATTGGGACAAATTCACTTATGTGTATTAGAGTAGTCAAAAGTTTAGTATTTGGTCCCATATTCCTAGCACGCAATGATTACATCAAGCTTGTGACTCTACAAACTTGTTGGATGCATTTTCTGTTTGTTTTTTCATTTTTGTTTCAGATTATTTTGTGGCCAATAGAAATGAATGGTAAATAATGTATTGTGTCATTTTGGAGTCAATATACACTATCGTTCAAAAGTTTGGGGTCACTTAGAAATGTCCTTGTTTTCGAAAGAAAATCAATTTTTTTGTCCATTAAAATAACATCAAATTGATCAGAAATAGTGTAGACATTGTTAATGTTGTAAATGGCTATTGTAGCTGGAAACAGCTGATTGTTAATGGAATATCTACATAGGTGTACAGAGGCCCATTATCAGCAACCATCAGTCCTGTGTTCCAATGGCACGTTGTGTTTGCTAATCCAAGTTTATCATTTTAAAAGGCTAATTGATCATTAGAAAACCATTTTGCAATTATGTTAGCACAGCTGAAAACTGTTATGCTGATTAAAGAAGCAATAAAATACAACGCTGTGTACTACTCCCTTCACAGAACAGCGCAAACTTGCTCTAACCAGAATAGAAAGAGGAGTGGGAGGCCCCGGTGCACAACTGAGCAAGAGCACAAATGAGCAAGAGCACAAATACATTAGATTGTCTAGTTTGAGAAACAGATGCCTCACAGGTCCTCAACTGGCAGCTTCATTAAATAGTACCCGCAAAAAACACCAGTCTCAACGTCAACAGTGAAGAGGCGACTCCGGGATGCTGACCTAGGCAGAGGTGCCATTGGAACACAGGACTGATGGTTGCTGATAATGGGCCTCTGTACGCCTATGTAGATATTCCATAAAAAATCAGCTGTTTCCAGTTACAATAGCCATTTACAACATTAACAATGTCTACACCGTATTTCTGATCAATTTGATGCATTTTTTTTGTCCATTAAAATAACTTTTCTTTCGAAAACAAGGAGATTTCTAAGTGACCGCAAACTTTTGAATGGTAGTGTATTTATTGGTCAATAAGAATATAATATGTTTCTAAACAGCTGTCTATCTTTACATAAAAGCTAAGTACTGACTCTGTGGCTGGGTCATGGGTCATGGGCCTGGGCATTGGGCAGGTATGGCAATATGGGCTACAGTGGGGAGAAGAAGTATTTGATACGCTGCCGATTTTGCAGGTTTTCCTACTTACAAAGCATGTATAGGTCTGTAATTTTTATCATAGGTACACTTCAACTGTGAGAGACGGAATCTAAAACAAAAATCCAGAAAATCACATTGTATGATTTTTAAGTAATTAATTAGCATTTTATTGCATGACATAAGTATTTGATCACCTACCAACCAGTAAGAATTCCGGCTCTCACAGACCTGTTAGTTTTTCTTTAAGAAGCCCTCCTGTTCTCCACTCATTACCTGTATTAACTGCACCTGTTTGAACTCGTTACCTGTATAAAAGGCACCTGTCCACACACTCAATCAAACAGACTCCTACCTCTCCACAATGGCCAAGACCAGAGAGCTGTGTAAGGACATCAGGGATAAAATTGTAGACCTGCACAAGGCTGGGATGGGCTACAGGACAATAGGCAAGCAGCTTGGTGAGAAGGCAACAACTGTTGGCGCAATTATTAGAAAATGGAAGAAGTTCAAGATTACGGTCAATCACCCTCGGTCTGGGGCTCCATGCAAGATCTCACCTCGTGGGGCATGAATGATCATGAGGAAGGTGAGGGATCAGCCCAGAACTACACGGCAGGACCTGGTCAATGCCCTGAAGAGAGCTGGGACCACAGTCTCAAAGAAAACCATTAGTAACACACTACGCCGTCATGGATTAAAATCCTGCAGCACACGCAAGGTCCCCCTGCTCAAGCCAGCGCATGTCCAGGCCCGTCTGAAGTTTGCCAATGACCATCTGGATGATCCAGAGGAGGAATGGGAGAAGGTCATGTGGTCTGATGAGACAAAAATAGAGCTTTTTGGTCTAAACTCCACTCGCCATATTTGGAGGAAGAAGAAGGATGAGTACAACCCCAAGAACACCATCCCAACCGTGAAGCATGGAGGTGGAAACATCATTCTTTGGGGATGCTTTTCTGCAAAGGGGACAGGACGACTGCACCGTATTGTGGGGAGGATGGATTGGGTCATGTATTGCGAGATCTTGGCCAACAACCTCCTTCCCTCAGTAAGAGCATTGAAGATGGGTCATGGCTGGGTCTTCCAGCATGACAACGACCCGAAACACACAGCCAGGGCAACTAAGGAGTGGCTCCGTAAGAAGCATCTCAAGGTCCTGGAGTGGCGTAGCCAGTCTCCAGACCTGAACCCAATAGAAAATCTTTGGAGGGAGCTAAAAGTCTGTATTGTCCAGCGACAGCCCCGAAACCTGAAGGATCTGGAGAAGGTCTGTATGGAGTGGGCCAGTGTGTGCAAACCTGGTCAAGACCTACAGGAAACATATGATCTCTGTAATTGCAAACAAAGGTTTCTGTACAAAATATTAAGTTCTGCTTTTCTGATGTATCAAATACTTTTGTCATGCAATAAAATGCAAATTAATTACTTAAAAATCATACAATGTGATTTTCTGCATTTTTGTTTTAGATTCCGTCTCTCACAGTTGAAGTGTACCTATGATAAAAATTACAGACCTCTACATGCTTTGTAAGTAGGAAAACCTGCAAAATCGGCAGTGTATCAAATACTTGTTCTCCCCACTGTATATAGGTTTTAGGCCTATGACAACTTGTCCTCCATTGAATGTTGATTACCTGGTTCATCCCTATCACCAGGGCCGGCTCCAGGCATAAGCAACAAAAGCACCGCAGTTGGGGTCTCAACTTACTATTGAGAGTTAGAATAGTAGAATCTCTGTAGCTCAATTGGTAGAGCATGGCGCTTGTAACGCCAGGGTAGTGGGTTCAATCCCCGGGACCACCCATACATAACAATGTATGCACACATGACTGTAAGTCACTTTGGATAAAAGCGTCTGCTAAATGGCATATTATTATTATTATTATTATTATAGAATACATAAGGTGCAAGTTAGAAATTTGGTTGTGCATCAGCAATTTGTCTCTTGTTATGTCATCACTGACAGTCACTCAATTAGCCATGTCAGCTAACAATTTTTAGATTGGTAAATTAGTCTACCAAGCTATCTAAACTTGTAGTAATCATGGCCAACTACCGACCAGCCACGCAGGGCACGTGCCCAGGGGCTCTGACCTCCAGGTGGCCCCCATTGATTTTGTTAGTCACTCTCACTCAGATATCATTAACATTGCATAAGTCATGGCAAAAAGTGTAGAATTGCAGGAAATGTACTTTAAAACTGAAAACAATTATGGCAAAAGTGGTAGAATTCAAGCAAATTTGCTGTAAAACTGGAAACATTTTTCTCTTTGCCCCATGGCAAAAGGAGTAGAATTAATGTGGATGCTTACTATCCGTAATCATGGTAGCATGTGTTTAGAAACATATTCTATTCTTATTTACAATAAAAGTGACTCCAAAACAACACAATACATTACCATTCATTTCTATTGGCACAAAATAATCTGACACACAACCAAAACAAACAGCAAATGCATCCAACAAGTTTGTAGAGTCATAAGCTTGCTGTAATCATTGCGTGCTAGGAATATGGGACCAAATACTACACTTTTGACTACTTTAATACACATAAGTGAATTTGTCCCAATACTTTTGGTCCCCTAAAATGGGGGGGGACTATGTACAGAAAGTGCTGTAATTTCTAAACGGTTCACCCGATATGGATGAAAATACCATCTAATTAAAAGCTGACAGTCGACACTTTAACCTCAGTCATTGTATCATTTCAAATCCCAAGTGCTGGAGTACAGAGCCAAAACAACAAAAAATGTGTCACTGTCCCAATAGTTTTGTAGCTCACTGTATATTGTAGTGAATTTAGGCGGTAGCCCTGACCAGCGACTGTCAATCCAACACCTTAGCCGTTACGCCAAAAAAACCAAACCTCTTAACGAGGTTTCTAGGTGTTGGGTTATAGTCTCTTCACTCCATTATATATATATATATATATATATATATTTATTTTTTTTAATACTTATTATATATTATAGGATCCACACCGGTGAGAGACCCTACAGCTGCCCCTACTGCCACAGGACCTTCAGCGACGGAGACACCATGAAGAAGCACAAACGGACTCACTCTGGGGAGAAACCCTATCGCTGTGTCCAGTGTCCCAAGAGCTTCACCGTGGCCAGCGGCCTGCGGGTACACCTGAACACACACCTGACAGATGCAGGGCAGCTCATCACATGAGGAGGACAATGCGCTAACTCAGGGTTCTTCAATTCCGGTCCTGGAGGGCCGAAACACCTCTGTTTTTCATCCTCTCCTTCTAATCAGGGGCTAATTCAGACCTGGGACACCAGGTGAGTGCAATTAACTACCAGGTAGAAATAAAAAACAGAAGTGTTTCGGCCCTCCAGGACCGGAATTGAAGAACCCTGCGCTAACTAATCAGCTGCTACTGAATCAGCTACACCTTTTCAAACATAGGAGGACATGAAGGGATTGTGAAACGTTGAAGTGTTTTAGCCATAGGAATATTTCCTAAATGTATTTATTGGGATAAATAAAAACAGTGCAGTAGAAAACTAATGGATAATGTCATCTTGGCTGATGTTTCCAGCTTGATTGAAGAGTGTGTGTCTGTGAAAATGAATTAAATCAGTCCATCATTGAATTATTAAAATCACATGTCTGATTCTGTATTTCTTTTGTGTTAAAGTTGAACCATCTTTCAGGTAGTTTTTTTTCCAAAAGGAAGATGCCAGATGCTTTACTCACATCACCTTCACTCAAGATATGTATTAATATACTCATTAATAAGGGTGCAAAACTAACAGTAGATCTTAAGTAGAAAACCCCTTTAATAAAACTCTTGCCTCCCCTTTTTCATGAATTACGGTACCGTTTTTATCACATGACCAAGGAGCGTTAAAGAACCAGGAAGTGAATGCTTTCGCGGAGATGTTTACAAAACAGTCTAGCTCGGGTCGTTATTAGGCAGCTTTCAGTGGATTTTAACAAATATTTGGGGCAGGCTAATTTCTGGAAAATGGCTAAACTACAGCTTTTGAATGCTTACCTCACTCAGCGGTTAATGGTGGCTGTAGATGAGATACTGGAGGTGGTCGGGGGGACAGTGTCAGAATTCGAGGAGGAGACTGCCCGGACGAAGAGAGAGAATGAACTCTTAAAACGAAGGCTACGAGAAGTTGGACTCGACACGGACACGGAGTGTTCAGCAGGTGATGATGCTAATGGCTCTTTGTTTATTGTCTGAAAAATGTAACCTCTCCTCATCTCTCCTTTATTTGCACTCATCTGAGAAAAAAAATACAAGTGAGAGCCAGATGATCTCTGTTTTCACCTGTCAAGTCTTTCACTCAGTGTAGATAAAGGGGAGGACACGCAGGTTTTCTAGAAGATTATGATATGGGGCATTTGGACAGTCTCAAGCCCAGTAGATAACCACATTACCCAAACAAGCTCATTCTACAGAATGCTTGAAAACTCAAGTCTGGGTCATTGCTTGTGTAGTTGTTTGAACGTAATCAAGCTGATTTTTCTTTATTTTCCGTCTGTCCATCCAGTCTCGACCAGGCCTGTTTCTCTCTCTGTGTCTGGGCAGCACCAGTGGAGCTCTGACCAGAGTCCAGACCCTGAATCTACACAGACCCAGAACCACATGGTAATGAGGCAGGATGAGATGCCTGCCACACATAGCCAGCTACCCACAGACTGCACCGAGTGGAAGAATCTGTGTAGCTCTCCACGTACCCTGTCCTCGCAACAGACCGATACATCAGCTACCACCCCAGTAGTAGCTCCATTGACTTCAGCGTCTGTGAAAAGGGACTTGGACGAAGAAGACGACCAGCATCTCCTTCCCTCTGCAAATCCCTTCAGCAGCACATCATGCCCCGTGGACAGAGTGGTTTTACACTATAACTCTGAGGGCATCAAAACAGAGCCTAGTGATACTAGCCCTACTGACTTGGGGTCAGTATCTGCTCAGATGGGGTATGGTGAACTAAACCCCAGTTCGGACCCTGGACCAGCCACTGTTGAAACCAGATACACTGTCTCAGACCTGAGTGCTGACCTGGAGTCAGTGGTTGCAGAGAGCAGACGATATGGTGCCTCCACTGCCTCGGGCATCCCCACTGACCTGGTATCAGCTAGTGCTGCCATGATCCCAGACGGCTTTTTCCGTCAGATTGGCAGCGATGGTTGTGTAACAACAGGGCCAGAACTAGACTTCGGGGACGCCACCACCACAGGTACCGTAGGTCCCTTGACATCCTTGTTATACCCGGGTCAAACCAGACGTCAACAACAAACAAATAGATCAACAAATAGGGGTCATCAACAAATAAACAGGTCCACAAACAACAGGGATCAACAACAAACAAACAACAGGGGGGATCAGAGGTCCCACCCGTGCCCTCAGTGTGGTAAGAGATTCAGTCACGTCTCACGTCTCAAGATCCACCTCCGCATTCACACAGGGGAGAAGCCGTACGTTTGTGCACTGTGTGGCAAGCGATTCAACAACGATGGCACACTGAGGAACCACCGACGCGTTCACACGGAGCTGCGGCTGTATGACTGCCCTGTCTGCGGCATGAGCTTCAAGGACGCCTACACGTGTAGGAAGCACCAGCGCGTTCATAATGGAATGCAGCCTGCCGGAGGCGGGGCCCACACCTGCAGCTTGTGTGGCAAGGCTTTCAGTGAGGCGGCTAAGCTGGCCAAACACATCAGGACTCATGTGTCAGATATTGGATGATGGCAGTACAACCTACAGTGGGGAAAAAAAGTATTTAGTCAGCCACCAATTGTGCAAGTTCTCCCACTTAAAAAGATGAGAGAGGCCTGTAATTTTCATCATAGGTACACGTCAACTATGACAGACAAAATTAGAAAAGAAAATCCAGAAAATCACATTGTAGGATTTGTAATGAATTTATTTGCAAATTATGGTGGAAAATAAGTATTTGGTCAATAACAAAAGTTTCTCAATACTTTTGTTATATACCCTTTGTTGGCAATGACACAGGTCAAACGTTTTCTGTAAGTCTTCACAAGGTTTTCACACACTGTTGCTGGTATTTTGGCCCATTCCTCCATGCAGATCTCCTCTAGAGCAGTGATGTTTTGGGGCTGTCGCTGGGCAACACAGACTTTCAACTCCCTCCAAAGATTTTCTATGGGGTTGAGATCTGGAGACTGGCTAGGCCACTCCAGGACCTTGAAATGCTTCTTACGAAGCCACTCCTTCGTTGCCCGGGCGGTGTGTTTTGAATCATTGTCATGCTGAAAGACCCAGCCACGTTTCATCTTCAATGCCCTTGCTGATGGAAGGAGGTTTTCACTCAAAATCTCACGATACATGGCCCCATTCATTCTTTCCTTTACACGGATCAGTCGTCCTGGTCCCTTTGCAGAAAAACAGCCCCAAAGCATGATGTTTCCACCCCCATGCTTCACAGTAGGTATGGTGTTCTTTGGATGCAACTCAGCATTCTTTGTCCTCCAAACACGACGAGTTGAGTTTTTACCAAAAAGTTCTATTTTGGTTTCATCTGACCATATGACATTCTCCCAATCCTCTTCTGGATCATCCAAATGCACTCTAGCAAACTTCAGGCGGGCCTGGACATGTACTGGCTTAAGCAGGGGGACACGTCTGGCACTGCAGGATTTGAGACCCTGGCGGCATAGTGTGTTACTGATGGTAGGCTTTGTTACTTTGGTCCCAGCTCTCTGCAGGTCATTCACTAGGTCCCCCCGTGTGGTTCTGGGATTTTTGCTCACCGTTCTTGTGATCATTTTGACCCCACGGGGTGAGATCTTGCGTGGAGCCCCAGATCGAGGGAGATTATCAGTGGTCTTGTATGTCTTCCATTTCCTAATAATTGCTCCCACAGTTGATTTCTTCAAACCAAGCTGCTTACCTATTGCAGATTCAATCTTCCCAGCCTGGTGCAGGTCTATAATTTTGTTTCTGGTGTCCTTTGACAGCTCTTTGGTCTTGGCCATAGTGGAGTTTGGAGTGTGACTGTTTGAGGTTGTGGACAGGTGTCTTTTATACTGATAACAAGTTCAAACAGGTGCCATTAATACAGGTAACGAGTGGAGGACAGAGGAGCCTCTTAAAGAAGAAGTTACAGGTCTGTGAGAGCCAGAAATCTTGCTTGTTTGTAGGTGACCAAATACTTATTTTCCACCATAATTTGCAAATAAATTCATTAAAAATCCTACAATGTGATTTTCAGGAATTTTTTTTCTCAATTTGTCTGTCATAGTTGACGTGTACCTATGATGAAAATTACAGGCCTCTCTCATCTTTTTAAGTGGGAGAACTTGCACAATTGGTGGCTGACTAAATACTTTTTTCCCCCACTGTATAAAGGCTTTTTATAGCATACATAAAGGCTTTATAAGCACTATATAAATGCTTCACAAATAATCTATAAGCGTATGTCCTACGCTATAAATGGTGTATAAAGGGTGACATAACAATTCCCACTGTAGGGTGTATTGCCAAATGTAAGTTTACACACCATTTAGAGATTATGACATATGCTAATGATTTGTAAAGCACTTAAGTAGTGCTATATAAAGCCTTTATAAGTTGTACTTTGCAACGGAGCTCCCGAGTGGCACATCCTGCTGAAGTGCAGAAGGGCGTCACTACAGCCTGCCGTGACCGGGAATTCCAAGGGCGGTGCACAATTGGCCTAGCACTGTCCGGTTTAGGGGAGGGTAGGGTTGGCAGGGGATTCCTTGTCTTAACTTGCTCTAGCATCTTCTTGTGGCGGACTGGGCACTTGCAAGCTGACTAGGGTCGTCAGTCGGTGTCCCCTCCAACACATTGGCCCAGCTGACTTCCGGGTGTGTATAAAAAGCAGCTTGTTTGTCCGATTCTCACCTCTCCCGAGCCCGTTGGAGAGTTGCCGCAATGAAACACAATTGGATACCACAAAAATGGGGTACATTTGGATAAACAAAGTTGTACTTAGTTTAAAGTGGGACCTAAAGTGCTTTAATTTCTAAACAGATATGCATGAAAATCTCAAATCCAAAATGCTGGAGTATAGAGACACATTTTTTTTTTGCTTCACTGTCCAAATACATATGGAGGGGAGTGTATGGCCAATCGTGTGCTCTGTCTGTGGCAGACAGTGTGCATTCCGCATCTGATTATACAGTCATCAGCGAACCCACAAGCAGTAGTTGAAGTCATCATCAGATGTGATGGACTACCTTAAGCAAGCAGCAAATGTGTGTAGACTTTTTTTTTTTACTGTGTGTGTGTGTTTTATTTTACTGTATGCGTGCAGTGCATTTGTGTTTGTGCACCAGTCCGTCCAAAGGGCAGCGGGGCCCAGTCTGTTACAGGGAGGTTATTGACTTTTGCTGTGTTGTAGTATTGATCCACTTCCTGCTTGTGACTCAGGGGGTGGAGCCTGCTGACCTTAGAGACTGCAGAGGATGAACCATGGGTTGAAGACACTGGTGTCAAACACAATTCCTTTAGAGCCGCAGTCAGTGTCTACTTGTTTTCGGTCTTTAAAAAAAAAGTTTTTAGACCTGCAAGAAAAACCGGGGTCATGTTCACTTGGCATGAAACGGAAGAAAACGGAAAGGAAGTGAAACTTTTTGAACTTGTCCATTAAGAAACACTGATTAATTAAGGAAAAGGGAGGAACCAAAACCCACAGACACTCCAGTGCTGAATCTAAGGACTGGAGTTTTACTAATGTGGTTTAGGAGTCCAAAAACACATTCCTTACCCCAGGATACTTCATAAGGTGACTATCCAGTAAAATTAAAGGAAAAGGAGCACCCCATGTCTGCACTGATCTGAGACACAAACCGGCTTAGGATGCCTTCATTAGAATCTCATCATGGTCTCAAATAGCAAGTGCTCAGACTTCAAGACTTACTGTGGCGCTGATAGTTCAGAGCCTTATGTATAGTAAATGGGATTATTTTTAAATGTGTGTTGTTGTATTCATGTTGCCTTTCATTTAAAAGTTTGTCACATAAAAAACAGCAGCGTCTTATTGATTCTTGCTTGATACTTGTTATGGGGAGTTGAAAATTGGTTAGTGCTATCCGGGATCTTTGGGACGTCCCTAACCCTAACTTTAACCCTTACCTAATTGTAACCATTGTAAAGTTCAACTTCAATAAGGTAATGTCAGAGTTGGGACGTCCCAAGGATGCAGGATAGCAAGGACCGTTGAACATGGTCAGAGGGTTAGCTAAATTACTAATATGTGAAAATGTGTAATGTATTCATTGAACCACCAGGGGGTAGTGAGCTATTTTACTGTTCAGTAGCACTGAGTGAGTACTGGATTACCCTCAGCCAAGCCATCTCACAAAATAGAAACCAAATCAGACTTATACGGTAGTGCATTCCAAATGTATTTTCATATTGTACACAAAACACCTGATATAAATGTAAGAACAACAATTGTTAAAAGCACAACAAGATAATCGTATACAGCCATTGAAACGTCAGTAAAAACCCACATTCACACATTCAGTCGTGCATTAAGAGACAAATATAAGAAACATGACAGAAAACAAAAATAACAATACAGGGAAATCACCTCAATAATAAATAAAGTAATAATAATTATACTTTGTTTTATCAAATACTTTTTTGGGGAAGGGGATAGTTATATTAGGGAGGGGACAACTTTTTTTTGTCAAGACTGTATTGCATCATGCAACAACATGGAAGAACTTCTGTATTCATAATAATAATATTAGTGTATGTCATGTTTGGGATGCAGTGAATGGGTTTGTCCCAAATGCCCCCCCCTATTCCCTATGTAGTGCACTACTTTTGACCAAGGCCCATAGGGCTTTGGTCAAAAGTAGTGCATTATTTAGGAATAAGGTTCCATTTGGGTTCAAATTACAACAATAGAAACAGGATATCTGATGTTAGATATTTGTGTGCCGGTATTGATGTAGCATAGGCATATTATTACCAACATAGATATCAATTTGTTATTAAAAGAACCATGAAAGACATGGAAATCAATCAAATCAGCAGAACAAGAGAAGAGAAGTAAAAGAGCCCGTAGACTAAAACGTGCAGATGAAATCAGATAAAATCAGAGGTACGATGTTGAGTTGTGAATGTCAATATTAGTGACAAGAGGCCATAAGGCAACAAGAACCGCATTCCCCATCCCACTGACAAACATCTCCATCTAACTCAGCGTTTCCCAAACTCGGTCCTAGGGGTGCACATTTTGGTTTTTGCCCTAGCACTACTCAGCTGATTCCAATAATCAAAGAAACCCTGATCTAACTTGAAGGGACCATCTACACAACCACTAGTCTATTCCATAGCATAAAGGAGATGTGCTTAATAACATCCAGGCCTTGTATTGTATATGACTTGTATTCAGCATGCATCATCTCCATGGTGTGTTATGGTGTGTTGGTTTGAATCACCCTTATACACATAGAAACATACCGGTAGTGCATCCTATTCTGTGGCAAGTCATCCCCATTTATACCTGGTGCTAACATGTGTCCTTTGTTCTGATCCTGTCCACATTCGGATTGTGCCCACATTTTTAGACAGGTGTAGATGATTAAAAGACGCATTGTTATCTGATTGTGATCAGATCTTATAAGTGTAAACCGTCAGGAAAATATCAGGGAGAGGGAAGCACGTTAGAACCAGGTATAAACAGGGCTCTAGAGAGAGCCTAGACATGCTGCATGTTCGCTGAGTTCCAAATCGACCCCTACCACCTAGGCACTACGGTAGATCTGAAAGGTTTAGATAGGATCTAGATCAATATGGTCATTGCTTCCCCCTTGCTTTCTGATAAGTTAGGTGGAATTCCCTCCATATTTCTGGTCTATCCAATCCTCTCAGATCTCCAGGAATGCCTAGGTGGTAGGGGGCTAGAGGGATGATTTGATCTGTGTCCCGATTCTCCACACTTCTCCCAAAGTGTGCATTTGCACACTCCCTATCATGGAATTAAAAGAAGGGTGAAGAATTGGGACTCAGCCTTGTGTCTCAGTCGGTGTGTGGCCTTACTCATGACATACAGATCTTGGGAGCTCATTGGTCAGTATGTGCCAGCGCTCCACCCTCTGTCCCTTGTTCTTAAGGCAGTCCATCCAATGGCGGAGGGGGTCTCCCTGTGAGTGACAGCTCAGGCACACTCCACCTGTAAACATGACAAACAGTGTCACCATGGGAACCTTTCAGGAGTTCAAAGTCCCAATGGAATATCTGCACAAAAGTTTGGCTTCTGTGGGAATAGGGATGTGTGAAGTCGGGATTTGACTCTCTTGCTCTCTCGCCATCTCTCTCTCTCTCGCTCTGTGTGTGTGTATGCGTGCGTGCGTGCAAAGTGAAGAGTCTCACCTATGAAGTCATTGGAGCGTCCCAAGTCGTAGTCCCAGACAGTGACCTCCAGAGTCTTATTGGACAGCTCTGACATGGAGATCTCATAAAAGAACTCCTGTAGGGTGCGAGGGAACCACAGGAGAGCCCATTCAGTAGGAGTAGGAGGAGGTTGCCACTGGACACTGATCTATGGTCAGCTTTAGTGTTTCCCCTGTAATAACTAAAGTTAGGATTTGTGAAGGGCAAGCTGATCCCAGATCTGTGCCTAAGAGCAACTTCTACTCATAGCTGTGACATTACTTACAGAAGTACTGTGAATCTAAATGGGAAAAAACTAAACCACACACGCACACAAAAACAGGGCCTGTATTCACAAAGCGTCTCAGAGTAGCAGTGCTAAAGCTATAAACAGACGGAATTTGATCCTAGATCATCACTCCTACTCCAAGCACCTATACTCCAAGCAGCTTTATGAATACGGAACCTGATGTCCCTTGTTATGCAAAACGCTTTCCATTGTTGTTACAACTACTCCTTGGTCGCATGACAGGGAGATGTATGGGAGGTCATTGAGAAATAGGTGACATGTCATGACCATAGCTTTAGAAATAAGTGATCTGGAGACATACAGTACAGTATATCCCATCCATTAACAACCAGATATGAGCGGGAGCACTATCATCTGATGGGCCTATAACTGAACCAGTTATAGGTTTTAGACTAGCTACATCGCTGCAATTATATCAAGGCCCCATCATAGTGTACATTACTTCTGAGTGAATACAAATAAAAGGCTTGGCGTTATTACTTCTCAATGCCCACGCTGTAGAATGAGGGGGAGGGAGGGAGGGAGGGAGGGGGGGAGGGAGGGAGGGGGGAAAGAAATATAGAGATGAGAGAGCCAACCAAAGGACCTTACTGATATGCTTACTGTATATCGTCTTTGTCAACACATTGTTGTGTCAGTGGTAAAAGTGTTCAGACGATTGCAAATTGTTATCAATTGTTATAATTAAATTCAGAGGAAAGGGGATGTAGTACTGACAGAGAGAGAATGAGGGAGAGAGAGAGACTTTCCTATGAAAAGGGAAAGGGTAGATGAGGTGATGAATACTGTATACTAGAGGAGGGAGAGCGAGAGAGAGACAGAGAGAGGATGACAGATGAGGAGAGTGTGGGATATTGGACTGGACATCTCATTAGCATTGACATTAACATTGACCCCCAGAGAGGGGATTGATAGAACATATGCTACAACACACTACATGCCTAGCACACGCGGTGCCAGTCTCCCCTGGAGACCCAGCAGGGATATACCTCATTGAATTCAGGGTTAAGGGTCTTTTTAATCACAGCCGTTTTGTGTTTGGATTTCTTCTGTGTGTCGGGCTTCAGATATCTGAAAGAGTGAGAGATAGAGGGGTAGGGGAGAGAGCGGGAGGGAGGGAGGGGAGTGAGAGAGGGGAGAGACAGAGGGTTAGGGGAGTGAGTGAGGGGAAAACGAGGGTAGAAGGGACAGTATCATAGATTGACGCACAAACACTCAATCCCTCAAATGCATGCACACAGGTGTGTCTCTCAGGTCTTTGTGGTGACATCCCACTGACTGCCGATAAAATTTTGATACGCTTCCTAAACAGTGGGTAGCACACAAACACACACACACACACACACACATAAATACACAAACACACTCGCACACACATAAATACACACTTACATGTACTTGTACACACACACTGTCACTTGCATAGAAAACACACACACGCACAATGAGAGACTTAGCTTTGATCTGTGTGAGAGACAGAGTGTGGGTGACTGTGTGTGTGTGTGTGTGTGACAGAGTCTATGCATGTGTGTGTGACAGAGCGTGTGTGCAGGGGTGGGCGATAGTGAACTGAGCTCTCATCTGTTCCTGTGCCAGTTTGCCTAGAGAGGAATAAATGCTTTGGAACATTTTACTTAGACAGATGACACAAGGAAAACATTTAAGAGGAACATGAATGATGGAAGAAACAGACATGCTCTATTCCTTTCTCTTTATCACACTGATGCTGTCTTGCCACCCTGACCAATTGAAGTGAGTGATGGTCTTCTTGGGCCCCATTCAATTTCAGTCTCTTGGCTCCCCTGGTGCTTCCAAATCTGATAGAACTGGATAGTGGATTGGTCTAGATTCAAGTAACATGGTGATGCTCCAGCTAGCCTTCCAACAGGACAATAAAAGCTTCCAATGTATTGATTTCCCGACCAACCATTGCTAAAAAGGAAGGAGTTAGGAGAAGGTGAAAGGAATCCTAATGGAACTAGGACCAGGTCATCTCTCCTACCCATATTCACTCCTCTCTCTTCACTCTTTAACCTATTCCAACTCTCCTCTCCTTTCATCTGAAAACCCAGTACCCCCCCCCCCCTTCTCTCTCTCTCTCTCTCTCGTTCACCACACATCTTATCCAATGTTCTTGACACTAAGACTTTGCTGTATTTGATATTTTATACTGTTAACTTGTCCTTTATACCCTCCTCTCAATCTCCAGCTTCCTTAATTCCTGCTTGGCTTGAATAAGAATGCCTAAAGTTTAAGTAAAACTATCTTCCTCCTTCTAGTCAGACATTGTTGAGTGCCAGAATGAAGATATTAGGATGGAGTCAGTTGTCAGTCATCTCTAATGTGCGGTGTTTACATTTGGTAATCGTTCTTTAGTGTTGACGTTTTGGCAGCGAGGCCTTTTTCAAGACTATAGGGCTCTATTCAATCCGTAGTGCTGAAGATCCACTTTATAGCGTGATTGACAATTAAAGGCTATGTTCCCACATTCGCGGAGACTATATTCACAGTTAACGCTGTCGACTCAATCGGAAATTACCTTTGCATTTTTCTTCGGTGGTACGGATTGAATCCAGCCCCTAGTCTCACAACAACTTCCTGCAATGACATCTAACTATTATCTTCTCCGTGATCCTTGGTTTCACTGTAGTACGTTACAGGAGATTAACATTCACTGCTATCTCTTATTTCTTTAAGGGTCTATTGACGTACCCATGAGTAACATAATAAAGCATCCCCACCAAAATCTAGAGATATCAGGTTTTCAATCCACCGCATCTGCCTGTCAGCCTTCCGCATCTGGTTTGTCAGACCATGAGACATCAAAAACGTCTGTAGTGTCCGAACTGTTTGGCCTATAAACTAAAATGAGTTAAGTCGTACAGATGTAACCGTAGCTGTAATGCCTTTCCTTCATGATGTAACAACTCATGTCTGATTTGTATAGTTTTTGACATGGGACACACACACACACACACAAAGACAGACACACGCTTACGTTTTGACGTAGGGGTCTGAGAAGCCGTTGACGTCCATGGCGGCCAGGTGAGCGCAGCGCTGCACGCCGACACACAATCCCTCTCCTCTCCGCCCCCCTCCTCCTCCCTCGCCCTCGTCTAGCGGGGGAAGGAACTGCAGGGAGAGGAGCACCCGGCCCCTCTCCTCCAGACTGTGGAGCTGCTCGTTCTCCCACTGCTTGAAGAGGGAAGAAAAAAGAAGGGGAGGTAAGGGTTGAAAGAGGGAAAGGGAAGAATGTTTGACTCTTTCCTGGGTTGAAAGAGGGAAAGGGAAGAATGTTTGACTCTTTCCTGGGTTGAAAGAGGGAAAGGGAAGAATGTTTGACTCTTTCCTGGGTTGAAAGAGTAAAGGATTAGTCAGACAAGGTTAGAAGGTGGTTAGGAGGAGGAGGATGAAGGGACACGGTTTGACATGAGAGCTAGTCCTGGTAGCTTCGTCGCAAACCAGGCTTAAGGAGGCGTGACAACGACGTGATTTTAGAGGTATGGCAACGCGAGAGTAATGTCCTGGTATATGAGTACAGTAGGCTACTTGATATGAGTAGTGAGTACAGGACTTGTATGAAGGACGACGTGAAGACTCTCCACTCTCCACTCTACAGTAATGAGCAGCATAGCAGCAGCATAGCACAACTCAACCAGTAGACGAGCACCAGACCTACAGTTACCCCACACATAGTGTTAATGAATTAACTCTCATCACTATGAAAGGTCAATTACTAGATACATCTGACACGTCATGAATGTAGATAGAAAGATCCCCCCCCCAGACAGAGAGAGGAGAGGAGAAGATCAATAGTATAAGCTTGGCTCCCTTCATCTAGTCTCTCTCTCTCTCTCTCTCTCTCTCTCTCTCTCTCTCTCTCTCTCTCTCTCTCTCTCTCTCTCTCTCTCTCTCTTCCCCTCTTTCTCCTGCTATCTTTATTGCCTCTCTCTCTCTCTCTCTCTCTCTCTCTCTCTCTTTCTCTTCCCCTCTTTCTCCTGCTATCTTTATCGCCTCTCTCTATTTCTCTCTCTCTCTCTCTCTCTCTTTCTCTTCCCCTCTTTCTCTCTCTCTCTCTCTCTCTCTCTCTCTCTCTCTCTCTCTCTCTTTCTCTTCCCCTCTTTCTCCTGCTATATTTATCGCCTCTCTCTCTCTCTCTCTCTCTCTCTCTCCCTGTCCTGTCTCTCTCTCTCTCTCTCTCTCTCTGTCTCTCTCTCTCTCTCTCTCTCTCTCTGTCCTCTGAACGAATGCTCGCCCACTCTCACCCACCCACTGTTTGGCTCACACCACTGTCTTTATGTTCCTCTCCATCATTCTGTCTCTCGCTCCCACTCTCACTCTCCCACACACACACACACACACACACACACACACACACACACACACACACACAAGTCCTCATTATGATGGATCCTCCGTTGAAGGCAGTCGGAACATTGAATTTACCACCAATCAGACTCTCTCTCTCTCTCTCTCTCTGTCTCTCTCTGTCTCTGTCTCTCTCTCTCTCTCTCTCTCTCTCTCTCTCTCTCTCTCTCTCTCTCTCTCTCTCTCTCCCTCTCTATCTCTCTCTCTCTCTCTCTCTCTCTACCCATCTAATTCTCTCAGTATGCAGGCATGTTCCATCCTAATAGAATGTTCAAATCGATGCCTTTGCATGTCGTGTTTCTAAAGTAAAACCCCATCCTAATTTCTGTAAATCCTTGAAGCTAGCTAGTGCAATGTTTAGAAAATTCAGAGGTAGCCAAAGTTCTATTGGTCATGAGTTGTCAGGGACAGAGCGAGTGCACATTCATCCACATTGCTGTGAAAACCAAGGACCTTACCTTCTGACAAAGCCAACAAGTCTAGTGTGTTGATGGTCCTTTGTGACTCAGTTGCTAAAAGCGTGGCACCAGCATTAAGGTCGTGGGTTCAATTCCCGCAGGGATCAAATACTACAACTGTATGGACTCACTACTGTAAGTTGCATTGGATAAACGTGTCTGCTGCTAAGTGCCATTTACACTGAGTATACCAAACATTAGGAACAACTTCCTAATATTGAGTTGAACCGTCCTTTTTGCATCCCCATGTGTCGCATTTATTTCACATTTATTTCACAAGATCATGTTTTGCCGTGCTCACATGTTGTAACATGCGTAGTTTCATGTTATCACATGTTCCTTTACATGTTGTCACATATCACATTAACTTCACATAAGATCACATGTGAAACACATGAAATTCATGTGTTTTTTCCGTAAGGGTGAGGACCATTTGTTTTACCGGTCGTCAGGACGTTACGTAATGGTCCCAGATTGTCCCAAACCATCCAAAACCATTCTAAGTAAAGTAATGAAATTGTGATTTTAAAGTAAGTGGTACGCTGTTCATCTAAAATATGACCCCACCTGGAATCTGAACTCACAACCTCCAGATTTGAGGTGTGATGATCTTCCTGCTGCGCCACAAAGTCTGTAGCAGTCCCCTACACATTAATTACCTATAATATATCTCTGCACTTAGCAAGATAATGCCATCTGCACTGCTCTTTTATACTGAACAAAAATATAAACGTAACATGAAAAGTGTTGAAGTAGCTGTCTTGAGGCCGCTCACCTGGAATTGATCAGCTGCTTGCTGACATTTGCTTGTCAGGATGGGAGTGGACTATTTGAAAGTGGTTTAGGATACAAGGTGTTAGCCAGACGGGCGCAGGCTATTTAATTTCAGCCAAGAGATTGATTTTGCAAATGTGGGAGCTGGAGATAGTGGTGGCCGACTTTGCCAAGGGATCTAGTTTAAGGTGCTTCGGCCAAGAAGGTTGTGTATTTCAGTAGATGGTGGGTGGACTTTGAAAGACATAGTAAATGAAAATCTAATTTACTGGTGGATAATTCAGTATATCTCTCCATCCCTCCCCCTCTACATTCCTCTCATCTCCCTCCTTCTCTCTCTCCCACTCTCCATCCACCCTCTCCATCCCTCTCCCTCCTTCTCTCCCTCTCTCCATCCCCCTCTCTCTCTCCCTCTCTCTCACTTTCTCCCTTTCGCTCCCTCTGTCTCTCTCTCTTTCCATCCCTCCAGGCAGTGCCTCTGGTGTTTCTCCTGGCTGGTTGAAGCTCCATTACAGTAATTGTATTGTAACAGAGCAAGCCAGCCAGGTAATGAGCACACGCTGAGTCAAAAACTGCCACAATGGCCATCAACAATAACAAAATGCCAGAGCGACCTGAGACAAGACAGAGAGCGAAACAGAGACAGAGAGACACAAGGTCACTATGACTCATCACTGACCATGAAGGCTTAACATGGACAGTAAATGAAACGTAAGCAAGATACTACATTTTTTTTCTATTGCAATCAGTTTCTTCATCATTCCTGTCTTTGTCAGGAGATTGCGCGCAATTTGTGTGTATACAGCACAGAACTCTATTCAATGCTATCTGATTAGTTTGACATTATTCACCCACAGTATGACGACTTGAACGAAGGTTCACATGCGACATACAGTGGCTTCAGAAAGTATTTATACCCCTTGACTTATTCCACATTTTGTTGTGTTACAGCCTGAATTCAAAATGGATTAAATAGATTTTATTTCACACCCATGTACACACAATACCACATAATGACAAAGTGAAAACATGTTTTTCGAAATTTTAGCAAATTTATTGAAATAGAAATACAGAAATATCTATATCATTTACAAAAGTATTCACACCCCTGAGTCAATACTTTGTAGAAGTATCTGGATTTGGGGATTTTCTCCCATTCTTCCTTGCAGATTTTCTCAAGCTCTGTGAAGTTAGATGGGGAATGGCGGTGAACTTCAAGTCTTTCCACTGATTTTCAATGAGATTCAAGTCTGGGCTTTGGCTGGGCCACTCAATGACTTTCCCATTCTTGTTCTGAAGCCATTCCAGCGTTGTTTTAGCTGTATGCTTGGGGTCATTGTCCTGTTGGAAAGTAAATCTTCGTCCCAGTCTTAAGGTCGTTTGCACTCTCAAGCAAGTTCTCATCAAGGATTTGCCTGTATTTTGCTCCATTCATTGTTCCCTCTATCCTCACCAGTCTCCCAGTTCCTGCCGCTGAAAAGCATCCTCATAGCATGATGCTGCCACCACCATGCTTCACGATAGGGATGGTGTTAGACGGATGAAGAGCTGTGCCTGGTTTTCTCCAGACATAGCGCTTTGCATTTAGGCCAAATAGTTAAATTTCTGTCTCATCAAACCACAGAATATTTTGCCTTATGTTCTCAGTCTTTCATGTGCCTTTTTGCAAACTCCAGGCGTGCTGTCATGTGCCTTTGTCTCAGGAGTGGCTTCCGTCTGGCCACTCTCCCATAAAGCCCAGATTGGCGTAGTGCTGTAGAGTCTGTTATCTTTCTGGCAGGTTCTCCCATATCAGCCAAGGAACTCTGTAGTTCTGTCAGAGTGGTCCTTCTTTCCCGGTTGCTCAGTTTGGTCGCACGGCCAGCTCTAGGCAGAGTCTGGGTAATTCCATATTTGTATTTATTTCTGAATGATGGAGACCACTGTGCTCTTGAAAATTTTCAACACTCTAGAAATTGTTCTAGAAATTGTTTTATACCCTTCCCCAGATATATCAGAGATATCTCGGAGAACTACGGACAGTTCCTTGGTATTCATGGTATAGTTTCTACTCTGACATGCACTGTCAACTGTGGGACCTTTTATAGACAGTGTTTCCTTCTTAATAATGTCCAAACAATTGAATCCAATCAAGTTGTAGTGGCATCTCAAGGATAATCAAATAAAATTCTCCCCCTACCCCACCACCCAAAAAAAAGGAAAAAAAAGAAAAGAAAATTGATATATTGTAAAGTGGTTGTCCCACTGGCTATCATAAGGTGAATGCACCCATTTGTAAGTCGCTCTGGATAAGAGCGTCTGCTAAATGACAAAAATTTAAAATGGATGCACCTGAGCTCAATTTGGAGTGTCATGGCAAAGGGGTGTGAATATCTATGTAAATTAGATATTTCTGTATTTCATTTCAAATAAATGTTAAAACATTTCATGTTTTCACTTTGTCATTATGGGGTATTGTGTGTAGATGGGAGAGAAAAAAAATATATTGACTCCATTTTGAATTCAGGCTGTGACAAGACAAAATGTGGAATAAGTCAAGGGGTACGAATACTTTCTGAAGGCGCTGTGCTTGGCGTTCGCTGACACACACGCACATACACGCACACACACTCACCCTCCTCCCCTAATGAGCAGGTAAATACACAGAGTCGTGCAGGTCAGGTGGGCTGGACAGGAATGCAAATGGCTGTCTGTCTGAGGCACTGTGCTAGCTAGCTTGCATATTCAGATGCATCTGATTAAACCACAGATGGCCATCCATCACGGCCACACATACATACACAAGCACGCACACACAGATATACAAAACCACTTAAGTGCACGCACGCAAGAACGCACGCAAGAACACTTACAAGAACGCACGCACACACACACACACGACTGGCCTCCATCCAATCTATCTGAATTAAGAGTTAAAAATAAACCCCATCGCTTCAAGCTGTCCAAGACAATCGAGACACAAAACTCTCCCACTTTCTTTTCAACCTCTCTCCTTTTCCTTTCTCTTTCTTTCTCTCTCTTGCTTTGATCCCTCCTTCCATAAACCATCCATGTCAATCGGATTCAGTCTCTAGTCTTAACTCCCCTCAGAGAGTTGTCTGTCTGACACCATCTCTTATTCACCTACTTTATTCACATGCATTTGGACAGCTATTTATTCTACCGCAGACTATGTGCTGCAGGTGTACCGCTGATGCAATGTATTGACTTAGGCGTCAATAACTGTGATGCCCTAGCTAGCACCTTTGGTTCCTTGGGAGTTGTGGGAACTTATTTTTTTGGTTTCACATTGGTTGTGTGAACGAAACCATATTTTTCCTGACTGGTAAGACAAAATGTTTTTTAGCGTTCTGAGAACAGAAATGAAAATTTTGCCTGTTCTGGGAACGTTTATTTTTAGGTTGCAGGGAGGTTCTGAGAACGTTTTACTCTGATTCCTTGAAAGTTTTATTAACGCTTTTTGAATAACTTCCTTAAAACTTTCACTAACACTGCTAGCTTATTTTGGGTTAACTTTTGTTTTACTCCAAGCACAGATAGGACACATGGAAATTAATTTCCTTAAATTAATTTTTATTGTGACATGGCAGCAGTGAAATTCAAACCTACAATTTTTGTTTTCTATCAATGGAATTAGTCCACTGCGCCACCAGGATGGAGTTAGCATATGATGTATTTTTACGCATACAAAGCTGTTCATTTTAGTCTATTCAAACAGACCCCATTTCAAAGGAAACAAGCACTCATTAAGATCAGGTGTGGCCAAATAGTGGGCTCTTAGACACACTTAACAAGATAGAGGATAGAAAGAGTTTTGTTGATGCTGAGAACGGAATGTATATGTTTTTTAAATAACAGTCTTAGAACGTTCTCTGAACATTACTAAAGTTTTGTTGTGGTTTTTATGGAAAGTTTTCTTCACGTTATGAGAACGGAATGTATGTTTTTAAATAACATTCTTAGAACGTTCTCTGAACGTTACTAAAGTTTGCCTGTGGTTTTTATAGAATGTTTTCTAAATGTTCTTGGAACAATTTGAGAACATGACTTTAAATAGAACCATGAGGAAACATGTAGGAAATGTTATGCTGAAGCACTGAAATTCCCACAGAAAAACATTGTTTCTTAATGTTCTCTGAACTATTTGAGAACATTCCCAATGTCAAACCAGTTGGAGAACATTCCTAGAACATTACCAAAATTGAAATGAAATGTAACCATGTTTGAACTTTTAGGAAACGTTCTGCTAAAGTAATGAAATACCAAGAAAATAAAACATTTTTGTCAAGTACCTTAAATGTGCTGAGAATGTTCCAAAGCCAAACAACTATCCTGCGCCATTCCCAGAAAGTTGTGGGAAGGTTGTATACAAAATAACCATAGAAGAACCACGCTCTCACCAACCTCTAAGAAATATATGGTTCTCAGAACGTTATGTGCTAGCTGGGGCATGTCTTTTTGCAAAAGCTTCAAAATATGATGCTTATAAACTGATACCAGGCTGAGTCGTTTGCCCTTTCCTATGTATCACTGCCTTGTGTTTTGGATACATTTAGCGTTTATAAAACCACCTCTCTCCTCTCCTCCCATCTTTAAAAGCTGATTTATTTCCCCCTCATATTCCCCACATCTCATTGAAGTATCTAAGTAAATAAGGAAGGAAATAAGGTCGATAATGACTTATAATCAGTCTGCACAAAGTGGCTCCTATTGAAATTCAAATGTAGATCATGTATAACATGGAAACATTAGAGAGAGAAAAAAATGGATAAACAGAAGCCAGTTACTTTATTGAGGTGCTCAAACCCTCACATCAGATGTGCTCTTCAATGTAGAATGTTAAAGCTTTGGTAATTGGCCCTGGTTAGGGGTGAGGGAGAGAAACGGAGAGAGAGAGAATTTTCCCAACTCACAAGTGGTTATCTCCACCCTGCTACCACGAAAAGACTTCCACCCTGCTACCTTACAGCGGGTAAATGCAAGAATTATGACCGTGCCTCAAAACCAAATGTTCACCTGGCCCACCATTCCCCCTGTACTTGAACAGCCTTTACGCCCAGGTCCACCTATACAAGGCAGCAGTGCCCACCTTCGCCCGGACCCTAAAGGACATCGCCCTCAACCGCAGCCCCAACACCTCACGCAGGAGCAACAGATCAACAGACACCCCGCCCAGACCAGTGAGATACTCTCCCAGACCTGCGGGACCTGGTCGTAAAGGCTGGAATGTGATGGCCACTCCAATACCTTGACTTTGTTGTTCTTAAGCCATTTTGCCACAACTTTGGAAGTATGCTTGGGGTCATTGTCCATTTGGAAGACCCATTTGCGACCAAGCTTTATCTTCCTGACTGATGTCTTGAGATGTTGCTTCAGTATATCCACATAATTTTTCTTCCTCATCATGCCATCTATTTTGTGAAGTGCACCAGTCCCTCCTGCAGCAAAGCACCCTCACAGCATGATGCTGCCACCCCCGTGCTTCACGGTTGGGATGGTGTTCTTCGGCTTGCAAGGAACCCCCTTTTTCCTCCAAACATAACGATGGTCATTATGGCCAAACAGTTATATTTTTGTTTCATCAGACCAGAGGACATTTCTCCAAAAAGTACGATCTTTGTCCCCATGTGCAGTTGCAAACCGTGGTCTGGCTTTTTTATGGCGGTTTTGGAGCAGTGGCTTCTTCCTTGCTGAGCGGCCTTTCAGGTTATGTTGATATAGGACTTGTTTTACTGTGGATATAGATACTTTTGTACCTGTTTCCTCCAGCATCTTCACAAGGTCCTTTGCTGTTGTTCTGGGATTGATTTGCACTGTTCGCACCAAAGTACGTTCATCTCTAGGAGACAGAACGTGTCTCCTTCCTGAGCGGTATGACGGCTTCATGGTCCCATGGTGTTTATACTTGTGTACTATTGTTTGTACAGATGAACGTGGTACCTTCAGGAGTTTGGAAATTGCTCCCAAGGATGAACCAGACTTGTGGAGGTCTACAATTTTTTCTGAGGTCTTTGCTGATTTCTTTTGATTTTCCCATGATGTCAAGCAAAGAGGCACTGCGTTTGAAGGTAGGCCTTGAAATACCTCCACAGGTACACCTCCAATTGACTCCAATTATGTCAATTAGCCCATCATTTTCTGGAATTTTCCAAGCTGTTTAAAGGCACAGTCAATTTAGTGTATGTAAACTTCTGACCCACTGGAATTGTGATACAGTGAATTATAAGTGAAATAATCTGTCTGTAAACAATTCTTGGAAAAATTACTTGTGTCATGCACAAAGTAGATGTCCTAACCGACTTGCCAAAACTATAGTTTGTTAACAAGAAATTTGTGGAGTGGTTGAAAAACAAGTTTTAATGACTCCAACCTACAGTGAGGGAAAATAGTATTTGATCCCTTGCTGATTTTGTACGTTTGCCCACTGACAAAAAAATGATCCGTCTATAATTTTAATGGTAGGTTTATTTGAACAGTGAGAGACAGAATAACAACAACAAAATCCAGAAAAACGCATGTCAAAAATGTTATAAATTGATTTTTGCATTTTAATGAGGGAAATAAGTATTTGACCCCCTCTCAATCAGAAAGATTTCTGGCTCCCAGGTGTCTTTTATACAGGTAACGAGCTGAGATTAGGAGCACAAGGGAGTGCTCCTAATCTCAGCTTGTTACCTGTATAAAAGACACCTGTCCACAGAAGCAATCAATCAATCAGATTCCAAACTCTCCACCATGGCCAAGACCAAAGAGCTCTCCAAGAATGTCAGGGACAAGATTGTAGACCTACACAAGGCTGGAATGGGCTACAAGACCATCGCCAAGCAGCTTGGTGAGAAGGTGACAACAGTTGGTGCGATTATTCGCAAATGGAAGAAACACAAAATAACTGTCAATCTCCCTCGGCCTGGGGCTCCATGCAAGATCCCACCTCGTGGAGTTGCAATGATCATGAGAACGGTGAGGAATCAGCCCAGAACTACACGGGAGGATCTTGTCAATGATCTCAAGGCAGCTGGAACCATAGTCACCAAGAAAACAATTGGTAACACACTACGCCATGACGGACTGAAATCCTGCAGCGCCCGCAAGGTCCCCCTGCTCAAGAAAGCACATATACAGGCCCGTCTGAAGTTTGCCAATGAACATCTGAATGATTCAGAGGAGAACTGGGTGAAAGTGTTGTGGTCAGATGAGACCAAAATAGAGCTCTTTGGCATCAACTCAACTCGCCGTGTTTGGCGGAGGAGGAATGCTGCCTATGACCGTCAAACATGGAGGTGGAAACATTATGCTTTTGGGGGTGTTTTTCTGCTAAGGGGACAGGACAACTTCACCACATCAAAGGGACGATGGACGGCGCCATGTACCGTCAAATCTTTGGTGAGAACCTCCTTCCCTCAGCCAGGGCATTGAAAATGGGTCGTGGATGGGTATTCCAGCATGATAATGACCCAAAACCCACGGCCAAGGCAACAAAGGAGTGGCTCAAGAAGAAGCACATTAAGGTCCTGGAGTGGCCTAGCCAGTCTCCAGACCTTAATCCCATAGAAAATCTGTGGAGGGAGCTGAAGGTTTGAGTTGCCAAACGTCAGGCTCGAAACCTTAATGACTTGGAGAAGATCTGCAAAGAGGAGTGGGACAAAATCCCTCCTGAGATGTGTGCAAACCTGGTGGCCAACTACAAGAAACGTCTGACCTCTGTGATTGCCAACAAGGGTTTTTCCACCAAGTACTAAGTCATGTTTTGCAGAGGGGTCAAATACTTATTTCTCTCATTAAAATGCAAATCGATTTATAACATTTTTGACATGCGTTTTTCTGGATGTTTTTGTTGTTATTCTGTCTCTCACTGTTCAAATAAACCTACCATTAAAATTATAGACTGATCATGTCTTTGTCAGTGGGCAAACGTACAAAATCAGCAGGGGATCAAATACTTTTTTCCCTCACTGTAAGTGTATGTAAACTTCCGACTTCAACTGTATATCCCCCCACTAGAATCCCCATACTTTAATGAAGACAGCTTCTCCATCCTGGAGGGGTAATCAATCATTACCAGGCCCAGGGACATGTACTAGTCTGTGGCGACCTAAATGCCAGAACCTGACACCCTCAGCACACAGGGGGACAAACACCTACCTGGAGGTGACAGCATTCCCTCCCCCATATGCCACCCTAGGCACAACTACCACAACATAATCAACAGAAATGGGTCACAACTCCTGCAGCTCTGTTGCACGCTGAGTATGTACATAGTCAATGGTAGGCTTCGAGGGGACTCAGTACGGTAGGTACACCTATAGCTCATCTCTTGGCAGTAGTACTGTAGACTACTTTATCACTGACCTCAACCCAGAGTCTCTCAGAGCGTTTACAGTCAGCCCACCCCCACCCCTATTAGATCACAGCAAAATCACAGTCTACTTGAACAGAGCAATACTCAATCATGAGGCATCAAAGCCAAAGGAACTGAATAATATTAAGATATGCTATAGATGGAAGGAAAGTAGTCTGGAAACCTACCCCCAAAAAATTAGGCAACAACAAATTCAATCCCTTTTAGACAATTTCCTGGACAAAACATTTCACTGTAATAGTGAAGGTGTAAACTTTGCAGTAGAAAACCTAAACAGTATATTTGACCTCTCAGCTTCCCTACGGTGTCACACCCTGATCTGTTTCACCTGTCTTTGTGATTGTCTCCACCCCCTCCAGGTGTCGCCCATCTTCCCATTATCCCCAATGTATTTATACAGTGGGGAGAACAAGTATTTGATACACTGCCGATTTTGCAGGTTTTCCTACTTACAAAGCATGTAGAGGTCTATAATTGTTATCATAGGTACACTTCAACTGTGAGAGACGGAATCTAAAACAAAAATCCAGAAAATCACATTGTATGATTTTTAAGTAATACATTTGCATTTTATTGCATGACATAAGTATTTGATCACCTACCAACCAGTAAGAATTCCGGCTCTCACAGACCTGTTAGTTTTTCTTTAAGAAGCCGTCCTGTTCTCCACTCATTACCTGTATTAACTGCACCTGTTTGAACTCGTTACCTGTATAAACGACACCTGTCCACACACTCAATCAAACAGACTCCAACCACAATGGCCAAGACCAGAGAGCTGTGTAAGGACATCAGGGATAAAATTGTAGACCTGCACAAGGCTGGGATGGGCTACAGGACAATAGGCAAGCAGCTTGGTGAGAAGGCAACAACTGTTGGCGCAATTATTAGAAAAAGTTCAAGATGACGGTCAATCACTATCGGTCTGGGGCTCCATGCAAGATCTCACCTCGTGGGGCATCAATGATCATGAGGAAGGTGAGAGATCAGCCCAGAACTACACGGCAGGACCTGGTCAATGACCTGAAGAGAGCTGGGACCACAGTCTCAAAGAAAACCATTAGTAACACACTACGCCGTCATGGATTAAAATCCTGCAGCGCACGCAAGGTCCCCCTGCTCAAGCCAGCGCATGTCCAGGCCCGTCTGAGGTTTGCCAATGACCATCTGGATGATCCAGAGGAGGAATGGGGGAAGGCCATGTGGTCTGATGAGACATAAATAGAGCTTTTTGGTCTAAACTCCACTCGCCGTGTTTGGAGGAAGAAGAAGGATGAGTATAACCCCAAGAACACCATCCCAACCGTGAAGCATGGAAGTGGAAACATCATTCTTTGGGGATGCTTTTCTGCAAAGGGGACAGGTCGACTGCACCGTATTGAGGGGAGGATGGATGGGGCCATGTATCGCGAGATCTTGGCCAACAACCTCCTTCCCTCAGTAAGAGTATTGAAGATGGGTCGTGGCTGGGTCTTCCAGCATGACAACGACCCGAAACACACAGCCAGGGCAACTAAGGAGTGGCTCCGTAAGAAGCATCTCAAGGTCCTGGAGTGGCCTAGCCAGTCTCCAGACCTGAACCCAATAGAAAATCTTTGGAGGGAGCTGAAAGTCCGAATTGCCCAGCGACAGCCCCGAAACCTGAAGGATCTGGAGAAGGTCTGTATGGAGGAGTGGGCCAAAATCCCTGCTGCAGTGTGTGCAAACCTGGTCAAGACCTACAGCCTACCAGCGGTTTTCCCCTTGCGCCTGTCTTTTTCAAGTTCCTGTTTTCTAGTTTTCCCAGTTTTGACCTTTCTGTCTACCCTGACCCTGAGTCTGCCTGCCGTTCTGTACCTTGTCACACCACCCTGGATTATTGACCTCTGCCTACCCTGACCCTGAGACTGCCTGCCGTTCTGTACCTTTTGGACACTGATCTGGATTACTGACCTCTGCCTGCCCTTGACCTGTCGTTTTCCTGCCCCCTGTTTATGTAATAAATGTTTGTTACTTCGACATTGTCTGCATCTGGGTCTTCTCTTGAAACATTATATACGGAAAAAGAAGGAACAGCACGTCAGAAATCAGCTCAATGTAATTGAAGAATCCATAGACTCTAACCACTTCTGGGAAAATTGGAAAACACTAAACAAACAACAGCACGAAGAGTTATCTATCCAAAACTGAGATATATGGATAAACCACTTCTCCAATCTTTTTGGCCCCATAATAAAGAACAAACAGCAAAAACATATACATGATCAAATACAAATCTTAGAATCCACTATTAAAGACTATCAGAACCCACTGGATTCTCCAATTACATTGAATGAACTACAGGACAAAATACAAACCCTCCAACCCAAAAATTCCTGTGGTGTTGATGGTATCTTCAATGAAATTATAAAATATACAGACCACAAATTCCAATTGGCTATACTTAAACTCTTTAACATCATCCTTAGCTCTGGCATCTTCCCCAATATTTGGAACCAAGGATTGATCACCCCAATCCACAAAAGTGGAGACAAATTTGACCCCAATAACTACCGTGGGATATGCGTCAACAGCAACCTTGGGAAAATCCTCTGCATTAACATTAACAGCAGACTCGTACATTTCCTCAGTGAAAAGAATGTACTGAGCAAATGTCAAATTGGCTTTTTACCAACTTACCGTACGACAGACCACATATTCACCCTGCACACCCTAATTGAAAAACAAACCAAAACAAAGGCAAAGTCTTCTCATGCTTTGTTGATTTCAAAAAAGCTTTTCACTCAATTTGGCATGAGGGTCTGCTATACAAATTGATGGAAAGCGGTGTTGGGGGAAAACATACAACATTATAAAATCCATGTACACAAACAACAAGTGTGCGGTAAAAATGGGCAAAAAACACACACATTTCTTTCCACAGGGCCGTGGAGTGAGACAGGGATGCAGCTTAAGCCCCACCCTCTTCAACATATATATCAACGAATTGGCAAGGGCACTAGAACAGTCTGCAGCACCTGGCCTCACCCTACTAGAATCTGAAGTCAAATGTCTACTGTTTGCTGATGATCTGGTGCTTCTGTCCCCAACCAAGGAGGCCCTACAGCTGCACCTACATCAGGGGTGTCAAATGTCCGGCCCGCGGGCCGGATCAGGCCCGCAAACGGGTTTAATCTGGCCCGCGAGATGATTTTGTAAAGTATAAAAATGCGCTGCAATTTTTCAATAAAATAAACTGCTGTTCCAATTGCGTCCACTGGATGGCGCAATAGCAATTGTGTTAAGCAAGCAAACTGTTTATACCGGGGCAGAGAAAGTAGGTCAAGCACGTGCAGCCAGTCCAGATGAGCTACTTTGTTTTGCCCGCAATATTTATTACGGCTTCTACTTTTAACATTATGTGCTTTGGCACCCTCATTGCCCCAATATGTCTCTGTCAAAAAAGAGAAAAGTGGACGCAGAGTGCAGAGTGTTCCAAGAAAAATGGTCATCCTCCTATTTATTCACGGAATTGAATGGGAAAGCTGTATGTTTGGTGTGTTCACAGCATGTTGCAGTGCTGAAAGAATATAACCTTCGTCGCCACTATGTGAGTCTTCATGCCGACATATATAACAACTTTCAAGGACAGCGGAGAAGAGAGAAGGTGAATGAACTGTTGGCGGGTCTGAAGAAACAGCAGTCTGTGTTTACTCACAGCCGAGACATCAGTGACGCTGCAGTGAAAGCTGGCTACCTCATTGCTATTGAAATCGCAGTGGCTTCAAAACCATTTAGTGAGGGTGAATTTGTAAAAACATGCATGATGAAGGCAGCAGAGATTGTGTGCCCTGAAAAGCGTTAAGCTTTTGTAAATATCAGCCTGACAAGAAACACAGTTGCAGACAGGATTTCCGATCTTTCAGTGGATTTGGACAGCCAGTTGAAGCAAAAAGTAAAGTCATTTATTGCGTTTTCGGTTGCAATTGATGAAAGCACGGACATTACAGATGTTGCACAACTGGCCATTTTCTTCCGCGGAGTTGATGACACATTGACCGTCACCGAGGAGTTCGTGGAGTTGGTGCCGATGACAGCAGCTGATATTTTTACCGCACTCGTCGGCGCGCTGGACAGGGTCGGAGTGGACTGGTCCCGCGCTGTCAGCCTGGCTACAGATGGTGCGCCCTCAATGATCGGGAAAAAAGCAGGCGTTGTGACAAAGTTCAGAGAGAAAGTGCAATCTGCAAATGGAGGACGTGATTTTTTGACTTTTCACTGTATTTTGCACCAGGAGGCTTTGTGTTGCAAGTCATTAAAGATGGATAACGTCATGAAGGTGGTCATCCAAACTGTTAATTTCATCTGATCCAGAAGCCTGAATCACCATCAGTTTGACAGCCTTCTCAGAGAGAAAGACCACATCTATGGCCTGCCATACCACACTGAGGTAAGATGGTTAAGCCGAGGTGCTGAGGCGTTTCTTTGATTTACGAGAAGAAATTGAACAGTTCATGGAAGAAAAGGGCAAACCAGTGTTAGAATTTCATTCCGCAGAATGGATGCAGGACCTTGCATTTATGGTGGATGTTACAGAGCACCTGAATAACTTGAACAAACAGCTGCAAGGGTGCAACAAAGTTGTCACGCAGTATTATGACAGCATACGTTCTTTCAAGTTGAAGCTGTCATTGTGGGAGACGCAACTCGCCGGTGGTGATGCAGCTCACTTCCCCTGTCTGAAAAATGTGTGCGCGACCCAACATGTGGCAGACATGAAGCAGTTCAAAGATAAAATAACGGGACTGTTACGGGAGTTTGAGCAACGCTTTCAGATTTTTGGTGAACTGGAGAAAGACTTCAACGTTTTTTGCTCGCCATTCACCGTGAATCCCTCTGATCTGCCCGTCAGCATCCAACTAGAAATAATAGACTTGCAGTGTGACTCGGATTTGAAGGGCAAATTTGCCGCAGCTGGCTTGGACACATTTGATCAGAATCTCTTGCCAGGTTACCCCAACTTGACAGCCCTCGCTGCAAAACTGTTGTGCATGTTTGGAACCACATATCTTTGTGAGCAAGTTTTCTCTGTAATGAGCATAAATAAAACAAAGCTGCGCTCAAGGCTCACGCACAAGCACTTGAATCACATCCTGAAGTTGGCTGCCACTCAGGATGTGACGCCTGATATTGATGATACTGGTGAAAGCTAAAAGATGCCAGGTTTCAGGAGTCAAATAAACTATGCAACCCCACTTAAAGTGCTGCATGAGACACCCTGATATAGTTCTGTGATCTGTGATATACTTCCGTGAATCACTGAGGCATTGTGTGTTTGTGTGTTCTTTGTCCTCAGAACTTTCAAATAACTTGACGTGTTTTATGATTAATAGTGATGTTGTGCTTGTACTATTTTGGACACATTGTCCTCAGGCTCCAGCTTTATGTTTCATGTTGATCGTATTAAAACAAAGAAAACAATCTGAAGTTGTTGTTTTTATGTTAAATATACCATGATTTTTCCGGTCCGGCCCACTTGGGAATAGATTTTCCTCCATGTGGCCCCTGAGCAAAAATGAGTTTGACACCCCTGACCTAGATCTTCTGCACAGATTCTGTCAGACCTGGGCCCTGACAGTAAATCTCAGTAAGACAAAGATAATGCTGTTCCAGTTGTCAGGACCACAAATACAAATTCCATCTAGACACTGTTGCCCTATAGCACACAAAATACTATACATACCTCGGCCTAAACATCAGCGCCACAGGTAACTTCCACAAAGCTGTGAACGATCTGAGAGCCAAGGGAAGAAGGGCCTTCTATGCCATCAAAAATAATGTAAAAGTCGACATACCAATTAGGATCTGGCTAAAAATACTTGAATCAGTTATAGAACCCATTGCCCTTTATGGTTGTGAGGTCTGGGGTCGCTCACCAACCAAGAATTCACAAAATGGGACAAACACCAAATTGAGACTCTGCATATAGAATTCTGCAAAAATATCCTCTGTGTACAACGGAGGGAATGGCGCCGAAGGAGATGGCTGCCGTTTTACGGGATTCTAACCAATTGTGATATTGTGTGTGTTTTTTCACGTTATTTGTAATTTATCTCTTATGACCGAAAATAGCTTCTGGATATCAGGACAGCGATTACTCACCTCGTACTGGAAAAACATTTTTTATTTAACTAGACGGACGCGAAGGATTTTCTTCAGACACCCGACAAGGCCCAAATCTCTGTCATTCGCATGAGAAAGAGACGGAGATATCGGGGCCGTAGGTCGGGTTGCCTTGTAAGGATCCGACAGCGAGTGCGTAATCTACCTCTATCATCAGTCCTATTAGCCAACGTACAATCATTGGATTACAAAATAGACTAACTAAGATCACGGATATCCTACCAAAGGGACATTAAAAACGGTAATATCTTACGTTTCACCGAGTTGCGGCTGAACGACGACATGGATAACATACAGCTGGCGGGATATACGCTACATAGGCAATATAGAACAGCTACCTCCGGTAAGACAAGGGGTGGCGGTCTGTGTATATTTGTAAACAACAGCTGGTGCACTAAATCTAATATTAAGGATGTTTCGAGATTTGCTCACCTGAGGTAGAGTATCTCATGATAAGCTGTAGACCATGCTATTTACCAAGAGAGTTTTCATCTATATTTTTCGTAGCTGTCTATTTACCACCACAAACCGATGCTAGCACTAAGACTGCCTCAATGAGCTGTATAAGGCCATAAGCAAACAGGAAAACGCTCATCCAGAGGCGGCACTCCTAGTGGCCGGGGACTTTAATGCAGGGAAACTTAAATCCATTTTACCTCATTTCTACCAGCATGTTAAAAGAGGGAAAAACTCTAGACCATCTTTACTCCACACACAGAAACACGTACAAAGCTCTCCCTCGCCCTCCATTTGGAAAATCTGACCATAACTCCATCCTCCTGACTCCTGCTTACAAGCAAAAACTAAAGCAGGAAGCACCAGTGACTCGGTCAATAAAGAAGTGGTCAGATGACGCAGATGCTAAGCTACAGGACTGTTTTGCTAGCACAGACTGGAATATGTTCCGGGATTCTTCCGATGGCATTGAGGAGTACACCACATCAGTCACTGGCTTCATCAATAAGTGCGTCGATGACGTCGTCCCCACAGTGACAGTACGTACATACCCCAAACAGAAGCCATGGATTACAACAACATCCGCACTGAGCTAAAGGGTAGAGCTGCCGCTTAACCCGGACGCTTATAAGAAATCCTGCTATACCCTCCGACGAATCATCAAACAGGCAAAGAGTCAATACAGAACTAAGATTGAATCGTACTACACCGTCTCCGACGCTCGTCGGTTGTGGCAGGGCTTGCAAACTATTACAGACTACAAAGGGAAGCACAGCTGCGAGCTGCCCAGTGACACAAGCCTACCAGATGAGCTAAATTACTTATATGCTCGCTTCGAGGCAAGCAGCACTGAAGCATTCATGAGAGCACCAGCTGTTCCAGACGATTGTGTGATCACGCTCTCCGTAGCCGATATGAGTAAGACCTTTAAACAACTCAACTTTCACAAGGCCACAGGGCCAGATGGATTAGCAGGACGTGTACTCCGAGCATACGCTGACCAACTGGCAAGTGTCTTCACTGACATTTTGAACATGTCCCTGACTGAGTCTATAATATCAACATGTTTCAAGCAGACCACCATAGTCGCTGTGCCCAAGAACACTAACATAACCTGTCTAAATGACTACCGACCCGTAGCACTCATGTCTGTAGCCATGAAGTGCTTTGAAAGGCTGGTCATGGCTCACATCAACACCATTATCCCAGAAACCCTAGACCCACTCCAATTTGCTTACCGCCCTAAAAGATCCACAGATGATGCAATCTCTATTGCACTCCACACTGCCCTTACCCACCTGGACAAAAGGAACACCTACGTGAGAATGCTTCTCATTGACTACAGCTCAGCTTTCAACAACATAGTGCCCTTAAAGCTCATCATTAAGCTAAGGACCCTGGGACTAAACAGTGGTAGGCCTGATCACCGACAACGATGAGACAGCCTATAGCAGGGGTGTCAAACGTCCGGCCCGCGGGCCGGATCAGGCCCGCAAACGGGTTTAATCCGGCCGGCGAGATGATTTTGTAAAGTATAAAAATGAGCTGCAATTTTTCAATAAAAGAAACTGCTGTTCCAATTGTGTCCACTGGATGGCGCAATAGCAATTGTGTTAAGCAAGCAAACTGTTTATACCGGGGCAGAGCAAATAGGTCAAGCAAGTGCAGCCAGTCCGGATGAGCTACTTTGTTTTGCCCGCGATATTTATTACGGCTTCTACTTTTAACATTATGTGCTTTGGCACCCTCATTGCCCCAATATGTCTCTGTCAAAAAAGAGAAAAGTGGACGCAGAGTGCAGAGTGTTCCAAGAAAAATGGTCATCCTTCTATTTATTCACGGAATTGAATGGGAAAGCTGTATGTTTGGTGTGTTCACAGCATGTTGCAGTGCTGAAATAATATAACCTTCGTCGCCACTATGTGAGTCTTCATGCCGACAAATATGACAACTTTCAAGGACAGCGGAGAAGAGAGAAGGTGAATGAACTGTTGGCGGGTCTGAAGAAACAGCAGTCTGTGTTTACTCACAGCCGAGACATCAGTGACGCTGCAGTGAAAGCTAGCTACCTCATTGCTAATAAAATCGCAGTGGCTTCAAACCATTTAGTGAGGATGAATTTGTAAAAACATGCATGATGAAGGCAGCGGAGATTGTGTGCCCTGAAAAGCACCAGGCTTTTGCAAATATCAGCCTGACAAGAAACACAGTTGCAGACAGGATTTCCGATCTTTCAGTGGATTTGGACAGCCAGTTGAAGAAAAAAGTAAAGTAATTTATTGCGTTTTCAATTGCAATTGATGAAAGCACGGACATTACAGATGTTGCACAACTGGCCATTTTCATCCGCAGAGTTGATGACACATTGACCGTCACCGAGGAGTTCGTGGAGTTGGTGCCGATGACAGATACAACGACAGCAGCTGATATTTTCACTGCACTCGTCAGCGCGCTGGACAGGGTCGGAGTGGACTGGTCCCGCGCTGTCAGCCTGGCTACAGATGGTGCGCCCTCAATGATCGGGAAAAAAGCAGGCGCTGTGACAAAGTTCAGAGAGAAAGTGCAGTCTGCAAATGGAGGACGTGATTTTTGGACTTTTCACTGTATTTTGCACCAGGAGGCTTTGTGTTGCAAGTCATTAAAGATGGATAACGTCATGAAGGTGGTTATTATTTTTATTATATTATTATTATATTATTATATTATATTATTATTATTATATTATTATTATTATATTATCCAAACTGTTAATTTCATCCGATCCAGAAGCCTGAATCACCATCAGTTTGACAGCCTTCTCAGAGAGAAAGACCACATCTATGGCCTGCCATACCACACTGAGGTAAGATGGTTAAGCCGAGGTGCTGTGCTGAGGCGTTTCTTTGATTTACGAGAAGAAATTGAACAGTTCATGGAAGAAAAGGGCAAACCAGTGTTAGAATTTCATTCCGCAGAATGGATGCAGGACCTTGCATTTATGGTGGATGTTACAGAGCACCTGAATAACTTGAACAAACAGCTGCAAGGGTGCAACAAAGTTGCCACGCAGTATTATGACAGCATACGTTCTTTCAAGTTGAAGCTGTCATTGTGGGAGACGCAACTCGCCGGTGGTGATGCAGCTCACTTCCCCTGTCTGAAAAATGTGTGCGCGACCCAACATGTGGCAGACATGAAGCGGTTCAAAGATAAAATAACGGGACTGTTAAGGGAGTTTGAGGAACGCTTTCAGATTTTTGGTGAACTGGAGAAAGACTTCAAAGTTTTTTGTTCGCCATTAACTGTGAATCCCTCTGATCTGCCCGTCAGCATCCAACTTGAAATAATATACTTGCAGTGTGACTCGGATTTGAAGGGCAAATTTGCCGCAGCTGGCTTGGACACATTTGATCAGAATCTCTTGCCAGGTTACCCCAACTTGACAGCCCTCGCTGCAAAACTGTTGTGCATGTTTGGAACCACATATCTTTGTGAGCAAGTTCTCTGTAATGAGCATAAATAAAAACAAAGCTGCGCTCAAGGCTCACGCACAAGCATTTGAATCACATCCTGAAGTTGGCTGCCACTCAGGATGTGACGCCTGATATTGATGCGCTGGTGAAAGCTAAAAGATGCCAGGTATCAGGAGTCAAATAAACTATGCAACCCCACTTAAAGTGCTGCATGAGACACCCTGATATAGTTCTGTGATCTGTGATATACTTCTGTGAATCACTGAGGCATTGTGTGTTTGTGTGTTGTTTGTCCTCAGAATTTCAAATAACTTGAGGTGTTTTATGATTAATAGTGATGTTGTGCTTTTGGACACACTGTCCTCAGGCTCCAGCTTTATGTTTATATGTTTTTATGTTGATGTGCTATTGTTTTTAATTGATTTTATTTTATTTGTATATTTAACCTATTCTTGACTCTGTGGTTCTTGCACTTGTTTGGGGAACAGGATTTCATTATTTGTATCTACATTTCTGCCTGAGAAATGACACCCTGATATAGTTCTGTGATCTGTGAAACAGTTCTGTGAATCACTGAGGCATTGTGTGTTTGTGTGTTCTTTTTCTTTAGAATTTTCAAATAAACTTGAGGTGTTTTATGATTACTAGTGATGTTGTGCTTGTACTATTTTGGACACACTGTCCTCAGGCTCCAGCTTTATATTTTATGTTGATAGTATTAAAACAAAGAAAACAATCTGAAGTTGTTGTTTTTAAGTTATATATACCATGATTTTACCGGTCCGGCCCACTTGGGAATAGACTTTCCTCCATGTGGCCCCTGAGCTAAAATTAGTTTGACACCCCTGGCCTATAGGGAGGAGGTCAGAGACCTGGCCGTATGGTGCCAGGATAACAACCTCTCCCTCAACGTGATCAAGACAAAGGAGATGATTGTGGGCTACAGGAAAAAGAAGAGGACCGAGCACGCCCCCATTCTCATCGACGGGGCTGTAGTGGAGCAGGTTGAGAGCTTCAAGTTCCTTGGTGTCCACATCACCAACAAACTATCATGGTCCAAACACACCAAGACAGTCGTGAAGAGGGCACGACAAAGCTTATTCCCCCTCAGGAGACTGAAAAGATTTGGCATGGGTCCTCAGATCCTCAAAAAGTTATACAGCTGCACCATCGAGAGCATCCTGACTGGTTTCATCACTGCCTGGTATGGCAACTGCTCGGCCTCAGAGGGTAGTGCATACGTCTCAGTACATCACTGGGGCCAAGCTTCCTGCCATCCAGGACCTCTATACCAGGCGGTGTCAGAGGAAGGCCCTAAAAATTGTCAAAGACTCCAGCCACCCTAGTCATAGACTGTTCTCTCTGCTACCGCACGGCAAGCGATACCGGAGCGCGAAGTCTAGGTCCAAAAGGCTTCTTAACAGCTTCTACCCACACCCCCTCTTTTACGCTGCTGTTACTCTCTATTTATTATCTATGCATAGTCACTCTACCTACATGTACATATTATTTAAATTACCTCGACTAACCTGTGCCATCACACATTAACTCTGTACCGGTACTCCCTGTATATAGCCACGCTACTGTTATTTTACTGCTGCTCTTGAATTATTTTTAATTATTAATGTTTTACTTAGCTATTTTTTACTTAACTCTTATTTTTCTTAAAACTGCATTGTTGGTTAAGGGCTAGTAAGTAAGCATTTCACTGTAAGGTCTACACCTGTTGTATTCGGTGCATATGACAAATGCGGGGGAGAGATATGGAGACAGAGAGAGGGAGGAAGAAAGAGGGCGGGGGAAAGACTGACAGAGAAAGCGAGAGAGGGAGTGAGCGAGAGGGAGAGCGAGGAGGGAGAGAAGGAGGGAGGAAGGAAAGGGGAAAGCACCTCTCTTAAGTAGCAGGAGATTCCTCGGAGTGCTGTCCCCATGGTGGTTGGAGAGGGTAGCTGGGGAAAGAGAGAGGGAAGACAGAGGAAGAAAGTTATCTTATTTTGTCTTTGTGCATCTCTGCCCAAAGAAGCTAACTCAAAGGATTGCAGTTGAAAGAAGTGTGTTTGTGTGTGTGTGCGTGCGTGCGCGTTTGAGTGTGGGTGCGTGTGTGCATGCATGTGTGTGTCGGGTCTCGTACTGGGGGTGGGTGTTCCAGACAGGTGTGGAAGTGTTTGGTCTGGTCTGGCTTGACGCGCTTCAGGGGAACGCGAGACTCCCCAATGAACTCATTATGAGTCAACTTATCCTCATCACACACTGACAACCTGCAACAGGGAGAAAGAGAGCGAGAGAGAGATTTTTATTTGCCCAATAGTTACATAATTAAAAGCACAAACTTTTCTTAATTTTAATGGACCTAGATAGTTAGAACCAAGCCCCCCTCCTCGTCCACTGTACATAGAACCCCCCTGATGCCCCACACCCCTACAAATTCCTCCAGACGGTTCACCAGCCCCCATATACATGCTCCAGTGTGAGCGGAGCCTACACCAGCCTCAGCAGCACAGCTATGGGGTCCTTACACCCTGCCCCCTGCATCTCATGTGTCCTGGTCTTCCACACTGCCATTTTTGCCTGCCCCAACAGGTAGTTTACTAGGCAGTCCTTTCGCCTGTTGGCTACACTACACCTAGGCCCTCCAACGTATAGGTCCAGAGTCAGCCCCAACCCTAGGCCTATACACCACCCACCCAGGAGAGAAAACAACCCTACCAGCCTGGAACAAGAAAAAAACCGATGATGTACTGTATCCTCCCCACAGAACAGATAACCTCTCCCCACTGATGGATCAAGGTGCGACACCTATCTGTTTGTAGATGGAGAGAGAGAGCGAGAGAGAGAGCGAGAGAGAGCGAGAGCGTGGGGGGGGGGGGTATTGGAGTGGCCATACATGTGCTCGTACACACAAGCATGCGAACACAAACACATACATACACACCCACAGAGCCCGAGAGATAAACCACTAATGTCACGATCGTCTTGAAAAGAAGCGGGCCAAGGCGCAGCGTGAGATGCGTACATATTTTATTTTAGTACACCACAGCGAACAAAACAACAAACGATACGTGAAGTCCTACGGGACAGACACAAACCAAAAGGAACAAGAAACCACACCAAATGAATGCCTAACGGCTACCTAAGTATGGCTCCCAATCAGAGACAACGAGCTACAGCCGTCTCTGATTGGGAGCCACCCTGGCCAACATAGAAATACACAAACCCAGAAATTAACACCCTGGCTCAACATACGAGAGTCCCCAGAGCCAGGGCGTGACAGTACCCCCCCCCAAAGGCGCGGACTCCGACCGCGCCAACCAAACATAACAGGGGAGGGATCGGGTGGGCACTCCGCCTCGGCGGCGGATCCGGCTCCGGACATGACCCCCACTCCCTCTCTAACCCCCCAAAGTACCCCTGGTCTGGTCTGGCCCCGCTGACCGGAGCTGAACTGAACACCGGTGGAGCGGATTGCTCTAGCTCCGGCGTGACACAGCTGACCCGTGCCGACCCAGGCACCGGTGGATCAGGCACGGGCCGTGCCGTACTGACGACGCACACTACTGGCTTGGTGTGGGGAGCAGGAACGGGCCGAGCCGGGCTGACGAAACGCACCACTTACTTGGTGCGGGGAGCAGGAGCGGGCCGGACCGGGCTGACGAAGCGCACCACTGACTTGGAGCGGGGAGCAGGAACGGGCCGACCCGGGCTGACGAAGCGCACCACTGACTTGGTGCGGGGAGCAGGAACAGGCTGAGCTGGGCTGACGAAACGCACCACTGACTTGGTGCGGGGAGCGGGAACGGGCCGAGCTGGGCTGACGAAACGCACCACTGACTTGGTGTGGGGAGCAGGAACAGGCCGGACCGGGCTGGCGACGCGCACCACAGGCTCGGTACGAGGGACAGGAACAGGCCGGACCGTACTGGGGACACACACCACTGGCCCTACGCGGGGATCAGGAACGGGCCGGACCGGACTGGTAACACACCCCAGTACCTCTCGCCGTGCCTCTACACTTTCCTCCCCTTTCGTGACCAGTGGCCCCCGTAACCTGGCGGCCTCCTCTACTAACCGCTCTATCGCGGCCTCCTGCTGCCCCGTCGTCCACGGCATGAGCCCCCCCCCTAAAAATGTTCTGGGTGTCTCTCCTCCCCGTGGACCAGGCCTCCATAGTTCTCGCCCAACTCTCGCTCTTCTGCTTCCAAGTCCTCTCTGGCGTTGGCTCCTGGACACGCTGCTTGGTCCAGTTATGGTGGTTTCTTCTGTCACGATCATCTTGAAAAGAAGCGGGCCAAGGCGCAGCGTGAGATGCGTACATATTTTATTTTAGTACACCACAGCGAACAAAACAACAAACGATACGTGAAGTCCTACGGGACAGACACAAACCAAAAGGAACAAGAAACCACACCAAATGAATGCCTAATGGCTACCTAAGTATGGCTCCCAATCAGAGACAACGAGCTACAGCCGTCTCTGATTGGGAGCCACCCTGGCCAACATAGAAATACACAAACCCAGAAATTAACACCCTGGCTCAACATACGAGAGTCCCCAGAGCCAGGGCGTGACAACTAAATTACTTTCTCACTCTCACTTTCACGCCAGAAAAAAAGGCCCAACCCCAGCAAAGTTTTATAGGTCGGCCCGGAATCAGGTGTGGCCCGGGGATACGGCTAATTTGCAGTGTGTTGTGGGCACACACAGGTAATTTACCATGGATAATCACGGGATGAACCGGAGTGCATCAGTGTTCTGCTCTTCTCCTCAGGAGAAGCCTCCAAGTGGCTCTGAGAGTGCCATAACGGAATTCAAGAGGATATTACCATGGGCGGTGGGCAGAATTATTCTGGCTAAATATACAACACACTGTCTTGCATCCCAAATGGCACCCTACTTCCTTCAGTGCACTACCTTTGACCAGAGCCCTATGGGTGTACTATATAGGGAATAGGGTGCCATTTGGGATGCAACCACTGTCAAAGCTGTTGACAGGAAAATACATATTTTCAGAGAAACAACACTTGCCTGCTAGATAAGGCAAGCTCACACACACACACATACACACACACACACACACACATACACATTGCCCTCACTACCTTAATTTTGATAATTTAAAAGTGAAATATGTATGGTCACGGAGCTTAATGTTAAAGTGTTTACGTTGTGTTTCTTTGTTTATATATTCGTGTTTTAACCACCAACACTTTCCTATCATTGCCAAAGGTAAATGTCAGTGTGTTCCTCTTTTCCTTATGTTATTGAGCTAGTCTATATATTATGTAGGGTGAATTCGGAAAGAGTGAGACATCATATCAACTGGGACAGCTTAATCCTGACTTATTTATTTATTGGTCTGACAAGAGAAAATCTAAATTATTGTTACTAAGCCCTTGCAGAGAATCCACATAATCAAAATCACATAACTTCATTGGTGTGACATCATAGAGAGGGGAAGAGCAAGCTTCACACAGGAAGCTCACCCTGCAAAGCACACGGTAAGATCAGCGACATCACTTTTTTTCTGTTTAAAGGTTATAAATAATGCACAGTGCCAAACTGTGATGTAAATGTGCATACTAGGTACTAGTGAATCAAAATACATAAAAAAGAAGTTGCCAATATTATGTTTCAATTTAGTAATTCATTTTTTTAGTTGTCCCGCTTTACCAACTATAGAGCTAAAGTAGGAAAACATGGAGTAGCTAAAGTGAAACAGTCTTATATGCTTGTCCAATGTAGGAAAGCGATCCAGTTTACATTAAGGACTCCCTGTACTTAGGTTGGGCAGGGCACTGGTTCTTGTAGTACTATGTCCAGAGATATTAGAGAAAGGAGAAGATAGGAAACCCACTGGGCAATGAATGGAGGAACGTATAACACCCCACCCAGCAGACTGTCGACCAATCGCGTTCACGTTGTCATGCTGCGTCACACGGTTTCTAAGCTAATCGTCATGCAATCCCTTCTCAAAGTCAGAGTATGAGTCGAGAAACGTGCCTATTTTCCTCGAAAGTACGTAATGCCACAATTCCAAAGCTATACGATATTACAGAGAACAAGTTAATTATCTCACATCTCGGAAAATATTTGTAATGTTGTTCTTCTTGATCACGAAATTGACGATGCATGGGCAACGTACACAGTGAGCGTTAACACGATTCAAATGGAGTTTCCCATCGCCTCAAAAGTATCTCTGCTATATCCTGTACATTGTTTTATTGTAGTACTGTTATTTGAGGGAATTCAGAAAAAGTGGGACACTTTTTGCATTTCTCACGGCCTTGTGATTGTTAACCTGTTTAAACGTTTTGCTCACATCGGCCTCAGAGAGCGAGATCACACAGACATCTGGAAATACAGGGGCTTTCACGCAAGGCACAGTGTTATATTCCTCGAAGTGAGCATAAAAGGCATTTTGCTCATTTGGGAGTTCTGTATTGCTATGCAACTCATGGCTGGGTTTGCTTTTGTAATCCGTTATTGTCTGCAAGCCCTGCCACATACGACGAGCATCGGCGCCGGTGTAATAGGATTCCACCTTCCTCCTATATTGTCCTTTTGCATGTTTGATGTCTCGTCGGAGGTCGTAGCGGTCTTTCTTGTATGCATCAATGTCTGTTTCCCATTCCTTGTAAGTGGTAACTCTAGCCTCTAGATGACATTGTCTATGCACTTATTGACGAAGCCCTTGACTGTTGTGGTAAACTACTTAATGCTATCAGAACATATCTCAGTCTGTACATACAACTGAGATGTATGCATGCATTCACACACACACATACACACACACATGCACATGCACACACACACACACCTGAGTGTCTTTCTATGCATGTCCTCCTCTGTGATCCCAACATAGGTAAGTGTTTCATTCCACACCGGATTCAGAGTATTCCGCACTATCTTTGTCTTCAACTTGTTAGCCTGAAAGAGAAAGACAGTGAATAGAGAGAGAGAGATGTAGGATTAAGAGAGAGAGGGAGGGAGGGAGGGAGGGAGGGAGGGAGGGAGGGAGGGAAGATTAAAAGAGAGGAAGGGAAACAGTATTCAGCAGTGTCAACAAAAGACATCAATAGAGTTCAGAGACATTGATAGAATTCAGACACATTGATAGAGTTCAGAGACATCGATAGAGTTCACTATTTGGTCCTCTACAGTCACACACAAACAAAGAAGTTGTGCTAGGGTTCTGGTCACGTGACAAGATGGCGTATTGAACACACAGCGGTGCGAATCACCTGAAGATTAAAAAAAACGTAATATTCAATATCAGTAAGTTAGACTAAATATTAGCACTTCATATACAGTTGAAGTCGGAAGTTTACATACACTTAGGTTGGAGTCATTAAAACTCATTTTTCAACCACTCCACACATTTCTTGTTAACAAACTATAGTTTTGGCAAGTCGGTTAGGACATCTACTTTGTGCATGACACAAGTAATTTTTCCAACAATTGTTTACAGACAGATTATTTCACTTATAATTCACTGTATCACAATTCCAGTCGGTCAGAAGTTTAAATACACTAAGTTGACTGTGCCTTTAAACAGCTTGGAAAATTCCAGAAAATGATGTCATGGCTTTAGAAGCTTCTGATAGGCTAATTGACATCATTTGAGTCAATTGGAGGTGTACCTGTGGATGTATTTCAAGGCCTACCTTCAAACTCAGTGCCTCTTTTCTTGACATCATGGGAAAATCTAAAGAAATCAGCCAAGACCTCAGAAAAAAAATGGTAGACCTCCACAAGTCTTGTTCATCCTTGGGAGCAATTTCCAAACTCCTGAAGGTACCACGTTCATCTGTACAAACAATAGTACGCAAGTATAAACACCATGGGACCATGCAGCCGTCATACCGCTCAGGAAGGAGACGCATTCTGTCTCCTATCCACAGTAAAACGGGTCCTATATCGACATTACCTGAAAGGCCGCTCAGCAAGGAAGAAGCCACTGCTCCAAAATCGCCATAAAAAGGCCAGACTACGGTTTGCAACTGCACATGGGGACAAAGATCGTACTTTTTGGAGAAATGTCCTCTGGTCTGATGAAACTAAAATAGAACTGTTTGGCCATAATGACCATCGTTATGTTTGGAGGAAAAAGAGGGTTGCTTGCAAGCCGAAGAACACCATCCCAACCGTGAAGCACGGGGGTGGCAGCATCATGCTGTGGGGGTGCTTTGCTGCAGGAGGGACTGGTGCACTTCACAAAATAGATGGCATCATCAGGAAGTAAAATTATGTGGATATATTGAAGCAACATCTCAAGACCTCAGTCAGGAAGTTCAAGCTTGGTCGCAAATGGGTCTTCCAAATGGACAATGACCCCAAGCATACTTCCAAAGTTGTGGCAAAATGGCTTAAGCACAACAAAGTCAAGGTATTGGAGTGGCCATCACAAAGCCCTGACCTCAATCCTATAGAAAATGTGTGTGTAGAACTGAAAAAGCATGTGCAAGCAAGGAGGCCTACAAACCTAACTCAGTTACACCAGCTCTGTCAGGAGGAATGGGCCAAAATTCACCCAACTTATTGTGGGAAGCTTGTGGAAGGCTACCCAAAACGTTTGACCCAAGTTAAACAATTTAATGGCAATGCTACCAAATACTAATTGAGTGTATGTAAACTTCTGACCCACTGGGAATGTGATGAAAGAAATACAAGCTGAAATAAATAATTCTCTCTACTATTATTCTGACATTTCACATTCTTAAAATAAAGTGGTGATCCTAGACAGGGAATTTTTACTAGGATTAAATTTACACTACATTTAAGTCATTTAGCAGACGCTCTTATCCAGAGCGACTTACAGTTAGTGAGTGCATACATTTTTCATACTGGCCCCCCGTGGGAATCGAACCCACAACCCTGGCGTTGCAAGCGCCATGCTCTACCAACTGAGCTACAGGAGGCCTATATAAATGTCAGGAATATAAATGTCAGTAATTGTGAAAAACTACGTTTAAATATATTTAGCTAAGGTGTATGTAAACTTCCGACTTCAACTGTACTCGTGGGTAATAACATTCAATCTGGATAATAACACAAAACAAATCATAAGGCTAGAGAAATGTATCAACAAATATTACAACAACAAGCAACACTCAAACATGACAGATGGTAAACGAGGAGAATCAATCTCCAAGAGAAAACGCGACTCCTCGACGGATACAGATGATTTATGCTTTTCACCACTGGGACTGGTAAGTGTGGAAAGCGATCTGTTGATGTCGATAAATGACAAACTGGGTACAAACTCGGACAATCAGAGAGGGGGCATATTATTGTGGCCCTGGTGGCACAAAATAATCAAAGGTCTGACTGCACGGAGATGCTTGGGAAAATGGTTACAACGGGGGACCAGAGTGTTTGTGTCACAGGGGAAGAGGGTGCATCTGATCTCCATCACCTAGGACTTGACATAGGTTAATCAAATCTCAAATTGTTGTCAATTTTTGATCAATCTTGAATGCTTTCTCAAACAGCTGTAACTGTATATGCATTCGTAAATCAGGTCCTTTCTTGAGTTGGGCTCTGGGATGTAATAACCGTTGAGCATCTGAGCTTATGGTTGATTGTGGAAGAAAGGGGTTGAGTGTGTTAGAGTATGTGCGTGTGTGTGTGTGTGTGTGTATGTGTGTGTGTGTGTATCCCACATCTGTTGCAAGGGGGTAAGGATGTTAGGGAGAATATAGGATGAACCACAATAATTGTTTGCTAAAATAAGAATTGCTTGGCAAAAATGTAATGTAATACAATGGCAATCCGGGTTATAGGTAAATCCTTCGTTTGAACTGCAGACATTATTATGCATATTAATTGATAATGATGGAAATTAAGATATGCAAGATATTTGAATAGATATATATTTTTAATAGCTATATATATTGAGGTGAGAGCATTGGAGATGCTTTTGGCGGTTGACCTGCTTCTGTTTTGTGGGTGGCTCTGTGTGCTGTTTTCAAAGGATGGGTCCTGGCCTCTCGGGGAGCCTAGGGATCTGGGGGGACGGGGGTGGTCTGCCGATCACTGGGATGACAACCCAACTTGGGATGGGGAGGGGCTTTAGTGGCGGGAATAGTGGAGAACAATTGGAGGGTTACTTAGTAGCAATGCAAACATCATGGTACAGCTACAGTGGGGAAAACAAGTATTTAGTCAGCCACCAATTGTGCAAGTTCTCCCACTTAAAAAGATGAGAGAGGCCTGTAATTTTCATCATAGGTACACGTCAACTATGACAGACAAATTGAGAAAAAAATATCCAGAAAATCACATTGTAGGATTTTTAATGAATTTATTTGCAAATTATGGTGGAAAATAAGTATTTGGTCAATAACAAAAGTTTCTCAATACTTTGTTATATACCCTTTGTTGGCAATGACACAGGTCAAACGTTTTCTGTAAGTCTTCACAAGGTTTTCACACACTGTTGCTGGTATTTTGGCCCATTCCTCCATGCAGATCTCCTCTAGAGCAGTGATGTTTTGGGGCTGTCACTGGACAACACGGACTTTCAACTCCCTCCAAAGATTTTCTATGGGGTTGAGATCTGGAGACTGGCTAGGACACCCCAGGACCTTGAAATGCTTCTTACGAAGCCACTCCTTCGTTGCCCGGGCGGTGTGTTTGGGATCATTGTCATGCTGAAAGACCCAGCCACGTTTCATCTTCAATGCCCTTGCTGATGGAAGGAGGTTTTCACTCAAAATCTCACAATACATGGCCCCATTCATTCTTTCCTTTACACGGATCAGTCGTCCTGGTCCCTTTGCAGAAAAACAGCCCCAAAGCATGATGTTTCCACCCCCATGCTTCACAGTAGGTATGGTGTTCTTTGGATGCAACTCAGCATTCTTTGTCCTCCAAACACGACGAGTTGAGTTTTTACCAAAAAGTTCTATTTTGGTTTCATCTGACCATATGACATTCTCCCAATCCTCTTCTGGATCATCCAAATGCACTCTAGCAAACTTCAGACGGGCCTGGACATGTACTGGCTTAAGCAGGGGGACACGTCTGCACTGCAGGATTTGAGTCCCTGGCGGCGTAGTGTGTTACTGATGGTAGGCTTTGTAACTTTGGTCCCAGCTCTCTGCAGGTCATTCACTAGGTCCCCCTGTGTGGTTCTGGGATTTTTGCTCACCGTTCTTGTGATCATTTTGACCCCACGGGGTGAGATCTTGCGTGGAGCCCCAGATCGAGGGAGATTATCAGTGGTCTTGTATGTCTTCCATTTCCTAATAATTGCTCCCACAGTTGATTTCTTCAAACCAAGCTGCTTACCTATTGCAGATTCAGTCTTCCCAGCCTGGTGCAGGTCTACAATTTTGTTTCTGGTGTCCTTTGACAGCTCTTTGGTCTTGGCCATAGTGGAGTTTGGAGTGTGACTGTTTGAGGTTGTGGACAGGTGTCTTTTATACTGATAACAAGTTCAAACAGGTGCCATTAATACAGGTAACGAGTGGAGGACAGAGGAGCCTCTTAAAGAAGAAGTTACAGGTCTGTGAGAGCCAGAAATCTTGCTTGTTTGTAGGTGACCAAATACTTATTTTCCACCATAATTTGCAAATAAATTCATTAAAAATCCTACAATGTGATTTTCTGGATTTTTTTCCCTCAATTTGTCTGTCATAGTTGACGTGTACCTATGATGAAAATTACAGGCCTCTCTCATCTTTTTAAGTGGGAGAACTTGCACAATTGGTGGCTGACTAAATACTTGTTTTCCCCACTGTATATGGACACTCAATCAATATGGTATTTTTTATTGGTACATTTACAAACATATATTATGATAAATAGATTTGAAACTTGTATCTCATTATGGTAAGTGGTGAAATAAGTATGACCAGTTATAATTGTAATGGCTTAGCAGATAATAACAAAAGAAGAACAATATTTGCATGGCTCAAAGAGAATGAATATAATATCTATTGTTTACAGGAAACTCATTCAACAATTCTAGATGAAGTTGTGTGGAAAAAGGACTGGGGGGGGGGGTGAGATATACTTCTCCCATGGGCAAAGAAACTCAAAAGGGGTGATGATATTAATTAACAGTAATTTCGATCCAAATGTGCAAATTGTCCAAACAGATCCGCAAGGTAGATGGATGATTTTAAATATGTTATTGGACCATTAACAGATATGTCTCATTAACCTTTACGGACCAAATAATGATGATCCACACTTCTTTGACAATATATACAATAAATGATCAACCCTGCAAGCAATACAAGACTTAATTATTATGGTGGGAGATTATAATACTTTTTTTAAATAGCTCAATGGACCGTAAAGGAAATCACACTACAAACTATCACCCTCATGCTCTTAAGGAAATCATGAATGTCATGGATACATTAGAACTAGTAGATATATGGAGGCTTAAATATCCTGACCTAGTGAGATATACATGGTGGAGACTCAATCAAGCTAGTCGTCTTGACTTCTTTCTTATGTCATTCTCGTTGGCACCAAAGGTTTTAAAAAGTGTTGATAGGGGACAGAATGTGGTCGGACCATCATATAATTGGCATATACATTACTCTTACTGAATTTCCACGTGGGCGAGGATATTGGAAATGTAATCAAAGCCTATTGGATGATAACTTGTTTTTAACTAGAATTTATAACTGATTTATTTCCGACATAACATAGGTACAGCAAATCCCCTTATTGTATGGGACACTTTTAAATGTACCTTTAGAGGCCATGCAATTCAAGTCTCATCTCGAAAACAAAAGCAATTTAGGTCAAAAGAGTCCATACTAACAAAGGAAATAGAAGGTCTAACAGAACAGATAGATAGCAATAAAAACTGTAACATAGTGGCTCAGACTAAATTAGAGGAAAAACAAAAATAAATGGAGAAACTTATTCAAGAAAGATAAAGTGTAATATATTATAACAATAAAGCAAACTGGATGGAATATAGGGAAAATGCACAAAATTCGTTTTTAATCTTCAACATAGAAATGCTACCAAAAATAATTTACTGAAACTGGTTACAAATGACGGAGTCACCCATGATTCACCAAATGATATTTTGAAGGAGGAAGCAAAGTACTTTAAGCATATGTTTTTGTTTCAGTCGCCTCCATCTCCTCTAACTGAAGCTAATTGTAGGGATTTTTTTTCTATTGATAATGTAAAATTAACAGCCATACAGAAAGATGTGAAGGTGAAATTACAGAGGAGGAACTTCTGGATGTAATTAAAGACTTTAAGTCTGGGAAAACTCTGGGGTTGGATGGCATACCAGTCGAGGTCTACCAAATCTTTTTTGATATACTCATTATTAGCATGTTTTAACCACTCCTATGTAAATGCTAGATTATCAGACACTCAAGAAGGAGGTCTGATTTCATTATTACTGAAACAGGATACAAGTGGGAAATATAAAGATCCAGTCCATTTAAAGAATTGGAGACCCCTTACACTTCAGTGTTGTGATGCAAAGATTCTAGCAAACTGTATAGTGCATAGAATTAAAAAGGTATTGTCGGACATTATTCATTCTAATCAGACAGGTTTTTTACATGGACGATACATTGGAGATAATATAAGGCAAGTACTGGAAACAATAGAACACTATGAAAGATCTGGGAAACCAGACTTTGAAAAGGCATTTGATAAAGTACGACTGGAGTTTATATATAAATGCCTGGAGCATTTCAATTTTGTAGAATCTCTTGTAAAATGGGTTAAACTCATGTATAGTAACCCTAGGTGTAAAATATTAAATAATGGCTGTTTCTCAGAAAGTTTTAAACTGTCAAGAGGAGTAAAACAAGGTTGTCCACTATCGGCTAATCTATTTATTATGGCCATCGAAATGTTAGCTACTAAAATCAGATCCAACAGTATTATCAAGGGATTAGAAATCCAGGGCTTAAAAACCAAGGTGTCATTGTACGCTGATGATTCATGTTTTCTTTTAAATCCACAACTTTAATCCCTCCACAGCCTCTTAGAGGATCTAGATACATTTTCTAACCTCTCTGGATTACAACCAAATTATGATAAATGTACTATATTACATATTGGATCACTAAAAAATAAAAGAAATTACATTACCATGTAGTTTACCAATAAAATGGTCTGATGGTGATGTGGATATACTCGGAATATATATCCCAAATGAAATAAATGATCTCACTCCAATACATTTTAATAGAAAGTTAGCAAAAATAGATAAGATCTTGCTACCATGGAAAGGTAAATACCTGTCTATTTGTGGAAAAATCACCCTGATTAACTCTTTAGTATTATCCCAGTTTACCTATTTGCTTATGGTCTTGCCTACGCCTAGGGAACAGTTTTTTCCAATACAGTGGGAAGAACAAGTATTTGATACACTGCCGATTTTGCAGGTTTTCCTACTTACAAAGCATGTAGAGGTCTGTAATTTTTATCATAGGTACACTTCAACTGTGAGAGACAGAATCTAAAACAAAAATCCAGAAAATCACATTGTATGATTTTTAAGTAATGAATTTGCATTTTATTGCATGACATAAGTATTTGATACATCAGAAAAGCATAACTTAATATTTGGTACAGAAACCTTTGTTTGCAATTACAGAGATCATATGTTTTCTGTAGGTCTTAACCAGGTTTGCACACACTGCAGCAGGGATTTTGGCCCACTCCTCCATACAGACCTTCTCCAGATCCTTCAGGTTTCGGGGCTGTCGCTGGGCAATACGGACTTCAGTTCCCTCCAAAGATGTTCTATTGGGTTCAGGTCTGGAGACTGGCTAGGCCACTCCAGGACCTTGAGATGCTTCTTACGGAGCCACTCCTTAGTTGCCCTGGCTGTGTGTTTCGGGTCGTTGTCATGCTGGAAGACCCAGCCATGACCCATCTTCAATGCTCTTACTGAGGGAAGGAGGTTGTTGGCCAAGATCTCGCGATACATGGCTCCATCCATCCTCCCCTCAATACGGTGCAGTCGTCCTGTCCCCTTTGCATAAAAGCATTCCCAAAGAATGATTTTTCCACCTCCATGCTTCACGGTTGGGATGGTGTTCTTGGGGTTGTACTCATCCTTCTTCTTCCTCCAAACACGGCGAGTGGAGTTTAGACCAAAAAGCTCTATTTTTGTCTCATCAGACCACATGACCTTCTCCCATTCCTCCTCTGGATCATCCAGATGGTCATTGGCAAACTTCAGACGGGCCTGGACATGCGCTGGCTTGAGCAGGGGGACCTTGCGTGCGCTGCAGGATTTTAATCCATGACGGCGTAGTGTGTTACTAATGGTTTTCTTTGAGACTGGGGTCCCAGCTCTCTTCAGGTCATTGACCAGGTCCTGCCGTGTAGTTCTGGGCTGATCCCTCACCTTCCTCATGATCATTGATGCCCCACGAGGTGAGATCTTGCATGGAGCCCCAGACCGAGGGTTATTGACCGTCATCTTGAACTTCTTCCATTTTCTAATAATTGCGCCAACAGTTGTTGCCTTCTCACCAAACTGCTTGCCTATTGTCCTGTAGCCCATCCCAGCCTTGTGCAGGTCTACAATTTTAACCCTGATGTCCTTACACAGCGCTCTGGTCTTGGCCATTGTGGAGAGGTTGGAGTCTGTTTGATTGAGTGTGTGGACAGGTGTCATTTTATACAGGTAACGAGTTCAAACAGGTGCAGTTAATACAGGTAATGAGTGGAGAACAGGAGGGGTTCTTCAAGAAAAACTAACAGGTCTGTGAGAGCCGGAATTCTTACTGGTTGGTAGGTGATCAAATACTTATGTCATGCAATAAAATGCAAATTAATTACTTAGAAATCATACAATGTGATTTTCTGGATTTTTGTTTTAGATTCCGTCTCTCACAGTTGAAGTGTACCTATGATAAAAAATTACAGACCTCTACATGCTTTGTAAGTAGGAAAACCTGCAAAATCGGCAGTGCATCAAATACTTGTTCTCCCCACTGTATATGAGAAAAATATATTCCATTTTATTTTGAACGGCAAACCAGACAAAATTAAACGGGCCTATTTATATAATGAATATGAATTCGGAGGACATAAATAATTAAATATTAAAGCATTAGACCTATCACTAAAAGCGTCAGTCATACAAAAGTTATACTTAAATCCGAACTGGTTCTCTAGCAAATTAGTAAGATTGTCTCACCCCATGTTCAAGAATGGCCTTTTTCCCTTTATTCAGATTACAACCTCTCACTTTCAGTTATTTGAAATGCAAATAATCTCCCAAATATCACTATTTCTAAAACAAGCCATAGAAAGTTGGTTGCAATTTCTATTTAATCCTCCAGAAACGACAGAACAAATAAGGCAACAAATATTGTGGTTAAACTCAAATATACTAATTGATAAAAACACATTTTTCTTTGAAAAAATGTTTAAAAAAGGTATAATCTTCCTAAATGATATCATAGGTAGGACTGGTGGAGTTATGTCGCACATGCAGCTAACAAAAACATATTGAAACATCTGCTCTACCCAAAATTACAACCAAATAATTGCAGCATTACCGCAAAAATGGAAGAGGAAAGTGGAAGGGGGAAAAAGTAAGGAACTTGTCTGTCGGCCCTGCATTAAAGAACATAATTGGTTAAAGAAAATTGTGATAAATAAAAAAGTATACCAGTTTCATTTAAGGACCAAAGGATTGACAGCCGTCCCATATAGATTGCAAAATAGTTGGGAAGAGATTTTTGACGTGCCAATTCCATGGCATAGTGTTTATAAACTGATACGCAAAACGACGCCGGATTCAAAACGTAGAATATTTCAATTTAAATTATTATACACAATTCTTGCTACCAATATAATGTTATATCAGGGATACAATCTTCTCAGCTCTGCAGAGAAGAGACAGAATCATTACATTTACATCATTTAGCAGACACTCTTATCTAGAGCGACTTACAGTTAGTGCATACATTATTTTTCATACCCCCCGTGGGAAGCGAACCCACAACCCTGGCGTTGCAAACGCCATGCTCTACCAACTGAACTACATCCCCACCGGCCATTCCCTCCCCTACCCTGGACGATGCTGGGCCAATTGTGCACCGCCCCATGGGTCTCCCGGTCGGCCACGACAGAGCCTGGATTCAAACCAGGATCTCTAGTGGCACAGCTAGCACTGCGATGCAGTGCCTTAGACCACTGCGCCACTCGGGAGGACGTTAGATCATTTGTTTTGGTACTGTCCATTTGTAGCTTGTTTTAGGTCACAGGTCCAGGAATGGCTATAGGATTGCAATATTTACCTGGAGCTAACCCTGCAGATAGCACTACTGGGTGATCTGAAAAGTCATAGTCAATCGATCAATAATATAATAATACTTTTAGCAAAAATGTTTATTTTCAATTTACAATCTGTAAAAACAATGAGAATAGAAGGGTTCTGAACTTTTGTGAAACATCACAGTACAGTTGAAAAATATATGGCAAATAGAAATCCAGTATGGATGGTGTTAAGAGATAGATGGGAGGTGTTGAATGGAGCTGAAGGATGGGACTAATAACAACAACTAATAACAACAAGATAACTAATGTAAAGCATACTGTGTCCATAATAAGTACATAGGTTATAGGTTGAGAGCTTTTGTGAAAGAGAACAATTAGAAAGATATGGCATGTAGAGGCAGACCGGATGGACATCATGAAGAAGATCGGAGGGGTTAAGGGTAGAGGAAGTTCACGAGCAAAAACAAACAAAATATAATTATTGGAAAATTGACTGTGTCCATAAAATGTATATTTACATTTTAGTCATTTAGAAGACGCTCTTATCCAAAGCAACTTACAGTATATAGTATGTATAAGCTTTAAGTAGAGGCCTAAGCGTTGTTGTTCACTAGTTTACTCCAATTAGGGAAGGGGTGGTGGGGTTGGAAAGTAATTAAGGGTAATATATATTTTTTAAAGATGTGTATACAGTCATGGCCAAAATTGTTGACACCCCTGAAATTTTTCCAGAAAATGAAGTATTTCTCACAGAAAAGTATTGAAATTACACATGTTTTGCTATGCACATGTTTATTTCCTTTGTGTGTATTGGAATAACACAAAAAAAACAGGAAAAAAGCAAATTTGACATAATTTCACACAAAACTCAAAAAATGGGCCGGACAAAATGATTGGCACCCTTAACTTAATATTTAGTTGCACACCCTTTGGAAAAAATAACTGAAATCAGTCGCTTCCTATAACCATCAATAAGCTTCTTACACCTCTCACCCGGAATTTTGGACCACTCTTCTTTTGCAAACTGCTCCAGGTCTCTCATATTGGATGGGTGCCTTTTCCCAACAGCAATTTTAAGATCTCTCCACAGGTGTTCAATGGGATTAAGATCTGGACTCATTGCTGGCCACTTCAGAACTCTCCAGCGCTTTGTTGCCATCCATTTCTGGGTGCTTTTTGAAGTATGTTTGGGGTCATTGTCCTGCTGGAAGACCCATGATCTCGGACGCAAACCCAGCTTTCTGACACTGGGCCCTACATTGCGACCCAAAATCCTTTGGTAATCCTCAGATTTCATGATGCCTTGCACACAGTCAAGGCACCCAGTGCCAGAGGCAGCAAAACAACCCCAAAACATCTTTGAACCTCCACCATATTTGACTGTAGGTACTGTGTTCTTTTCTTTGAAGGCTTCATTACATTTTCGGTAAACAGTAGAACGATTTGCTTTACCAAAAAGCTCTATCTTGGTCTCATCTGTCCATAAGACGTTCTCCCAGAAGGAATTTGGCTTACTCATGTACATTTTGGCAAACTGTAGTCTTGCTTTTTTATGTCTCTGTGTCAGCAGTGGGGTCCTCCTGGGTCTCCTGCCATAGCGTTTCATTTCATTCAAATTTCGACGTATAGTTCGCGCTGACACTGATGCACCCTGAGCCTGCAGGACAGCTTGAATTTCTTTGGAACTTGTTTGGGGCTGCTTATCCACCATCCGGACTATCCTGCGTTGCAACCTTTCATCAATTTTTCTCTTCCGTCCACGTCCAGGGAGATTAGCTACAGTGCCATGGGTTGCAAACTTCTTGATCATGTTGCGCACTGTGGACAAAGGAACATCTAGATCTCTGGAGATGGACTTGTAACCTTGAGATTGTTGATATTTTTCCACAATTTTGGTTCTCAAGTCCTCAGACAGTTCTCTTTTCCTCTTTCTGTTCTCCATGCTTAGTGTGGCACACACAGAAACACAATGCAAAGACTGAGTCAACTTCTCTCCTTTTTATCTGCTTTCAGGTGTGATTTTTAGATTGCCCACACCTGTTACTTGCCCCAGGTGAGTTTAAAGGAGCATCACATGCTTGGAACAAACTTATTTATCCACAATTTTGAAAGGGTGCCAATAACTTTGTCCGGGCCATTTTTTTAGTTTTGTGTGAAATTATGTCAAATTTGCTTTTTTCCTGTTTTTTTTTGTGTTATTCCAATACACACAAAGGAAATAAACATGTGCATAGCAAAACATGTGTAATTTCAATACTTTTCTGTGAGAAATACTTCATTTTCTGGAAAAATTTCAGGGGTGCCAACAATTTTGGCCATGACTGTATATATGTATTTACATGTATATATGTATGTATGTACACTACCGTTCAAAAGTTTGGGGTCTGTCACGGATGCCGCCGAGGCTGCTCCTCCTCCTTGCTCGGGCAGGCTTCGGCGTTCGTCGTCCCCGGAGTACTAGCTACTACCGTTTGATGTTTTCGATGTTTGTTTTGTCATGTCTAGTTAGTGCACCTGTTTCGTATTCTGTATTGATTATGTCACCTATAAGTTCCCCTATGTTATGTTTGTATCTTGTGTGTTATTGTTCCACCTGTCGTGTATGGATAGGTTCGGTGCCTTGGCTCTACGTTGTTGTTTTACGCACTCCGCGTATTTTGACTCTTCGTGTTGTTTTACGCACTCCGCGTATTTGTTCGCCTCCAGTGTTTTGAGGCTGTTTATTTTGTGTACTATTTCAAGTGTTAGTAAAGTCGTCTTGACTTAGCCTCTGTGTCCTGCGCTTGACTCCACCACCGCATCCACATCAGCACACTCTGACAGGGTCACTTAGAAATGTCCTTGGTTTCGAAAGAAAAGCAATTTTTTTGTCCATTAAAATAACATCAAATTGATCAGAAATACAGTGTAGACATTGTTCATGTTGTAAATGGCTATTGTAGCTGGAAACGGCTGATTTTTTATGGAATATCTACATAGGCATACAGAGGCCCATTATCATAAACCATCAGTCCTGTGCTCCAATGGCACATTGTGTTTGCTAATCCAAGTTTATCATTTTAAAAGGCTAATTGATCATTAGAAAACCCTTTTGCAAATATGTTAGCACAGCTGAAAACTGTTGTGCTGATTAAAGAAGCAATAAAACTGGCCTTCTTGAGACTAGTTGAGTATCTGGAGCATCAGCAATTGTGGGTTCGATTACAGACTCAAAATGGCCAGAAATAAATAACTTTCTTCTGAAACTCGTCAGTCTATTCTTGTTCTGAGAAATGAAGGCTATTCCATGCGAGAAATTGCCAAGAAACTGAAGGTCTCGTACAACGCTGTGTACTACTCCCATCACAGAACAGTGCAAACAGGCTCTAACCAGAATAGAAAGAGGAGTGGGAGGCCCCGGTGCACAACTGAGCAAGAGGACAAATACATTAGAGTGTCTAGTTTGAGAAACAGACGCCTCACAGGTCCTCAACTGGCAGCTTCATTAAATAGTACCCGAAAAACACCAGTATCAACTCTGCCTAGAAGGTCAGCATCCCGGAGTCGCCTCTTCACTGTTGACGTTGAGACTGGTGTTTTGCGGTAATATTTAATGAAGCTGCCAGTTTTATTTTTTTTTTTTGGGAGGGGGGGATGGATCAGCTTTAATATTGCAGATAGATTGTAACTTCCATCAAGAGTAATCTGATCTAGGATCAGATTACCCTACACTCAATTCCATTCTAACATATTAGAGGGGAAGAAACCTAGCAGAACCTGTATCAGTATTAGATCCCGTAATTACATGACTCACCTTGCAGGCCCCGGGAAGAAGGTGCAGTTTGACATAGGGGTCTGCTAGGCCGTTAAAATCCATAGGCTTCAGACCCTGAACAGAGGAAAGGCAGACAAGAAAACAGAGAATGAGAGAAGGAATGAAAAAGAGAGGCTTAACAAAGAAAGAGGGCCAAGTGGCAGGCAAACATGAAGGCTGCTTCTGAAATGGCACCCTATTCCCTATTTGGTGCACTACTTCTGACCAGAGCCTTATGGGCCCTGGTCAAAAGAAGTGCACTATATAGTTTCACCCTAGCAACACCCCTGTCTTTGTTTTCAACATTATATTTGCATTATTTATGTTCTGTTCTAAGAGTAGGACCCCTCCTCCATAAGTTATTCACTGAAAACAGAAACTCATTAATGTAAAATTAATCATTCAATTCCACATCAAAGTTAGTCAGAAGTCTAATTAGTTGGAATTAGATGGTGCTTATCTTTCCCTTTCATTTGGGATGATTGAGGCCAGCATATTTTAGGGTGAACTATCCCTTTAATGCTCCCCTATGACTGCCTTCATTCATTTACTTTATTAGACCCTCTTTTTCTGGAATGGAATGTAGAAATTCTACAAATTTGTGATGGCAGGGTAAGTGACATCCATGGATGCTGGAGCGGCCCAATCCCAAATCGACCCCTAGACCCTGCGCCCTATGCACTTCTGGAGATTTGAGAGGATTTTATTGGTATCAGAGGGCAAGATGGAACTATTAACATATAGCTTACACCTGTCACATTCTCTCAGATCTCCAAAAGTGCATAGGACGCAGGGTCTAGGGCTCGATTTGGGATTGGGCTGAAGAGCAGATAGGAAGTGAGTGAACAGTATCTGTGAGGTTACCTTGGCCCTGAGGATAGTGCAGTGTAGCTTACTGGAGGCTCGCTCGTACCGCAAGTCAAACTCCAGTGTTCCTAAAGAAGCTGTATAGGAGACAACCATTGGCATGGTTAAAAACCAGAAGCATGGTTAGAAACCAGTAGCATGTGTCAGAAACAAACACCATCACATCACTCCTACATCTCCTGCACTTGTGAAAACAATGGCTTAGGGTGAGTGAATCACATAAATAACACAACTCGGCAGCAAAAGTTTGGTACCTTTATCAATGAACCAATGAATAAATAAATAAACCAATCAATCCGTCAGTCAATCAATCAATCAATCAATCATTTCCAGCCATGTTTGATGTGACAATGACCATAGGAGTTGGCAAGACAGTACAACCCAATCTTGGACCAGGCTATTGCAACATACCTGTCACAATGGAAGCCACAGAATGGACTCACAGAAGGCTTTGAAACCAACCAATGACTGTATGAAAAGGACAGCACACTGACTTCCACAATTTGAAATTACACATGCTAAAGACATTACATATAGATGTCACAACAGAGTACATCAATGAAACACTATGCATTTAAATGGGATGTAAATCACATTAACTCAAACTTGTCAAATGAATAAGAGGAAAGCACATCACATGTCAACCTTGCCAACCATATAAAATAGAGTGGGTGGGATAGATAGACACCAACACTAATTCATGCACACACATATTCACTTTTATGCATGCACACACACACACACACACACGCACACACAAACACACTCAACAACACGCCAACATCTGGACTCACTGCAGTCGTCACTGTCAGAACTGTTGATCTCCACAGATGTGTCCATACTGCTCTGTAACGACAAAGACCCGCCCCCTCCCATCGTCCCCGGCAGCAATGGCGTCAAGAGCCCACCCCCGCCGCCACCCCCCATCCCGCAGGCTGCGCCCCCAGGACTGAGGACCAATGGGGAGCCAGTGGGGTTGGGGGAGAGGGGCTCAGAGGTGGGGGACAGGCGGGGGAAGTAGGCAGAGATTGTTCTGATAGGTCGGATGGGGCCGGGGCAGACGTCAATGGCCATGTGTTCCTGGATAGTGATGCTGAGTTTCTTTCCTTTACGCACCGTCATAGAGCTGAAAGGGAGAGGGAGGGGGGAGAGGGGGATGATGGGGAGGGAAGGGGAGGGAGGGAGGAGGGAAGGGGAGGAAGGGGGTGAGAGAGGAATGTTGGGAGAGATAGGGGATGAAAGAGAAGAGTGGGGAGAATGGGAAGGGGGTGAGAGAGTGGGGAGTGGGGAAGAGCGAAGTACAGGAGGAGAGAGGGAGAATGAGAGAGAGAAGTGAGGAGAGAGAGAGGAGTGTGGGAAGAGAGAAAGGGGATGAGAGTGAGAAGAGTGGGAGAGAGGGGGGGATCAGAGTGGGGGGAGAGAGAAGAGTGTATTTCATTAAAGACAATTAGACTGTGTGTGTTAAATATGCTTAACATGGTTTCAAGGTCCAAGCAACACAATTACTGGAAATAATTGGCCTTTGCTGTGATGGGCTAGAGACTGACACATTTTAGTTAGCACAGCTACACACACACACACACACGCATGTGCGCGCGCGCGCACACACACACACACACACACACACACACACACACACACACACACACACACACAGAGAGAGACAGGCACAGACACAAACACTCACGACTGTCAACACACATCAGGCGTCCAGCATCAGTCTGTCAAGTGTCAGAGCGGTCGGCATGGCAGGAGAGTGACAGGAGACAGGAGACGTGTCATAGTGACAGGTAGAGAGAGAGAGACAGAGACATGGGAGCACTGCAAATAAAGACATCACTACAATACAACCACTAATGATGACATTACCACACTAATGATATCCTCACCACACCACAACCACTAATTATGACATCACCACACTAATAATGACATCCCCACACTAATGATGTCATCACCACATCATTGATGACATCACCACACTACACCACACTCGCCACACTAATCATGACATCCCTACATTAAAGCACTGCTAATGATGGCTGTACCACACTAATGATGACAGCACCACACTAGTGATGACATCCCACACTAATGATGACTGTTGTTGCTAAGGTTCCTAGATTCTAAAAGCCTTCTATAGACTCCAAAATACAGGTTGGTTTCCATCAATGAGATGTCTGTTTTTTGTCACACATATTCCAAGTTGATAGGTGGTCAAATAAAGCATTGTAATCCAGATAGGGTTTGACAGGTTCCATTTGATATTAATGGTAAAAAGGTAAAATCCCAAAGTACAATTCCAAAGTGCAGCAGGCAAATTAAATCCAAATTAAACAGTAGAAAACTGTAACTCTGCATGGTGTCTTCCTATATCAGGTGCAATAACCTGGCCTAATTAGAGTTCAACTAACTATCCATGTTACACATAAGTGTGGTCCTGTGTAGCTCAGTTGGTAGAGCATGGCGCTTGCAACGCCAGGGTTGTGGGTTCGATTCCCACGGGAGGCCAGTATGAAAAAATGAATGCACTCACTAAACTGTAAGTTGCTCTGGATAAGAGCGTCTGCTAAATGACTAAAACATGTTTTTTTTAAAAGCCTTTATGCAACTCCTCCTAGCAAACCCACATGCGTCCTTTTTGGTTTCACATTAACAACCATAAAAGGCTTTCCATATACAGTATAAAGCTAAGTTTCCATACAACAATAAGTATCTTCCATAGAGTTTCTATCCTATAATAAATATTTCGGAAATAAACCAAAATAAGTTCTGTACATTTTCTTTCAAAACAGAAAATGGCTCTAACAATGACGTCACCATACAGAACCTCTAATTACATTAGCTAACCTTGGTCTCATGTAGGAAATTGTACACAGTACAGTAGCTAGCTGCATAATGGAGATCTTTGCAATATCTACTGTATGTTGTCATCAAAGTCTTACCATCCTGGCCAACAACAATACACTATGTTTCCTGTGACTGCAGCACATGTTTTACACATGTATACAGACTTGACTCGTCGCAGGCATTCTTCTATACAGAAATCCACAGGTAGAGAACTAGCATTCCAAACACGTAGTCTAATTATGTGACATAAAAATCCAGATTATACCTGACTCCCCCAAGCAATGTTTAGTTCTACAATCTCCATCATCTCCCAACAACAACTCATTCGAAAGATTCAGCAGGCTACTGGCATTACACATCTGGCTAAAAGATTACTGTAGCTCTACTGGAATCACTTTTATAGATAACTTTGACACCTTCTGGAAACAGAAGATACTCTACAGGAATGACGGAGTCCATCCAAATCATCTTGCTACTGGACTCTGTCCGCGCATTTCAAGGCTGCGTTGAAACAATTACTTATTGATGACCCAAGACCAGCTCAGTTAATCCCTACCATTGTGACAATGAATCGTCATAATGCTGCATCAAATGTACATTATCCTAGGGGCATTGGCAGACACAATGTAAGTAACTTAATTTATGTCCCCTTAATTGCCCTGAATACCTCTGTTGATCCTACAGCTATTGTATGCAGTAATCATGAGCTTATGAACTAGAGTTACACTGTTAGCACTGAGGCAGTGTGCCCTAGTAGCAAGACCATTGTGTGCAGCTCACCCTGCACTATCAGCTCCAACATAAATAACATGAGCAAGTCTACTTCTGATAAGCTTCCCAGTACAGCATTCAAAACAATCAAGCAACCCATAAAAGTGCAAAAAAAAGCCCATATTAACATCTGCAGCCTGAGAAACAAGGTCCATGAAGTCAATAACTTGCTTGCAACAGATTACATTCATATTCTTACTATCTCTGAAACTCACTTAGATCATACCTTTGATACAGTGGTAGCAATACATGGTTATAACATCTACCGAAAAGACAGAAATGTCAATGGGGGCGGTGTTACGGTCTATATTCAGAACCTCATTCCTGTAAAGCTTAGAGACAATCTCATGTTAGATTCTGTTGAAGTAATATGGCTACAGGTTCATCTGCCTCACCTAAAGCCCATTCTTGTGGGAAGCTGCTATAGACCACCAAGTGCTAACAGTCAGTATCTGGATAATATGTGTGAAATGCTTGATAATGTATGTGATATCAACAGAGAATAATATTTTCTGGGTGATTTTAAATATTGACTGGCTCTCATCAAGCTGGCCACTCAAGAAAAAACCTCAAACTGTAACCAGTGCCTGCAACCTGGTTCAGGTTGTCAGTCAACCTACCAGGGTATTTACAAACAGCACAGGAATGAAATCATCAACATGTATTGATCACATCTTTACTAATGCTGCAGAAATTTGCTTTAAAAATCCATAGGATGTAGTGATCACAATATAGTAGCCATATCTAGGAAAACCAAAGTTCCAAAGGGTGGCCTAATATAGTGTATAAGAGGTCATACAATAACCTTTGTCTTGATTCATATGTTGATGATGATGTAAAGAATATTTGCTGGTCTGTGGTGTGTAATGAGGAGCAACCAGACGCTGCAGTTGACACATTTATGAAATTGCTTATTCCAGTTACTAATAAGCACGCACCCATTAAGAAAATGACTGTACAAACTGTTAAATCCCCTTGGATTGATGAGGAATTGAAAAATTGTATGGTTGAGAGGGAGGAGGCAAAAGGTATGGCAAATAAGTCTGGCAGCCCAACTGATTGGCAAACGTACTGCAAATTAAGAAATCATGTGACTAAACTAAACTAAAGAAAAATAAACTATACTATGAAACAAAAATAAATGATATATAGAATGATAGTAAAAAGCGTTGGAGTACCTTAAATGACATTTTTGGAAAAAAGGCAAACTCTGCTCCATCATTCATTGAATCAGATGGCTCATTCATCACACAACCCACTGATATTGCCAACTAATTTAATGACTTCTTCATTGGCAAGATAAGCAAACTTAGGTATGACATGCCAGCAACAAACGCTGACACTACACATCCAAGTATATCTGACCAAATTATGAAAGACACTAATTGTACTTTTGAATTCCGTAAAGTCAGTTTGGAAGAGGTGAAAAAATTATTGTTGTCTATCAACAACGATAAGCCACCGGGGTCTGACAATCTGGATGGAAAATTACTGAGGACATTAGCAGACAATATTGCCACTCCTATTTGCCACATCTTCAATTTAAGCCTACTAGAAAGTGTGTGCCCTCAGGCCTGGAGGGAAGCTAAAGTCATTCCGCTACACAAGAATAGTAAAGCCCCCTTTACTGGCTCAAATAGCCGACCAATCAGCCTGTTACCAATGCTTAGTAAACTTCTGGAAAAAATGGTGTTTGACCAGAAACAATGCTATTTCACAGTAAACAAACTGACAACAGACTTTCAGAATGCTTATAGGGAAGGCCACTCAACAAGCACAGCACTTACACAAATGACTGATGATTGGCTGAGAGAAATTGATGATAAAATGATTGTGGGGGATGTCTTGTTAGACTTCAGTGCAGCTTTTGACATTATCGATCATAGTCTGCTGCTGGAAAAACGGATGTGTTATGGCGTTACACCCCCTTCTATAATGTGGATAAATAGTTACTTGGCTAACAGAACACAGAGGGTGTTCTTTAATGGAAGCCTCTCCAACAAAATCCAGGTAGAGTCAGGAATTCTCCAGGGCAGCTGTCTAGGCCCCTTACTTTTTTCCATCTTTACTAACGACATGCCACTGGCTTTGAGTAAAGCCAGTGTGTCTATGTATGCGGATGACTCAACACTATACACGTCAGCTACTACAGCAACTGAAATAACTGCAACACTTAACAAAGAGCTGCAGTTAGTTTCGGAATGGGTAGCAAGGAATAAGTTAGTCCTAAATATTTACAAAACTAAAAGCATTGTATTTGGGACAAATCATTCACTAAACCCTAAACCTCAACTACATCTCGTAATTAATAATGTGGAAATTGAGCAAGTTGAGGAGACTAAACTGCTTGGAGTAACCCTGGATTGTAAACGGTCAAAACATATTGATACAACAGTAGCTAAGATGGGGAGAAGTCTGTCCATAATAAAGCACTGCTCTGCCTTCTTAACAACGCAGGTCCTACAGGCCCTAGTTTTGTCGCACCTAGACTACTCTTCAGTAGTGTGATCAGGTGCCACAAAGAGGGACTTGGGAAAATTGCAGTTGGCTCAGAACAGGGCAGCACGGCTGGCCCTTAAAAGTACATGGAGAGCTAACATTAATGACATGCATGCCAATCTCTCATGGCTCAAAGTGGAAGAGAGATTGACTTCATCACTAATTGTTTTCGTAATTGTTGACAAGCTGAATGTACCGAGCTGTCTGTTTAAAATACTAGCACACAGCTCAGACACCCATGCATACCCCACAAGACATGCCACCAGAGGTCTCTTCACAGTCCCCAAGTCCAGAACAGACTATGGGAGGCGCACAGTACTACATAGAGCCATGACTACATGGAACTCTATTCCACATCAGGTAACTGATGCAAGCAGTAGAATCTGATTTTTTAAAACAGGTAAAAATACACCTTATTGAACAACGGGGACTGTGAAGAGACACACACAGACACATGCATATGCACACATTGTGATATTGTTGTGTGGTGGTATTAAACATTTTGTATTGTAGTGGTGTAATAATGTTATATGATGTAATGTAAGTGCTTTAATATGTTTGGACCACAGGAAGAGTAGCAACTGCCTTGGCAGCAGCTAATGGGGATCCCTAATAAATGCAAATACAAATACAAATGCTGAGGCAGTGAAGAAAGTAGAGGATGGGTGAAGGATCCTGAGAGGATCCCTGTGAGTAGTAGATCTGTGCCAGCACAGAGGGATAGACCAATGAGTGATATGCTTCAGTAAGGTTGGCTTCTTAGCGTTCATAGCAATGGCTATCAACTGTACCGCAGAAATGGAACATAAATCACGGAAACTAGATGTGTTGGCAGCTGCAGAGAAGTATTTGGGTATACAAGATTTTACTTCAGAAGAGTTACAGGGTGTGTTGAGTGGTGGTGTCCCGTCCTCCCAGGCCGTTGGCATGGTGCAGGAGCAGATAGGGTCAAAGTAGTGGAATGGGGTAGTCAGTGTTTAAGTGTAGGGTTAGTTGGAAGGGTGTTTTATTTGTTATTTTGAACTTTGTATCACAAAGTATAATGGTCTATGTTATTGTCCAGATGGGGGCGGTAATGCAACATATTGGATGCCAACCACGGTTAAAATCCAAAGAAGAAGAAGTGCAAGTCCCGTTGCACGACCGTGCGTTACTACCAACTTTTGCATGAGGACGTACTCCGATCAGCAAGTTAATTGTTATATTTTGTCGCATCTCGCACCTGCTTCCGTCAGGCTCTTACACTGAAAAATATATAAACGCAACATGTTAAGTGATAGTCCTATGTTTCATAAAAGATCCCAGAAATTTTCCAGACCCACAAAAGGCATATTTAATTTGAATTTTGTGCATACATTTGTTTACATCCCTGTTAGTGAGCATTTCTCCTTTGCCAAGATAATCCATCCACCTGACAGGTGTAGCATATCAAGAAGCTAATTAAACAGCATGATCATTACACAGGTATACCTTGTGCTGGGGACAATAAAAGGCCACTCTAAAAGGTGCAGTTTTGTCACACAGCAATGCCACAGATGTCTCAAGTTTTGAGGGAGCATGCAATTGGCATGCTGACTGCAGGAATGTCCACCAGAGCTGTTGCCCGAGAATTGAATGTTAATTTCTCTACCATAAGCCGACTCCAACGTCGTTTTAGAGAATTTGGCAGTATGTCCAATCGGCCTCACAACCACAGACCACATGTAACCATGCCAGCCCAGGACCTCCACATCTGGCTTATTCACCTGCAGCATCGTCTGAGACCAGCCACCCGGACAGCTGATGAAACTGTGGGTTTGCACAACCGAAGAATCTCAGAGAAGCTAATCTGCGTGTTCGTCGTCTTCACAAGGGTCTTGACCTGACTGCAGTTTGGCGTCGTAACCGACTTCAGTGGGCAAATGCTCACCTTCGATGGCCACTGGCACAGTGGAGAAGTGTGCTCTTCACAGATGAATCCCGGTTTCAACTGTTCTGGGCGAGCGGTTTGCTGATGTCAACGTTGTGAACAGAGTGCCCCATGGTGGCGTAGGGGTTATGGTATGGAAAGACATAAGCTACGGACAACAAACACAATTGCATTTTATCGACGGCAATTTGAAAGTACAGAGATACCGTGACGAGATCCTGAGGCCCATTGTTGTGCCATTCATCCACCGCCACCACCTCATGTTCAGCATGATAATGCACGGCACCATGTCACAAGGATCTGTACACGATTGCTGGAACCTGAAAATGTTATTTCATAGCCTGCATACTCACCATCATGATTGGGATGCTCTGGATCGACGTGTACCACAGCGTGTTCCAGTTCCCGCCAATATCCAGCAACTTCGCACAGCCATTGAAGAGGAGTGGGACAACATTCCACAGGCCACAATCAACAGCCTGAGCAACTCTATGCGAATGAGATGTCGCGCTGCATGAGGCAAATGGTGGTCACACCAGATACTGACAGGTTTTCTGATCCACGCCCCTACTTTTTTTTTTAAGGTATCTGTGACCAACAGATGCATATCTGTATTCTCAGTCATGTGAAATCCATAGATTAGGGCCTAATGAATTTATTTCAATTGACTGATTTCCTTATATGAACTACCTTAGTAAACTCTTAGCAATTGTTGCATTCTGCGTTTATATTGTAGTGACCTTAACCCAACACCTAGCAACCTCATCAAGAGGTTTGGACCTCTTGGCGTAGTGGTTAAGGTGTTGGCTTGACAGTCGATGGACCCGGTTTTGAGTCTCGGTCGGGGCTACTCCATGAATTCGCTACAATGTTTTTGGTATATCCCTTCTTCCTCTTTCATCACAGACCAGCAAACTCCCTGCTTTCACAACATTTCCTCTCCGCCATGCAGTATGTTCTCCTGAGTGCATATCCCGACTATCCACGGCTTCACCGGATGCACCAGCGCATCTCCCTACCACATGCAAGCCACATGCCCCGCTCCTCAGTGGACCCATGAGGCTGTGTCGCCAACCACCGAATCTGAGTCCCAGCTATTCATCCATCGCCGGTACAGTAATTCATTTTGACGCAGGTCCTGTTCCAAATAATCTGTGTGCCAACTTCAGAGTTCTTTTTAATATTAGACAGGCTGGCTACTCACCATATAGCCGCTAGGCTATTCTATGCAGTTTAGGCTCAGGCATATCATCCGTTGTAAGCATTATCCTTACAATTCCGCTTTAATTCCTTCATGTCAAAAGTAATTTGATAAAAGCACTGCTTGGAACATTTTATTATGCCATTCATTCAAATATTGTCCCGGGTCACGTTTGCCAGAGTCCAAGTAATGGCAGGCCACACATAGTATCAGAATCTTTTGCAAAATTTCAGCCATATATTGGCCACATACTACAGTATCTATCATACTGCAGACTGGCTTTCTCCTCTAGAAATGCCATCTTCATGTCATTGCAAAGTGTCTGTCAAGCCATGATTGTTCTCTCTCTCTTGTTATTGCTCTCTCCCTCATGCCCCTTTTCTTCCACTAAACTACTTCTCCCTCTCTCCGGTCGGTTGACTATGGCTTCCTGTCTTGCCAGGACCACAACCACATCCACCTCCACCCATGTTGCCTACCGCATGAATATACCATGCACCCGGGGGCCACCATGAGATCAACCCCTTGCTGCCTCCACTGCTGCATATTTATTCCACCACCACCAACTCGGCCTCCAAGCCTCAGATCAGGGCTCAAAGACGTCGACCCAGGCCATTAACCTCTGTGGGTGTGCAATTTTATCACAGGACATAGTGTCTGCATCCAAAATGGCACCCTATTCCCTATATAGTGCACTATATTTGACCAGAGCCCTATGGAACCTGGTCAAAAGTAGTGCACTATAAAGGGAATAGGGTGCCATGTTGGATGCAGACATAGACTGTGGGCCCACAGAGAGGCGTTCAGTCACGGTAGGATTACCAGCAGCAACCGATGCTACCCCGTTTGCTAAGCTCAGCAACGCAGCAAGATATGCAAATGAGGCCACCATGACCAGGGAGGTTTTCCAATGCCTCGTAAAGAAGAGCACCTATTAGTAGATGGGTAAAAAAAATAAAAAGCAGACATTGAATATCCCTTTGAGCATGGTGAAGTTATGAATGACACTTTAGATGGTGTATCAATACACCCAGTCAATACAAAGATACAGGCGTCCTTCCTAACTTCGACCCAGGCCCCCAAACCAGCTCTGGACCTGGCTTCTCTCCCAGCATCCACAGATTACGACTTGGCATCCGACACAGCCTAAATCCCTGCAGCTACAGCTCCCCCCGACGGCCCAGCAGGCCTTCTCTTCCCCCCTCTCTTTCTAATACCTGAACACAGGTGCATGTCCCTTTCCACTATCTCCCCTGCTCTCTCTCATTACCCCTGTCTCCTCCACACTGGCAGTGCACTCCCTGCATCCAACGGCTTCTCTGGCACCCCAGCTCCCTTGCCTCTTGCTTCTACTTTTCTCTCTGGCCCCACTGGAACCGTGACCGCTGCTTTGGCAGTGGCTCACCCACTCTCTCTGCCAGTGATGGCCTCTCTCAGCATACTGCTTCCTCTACCTCTCATGTTCTGTCTCCACCGGCGGTGCAACTGGTTTTCCAGTTGCCCACTCTGTGTTTGAGTTTGAGTTGATTTATTCTTGCTCACAGATAAAACTGAAGAAATGCAGAATTTACATAACTAAGAATTGCAAAACACTCATTTAAAAAATACATAATACGTAACATAAAAAGAATACAGAACACTTGAAACATTACAGGAAATTGAAATGTTAAAATGTGATTGTAAAAATTTTAATTTTGGGGAAAACCATTTAAGAGCTAGAGTTATTATACAGTCTGACAGCAGTGGGTAGAGTGGCTTTTCGCAGGCTGTTATACGGGCAGTTATACAGGACAGTTCGTGGCTGTTTCTCGGGAGCCTCAGGCCTCCTGGCTACCTTGCCTGCACTATCTTCACAGCCTCTGGCTCTCCCCCCTCAGGTCTCGCTGGCCCTGTGACCACTGCTCTGGAAGCAACTCAATCTCTTTCTCTGCCAGTGTCGACCTCTCTCTTTCAAATCAAATCAAATCAAATTGTATTTGTCAAATGCACGTGTTTAGCAGATGTTATAGTGGGTGTAGCGAAATGCTTGTGCTTCTAGCTCCGACAGTGCAGTAATATCTAACAAGTAATATCTAACAATTTCGCTACACCCACATTCAACATATACAGTTGAAGTCGGAAGTTTACATACGCTTAGGTTGGAGTCATTAAAACTAGTTTTTTAACCACTCCACAAATTTATTGTTAACAAACTGTAGTTTTGGCAAGTCGGTTAGGACATCTACTTTGTGCATGACACAAGTAATTTTTCCAACAATTGTTTACAGACAGGTTATTTCACTTATAATTCACTGTATCACAATTCCAGTGGGTCAGAAGTATACATACACTAAGTTGACTGTGCCTTTAAACAGCTTGGAAAATTCTAGAAAATTATGTTATGGATTTAGAAGCTTCTGATAGGCTAATTGACATAATTTGAGTCAATTGAAGGTGTACCTGTGGATGTATTTCAAGGCCTACCTTCAAACTCTGTGCCTCTTTGCTTGACATCATGGGAAAATCAAAAGAAATCAGCCAAGACCTCAGAAAAACAATTGTAGACCTCCACAAGTCTGGTTCATCCTTGGGAGCAATTTCCAAACGCCTGAAGGTACCACGTTCATCTGTACAAACTAGTATAAACTAGTATGCAAGTATAAACACCATGGGACCACACAGCCGTCATACTGCTCAGGAAGGAGATGCGTTCTGTCTCCTAGAGATGAACGTACTTTGGTGCGAAAAGTGCAAATCAATCCCAGAACAACAGCAAAGGACCTTGTCAAGATGCTGGAGGAAACAGGTACAAAAGTATCTATATCCACAGTAAAACGAGTCCTATATCGATATAACCTGAAAGGCCGCTCAGCAAGGAAGAAGCCACTACTCCAAAACCGCCATAAAAAAGCCAGACCACGGTTTGCAACTGCACATGGGGACAAAGATCTTACTTTTTGGAGAAATGTCCTCTGATCTGATTAAACAAAAATAGAACTGTTTGGCCATAATGACCATCGTTATGTTTGGAGGAAAAAGGGGGAATTTGCAAGCCGAAGAACACCATCCCAACCGTGAAGCACGGGGGTGGCAGCATCATGCTGTGGGGGTGCTTTGCTGCAGGAGGGACTGGTGCACTTCACAAAATAGATGGCATCATGAGGAAGGAAAATTATGTGGATATATTGAAGCAACATCTCAAGAGATCAGTCAGGAAGTTAAAGCTTGGTCGCAAATGGGTTTTCCAAATGGACAATGACCTCAAGCATACTTTCAAAGTTGTGGCAAAATGGCTAAAGGACAACCAAGTCAAGGTATTGGAGTGGCCATCACAAAGCCCTGACCTCAATCCTATAGATAATTTGTGGGTAGAACTGAAAAAGCGTGTGCGAGCAAGGAGGCCTACAACCCTGACTCAGTTACACCAGCTCTGTCAGGAGGAATGGGCCAAAATTCACACAACTTATTGTGGGAAGCTTGTGGAAAGCTTGTGGAAGGCTACCCGAAACGTTTGACCCAAGTTAAACAATTTAAAGGCAATGCTACCAAATACTAATTGAGTGTATGTAAACTCCTGACCCACTGGGAATGTGATGAAAGAAATAAAAGCTGAAAGAAATCATTCTCTACTATTATTCTGACATTTCACATTCTTAAAATAATAAGTTTTACTAGGATTAAATGTCAGGAATTGTGAAAAACTGAGTTTAAATGTATTTGGCTAAGGTGTATGTAAACTTCCGACGTCAACTGTACCCAATACACGCAAAACTAGTAAGGAATGGGATTTAAGAATATATACATATATGGACAAGCAATGACAGAGCAGCATTGACTAAGATACAGTAGAATATTATGGATTAAAATGCAGTATATACATATGAGATGAGTAGTGCAAGATATGTAAACATTATTAAAGTGACTAGTGTTCCATTTCTTAAAGTGGCCAGTGATTTCAATAGGTAGCAGCATCCTCTAATGTGCTAGTGATGGCTATTTAACAGTCTGATGGCCTTGAGATAGAAGCTGTTTTTCAGTCTCTCGGTCCCAGCTTTGATGCACCTGTACGGACCTTGCCTTCTGGATGATAGCGGGGTGAACAGGCAGTGGCTCGGGTGGTTGATGTCCTTGATGATCTTTTTGGCCTTCCTGTGACATCGGGTGCTGTATGTGTCTTGGAGGGTGGGTAGTTTGCCCCCGGTAATGCGTTCGGCATTCCGTACCACCCTCTGGAGAGCCCTGCGGTTGCGGGCGGTGCAGTTGCCGTACCAGGCGGTGATACAGCCCGACAGGATGCTCTCAATTGTGCATCTGTAAAGGTTTGTGAGGGTTTTAGGTGCTAAGCCGAATTTCTTCAGCCTCCTGAGGTTGAAGAGGCTATGTTGCGCCTTCTTCACCACACTGTCTGCGTGTGTGTGGACCATTTCAGTTTGTCGGTGATGTGTACGCCAAGGAACTTGAAGCTTTCTACCTTCTCCACTGCGGTCCCATCGATGTGGATAGGGGGATGCACACTCTGCTGTTTCCTGAAGTCCACGATCATCTCCTTTGTTTTGTTGATGTTGAGTGAGAGGTTATTTTCCTGGCACCACACTCCCAGAGCCCTCACCTCCTCCCTGTAGGCGGTCTCGTCATTGTTGGTAATCAAGCCTACTACTGTTGTGTCGTCTGCAAACTTGATGATTGAGTTGGAGGCGTGCTTGGCCACGCAGTCATGGGTGAACAGGGAGTACAGGAGGGGGCTGAGCACGCACCCTTGTGGGGCCCCAGTGTTGAGATCAGCGAAGTGGAGATGTTGTTTCCTACCCACTACCTGGGGGTGGCCCGTCAGGAAGTCCAGGACCCAGTTGCACAGGGCTGGGTTCAGACCCAGGGCCTCGAGCTTAATGATGAGCTTGGAGGGTACTATGGTGATGAATGCTGAGCTATAGTCAATGAACAGCATTCTTACATAGGTATTCCTCTTGTCCAGATGGGATAGGGCAGTGTGCAGTGTGATGGCGATTGCATTGTCTGTGGATCTATTGGGGCGGTAAGCAACTTGAAGTGGGTCTAGGGTGATAGGTAAGGTAGAGGTGATATGATCCTTGACTAGTCTCTCAAAGCACTTCATGATGACAGAGGTGAGTGCTACAGGGCGAAGGTCATTTAGTTCAGTTACCTTTGCTTTCTTGGGTACAGGAACAATGGTGGCCATCTTGAAGCATGTGGGAACAGCAGACTGGGAAAGGGAAAGACTGAATATGCCATAAACACACCAGCCAGCTGGTCTGCGCATGCTCTGAGGACGCGGCTAGGGATGCCGTCTGGGCCGGCAGCCTTGCGGGGGTTAACATGCTTAAATGTCTTAATCACGTCGGCCATGGAGAAGGAGAGGCCACAGTCCTTGGTAGTGGGCCTCGTCAGTGGCACTGTGTTATCCTCAAAGCAGGCGAAGAAGGTGTTTAGCTTGTCTGGAAGCGAGACGTCGGTGTCGGCGACGTGGCTGGTTTTCCTTTTGTAGTCCGTGATTGTCTTTAGACCCTGCCACATTCGTCTCGTGTCTGAGCCATTGAATTGCGACTCCACTTTGTCTCTATACTGATGTTTTGCCAGTTTAATTGCCTTGCGGAGTGAGTAGCTACACTGTTTGTATTCTGCCATATTCCCAGTCACCTTGCCATGATTGAAGGCGGTGGTTCGCGCTTTCAGATTTGCGCGAATGCTGCCATCTATCCACGGTTTTTGGTTAGGGTAGGTTTGAATAGTCACAGTGGGCACAACATCACCTATACACTTCCTGATAAACTTAGTCACCATTTCAGTGTATACGTCTAAATTATTTTCGGAAGCTACCCGGAACATATCCCAGTCCGTGTGATCAAAACAATCTTGAAGCGTGGATTCCGATTGGTCAGACCAGCGTTGAATAGTCCTTAGCACGGGTACTTCCTGTTTGAGTTTCTGCCTATAGGAAGGGAGAAGCAAAATGGAGTCGTGGTCAGATTTGCCGAAAGGAGGGCGGGGGAGGGCCTTATAATCATCCCGGAAGATCGAATAGCAATGGTAGAGGATTTTAGCAGCGCGAGTACAACAGTCGATATGTTGATAGAACTTCGGCAGCCTAGTCCTCAAATTTGCTTTGTTAAAATCCCCGGCTACAATAAATGCAGCCTCAGGATATGTGGTTTCCAGTTTGCATAAGGTCCAGTGAAGTTCTTTGAGGGCCGTCGCGGTATCGGCTTGAGGGGGGATATACACGGCCGTGACTATAACCGAAGAAAATTATCTTGGGAGATAATATGTTCGGCATTTGATTGTGAGATATTCTAGGTCGGGTGAACAGAAGGACTCGAGTTCCTGTATGTTACTACAATTACACCATGAGTCGTTAATCATGAAACACACACCTCCGCCCTTCTGCTTCCCGGAGAGATATTTATTCCTGTCTGCGCGATGAACTGAGAACCCATCTGGCTGGACCAATTCCGACAGAATATCCAGAGAGAGCCATGTTTCCATGAAACAGAGTATGTTACAGGCCTTGATGTCTCTCTGGAAATAAATCCTTGCCCGTAGTTCGCCGAGCTTGTTAACCAGAGACTGAACATTAGCGAGTAGAATACTCCGCCGGCGATGTTTTGGGTCAGCCGCTGGAATCAGTTCAGTTGCCCTGGGGAGAGCAAACAAAGGATCTGCTTCGGGAAAGTCGTATTCCTGGTCGTAATGCTGGTGAGTTACCGCCACTCTGATATCCAATAGTTTTTCCCGGCTGTATGTAATGATGCAAAACACTTTCAGAGCTAATAATGTAAAAAATAATATATAAAAAAACAAAATACTGCTAGGTTTCCTAAGAGCTAGTCGCGAGGCCGCCATCTTCGTCGGCGCCAACACGCCTTTCCCTCAGGTCCCACTGGCACATGACCGTGGCTACCCTCTCTCTGCCAGTGTCGACCTCTCTCCCCACCTCAGGTCCGGCTGGCTCCGTGACCGCCACTACAACAGTGGCTCACCCTCTTTCTCTGCCACTGCTGCCCTCTCTCTTTCCCTCATGTCCTGCTGGCCCTGTGACTACCTGCTAGGGCAGCAGCTCTTTCTCTGCTAGTGACAACCTCTCTCTCAGCATACTGCTTCCTCTACCTCTCACGTTCTGATCCGCCGGCGGTGCAACTGGTTTTCCCACTCTGGCCTCCTGGCTACCTTGCCTGCACTATCTTCACAGCCTCTGGCTCCCCTCCCCCCAGGTCTCGCATGACCTGTGACTGCTACTCCGGCAGCGGCTCACCCTTTCTATCTGCCAGTGTCGACTTCTCTTTTCCCTCAGGTCCCGCTGCCACCACACCAGCGTCTACGCTTTCTGCCAGCTATGACCTCTCACATCTCCACCTACTTAGCCAGTTATGTGCCTGCTGCCCCCGCAGTGGTCTGGCCCCTGGCCCTCTCAGCTGCCTCTCTGTTCCACTCTTCACTGCCGGCCGCTCCGGCCTCCCGGCTACCTAGCCTGCTCTATCTTCACAGCCTCTAGCAGCTCTCCCCCTCTCAGGTCCCGCTGGCCCAGTGTCCACTGCTACAGCAGCGGCTCACCCCCTCTCTCTGCAAGTGACGACCTCTCTCCCCACCTCGGCCTCCGTTGACCCGTGACCGCTGCTCCCACAGTGACACACCCTCCCTCTTCACCAGTAATGACCTCCATCTTCGCCTCTGGTCCCACTGGTCCTGTGACCGCCACCCCTGCAGTGCCTCACCTTCTTCTCTGCCAGCGACGACCGCTCAGGCAGCTATATGTGCCTGTTGCTCCTGCTGCTCCAGCCGTGGCTCTGCCCCTGTTCCTTACAGCTGTGAACTTCTCTCAGTTCAGTGAGCCCCGCCCTCAGGCTCACCATTCCCTCTCAACGGCGTTCCTGGCTCTTCCTCCACCAGTTGAAACTCTCTCCTAGATCAGTGAACCAACTGGCTCTGTTCAAATCTTCAACTGTCGCCCACAGTCCACCTTCGCCGGCGTCCGCCACCCACCCTCGTTGCCAGCTTATCACCACTGACATCCTGTCTGCCTGCATCCAGATGCTGAGATCAGGTTACGTCTCCATCGCGGTCTCGCCACGCTGGGATGGAGGTTTCTTTTGGCGTTCTTTCGCTTCCTGCGATGTTCCAAGTTAACATCCTCATCTTTTACCTACATCCCGACCATCAAACACAGTAAACCGATCAGTTTAGCAAAACCACACCAGTCTACCTGTTCGGCTACCATCTAGCCCTTATGAACCACTAACCAACTTCCTACGGCTCAGACAGCTCAGATAATCTCAACATGCCTCTCCATCTGATCAACTATTCATCACCAAATCTGGTTCCATCGCCTCTCCAATGGTTCCATTTCCATCTGAGACAAATACTATCCCTGTACAGCTATCCTGCTGACCAATTCTCTGGACACTCCTTCCGCATTGGAGCTGCATCCATGGCATCTGGACACAGCATCCCAGATCACATCGTACAACTCCTCGGACGCTGGTCCTCTCAAGCCTATCATTCCTATAGCCGCTCAGGACAGCCCACAATATGCTAATCTCTCAGAACCTGCATTAACTCAAGCACAGTATCCCAGTACCTGCCTCATTTCACAGACACAATCTAACTCACGCACCGAATCCTACCCAACCAGCCAAAAGAGGATTGGCTCTCCAGCTGAGCCTGGTTTCTCACAAGGTTTTTTCCCTTGCCACTGTTGCTTCTGCTTGCTCTCCTGGGGTCTAAAGTTTGGTAACTCTGTGGGCATCTCGTCCATACGCCTGTACTACCTCAACTACACTGCTCAAAAAAATAAAGGGAACACTAAAATAACACATCCTAGATCTGAATGAATGAAATAATCTTATTAAATACTTTTTTCTTTACATAGTTGAATGTGCTGACAACAAAATCACACAAAAATGATCAATGGAAATCAAATTTATCAACCCATGGAGGTCTGGATTTGGTGTCACCCTCAAAATTAAAGTGGAAAACCACACTACAGGCTGATCCAACTTTGATGTAATGTCCTTAAAACAAGTCAAAATGAGGCTCAGTAGTGTGTGGCCTCCACGTGCCTGTATGACCTCCCTACAACGCCTGGGCATGCTCCTGATGAGGTGGCGGATGGTCTCCTGAGGGATCTCCTCCCAGACCTGGACTAAAGCATCCGCCAACTCCTGGACAGTCTGTGGTGCAACGTGGCGTTGGTGGATGGAGCGAGACATGATGTCCCAGATGTGCTCAATTGGATTCAGGTCTGGGGAACGGGCGGGCCAGTCCATAGCATCAATGCCTTCCTCTTGCAGGAACTGCTGACACACTCCAGCCACATGAGGTCTAGCATTGTCTTGCATTAGGAGGAACCCAGGGCCAACCGCACCAGCATATGGTCTCACAAGGGGTCTGAGGATCTCATCTCGGTACCTAATGGCAGTCAGGCTACCTCTGGCGAGCACATGGACGGCTGTGCGGCCCCCCAAAGAAATGCCACCCCACACCATGACTGACCCACCGCCAAACCGGTCATGCTGGAGGATGTTGCAGGCAGCAGAACGTTCTCCACGGCGTCTCCAGACTCTGTCACATCTGTCACATGTGCTCAGTGTGAACCTGCTTTCATCTGTGAAGAGCACAGGGCGCCAGTGGTGAATTTGCCAATCTTGGTGTTCTCTGGCAAATGCCAAACGTCCTGCACGGTGTTGGGCTGTAAGCACAACCCCCACCTGTGGACGTCGGGCCCTCATACCACCCTCATGGAGTCTGTTTCTGACCATTTGAGCAGACACATGCACATTTGTGGCTTGCTGGAGGTCATTTTGCAGGGCTCTGGCAGTGCTCCTCCTGCTCCTCCTTGCCCAAAGGCGGAGGTAGCGGTCCTGCTGCTGGGTTGTTGCCCTCCTATGGCCTCCTCAACGTCTCCTGATGTACTGGTCTGTCTCCTGGTAGCGCCTCCATGCTCTGGACACTACGCTGACAGACACAGCAAACCTTCTTGCCACAGCTCGCATTGATGTGCCATCCTGGATGAGCTGCACTACCTGAGCCACTTGTGTGGGTTGTAGACTCCGTCTCATGCTACCACTAGAGTGAAAGCACCGCCAGCATTCAAAAGTGACCAAAACATCAGCCAGGAAGCATAGGAACTGAGAAGTGGTCTGTGGTCACCACCTGCAGAACCACTTCTTTATTGGGGGTGTCTTGCTAATTGCCTATAATTTCCACCTGTTGTCTATTCCATTTGCACAACAGCATGTGAAATTGTCAATCAGTGTTGCTTCCTAAGTGGACAGTTTGATTTCACAGAAGTGTGATTGACTTGGAGTTACATTGTGTTGTTTAAGTGTTCCCTTTATTTTTTTGAGCAGTGTATATCGACAACCATTCAGCACCTGCAGCTCACTTACTCTCCAGGGTCCGGCTAACTTAGGAGTTCTCTTTTTGGGGATTGCCATCACCACAGCAGCCTAACTACCACGGCCTGATGATGTCTACCTGAGACTCCAAGCCAAACTCTACAGAGTCCACCCCCTGGATCCTTTATTTGCAGCCCTCTGCTTCATCTAGTCCATTCTCATTCCCCTCCTGAATCCTCATTCTCAAATCCATTCAATTTCCTCAATAGATATTCTAAACCCATTTCAAAGTCAGGTCCTTAAACTAATTGAGACTTGACTGATAGCTGCAATATACTCTGGGTATATTAGAGAGAATTCAGGGAGAGTGTTTTCCAAGTGCAACTGTTCTCTCTGTTCTGGACAGATGGTAAATTGTATTCTCTCTCTGTTCTGTTATTTTGGTTCTATCAAGGCAAGTCTACTAATGAATGTGGAGGATCCATTGGTGTTCTATGAACTCTAAACAAATAAATTCTAAAATCTATTTTCAACAACTGTTGCTGAAAGGCTTCCCTTATGGAACCCCCCCCCCCCCCAGAAATGTCACGTGATCACGTGAAGTTAATGTGATAATATTATTGCACGTGAGAATTTCAGCATGTGAAAACATCTCATGTGAAATAAATGTGACAACATGGGGATGCAACATTTCAATGGGATAAAGTTTTTCACATGTGAAAGTTCAAATGTCACATGTTTTTGTAAGGGAAGTAATGAAATGGTATGGGGGACGAAAGTAAATGGTACACTGTTCGGCTAAAATAGTGCGGAAATCTTTAATCAATATTCTTACATTTGAATTGATCACCTGGTGATTTTCAATATTACCCCAACTGGGATTTGAACTCACAACCTCTGGATTTGGGATACACTGATCTTTCTGCTGCACCACAATGTCTAGCATATACAAAGTCCCCTACACAATTTTGGTGGTGTAGCAGGAAGATCAGAATGCCATGAACCAAGCGGTTGCGAGTTCAAATCCCAGGTGAGGACATGTTGAATAATAATTACTGTATAAATAAACATACACAATGTAATCATGTATGTCAAAGTGTGCCAAATATGTAAGTTGAAAACATTGACTATTTCGTGACGTTCCAGCGAAATCCTAACCACTCATTTTTGTTTTCAGGGCATCACCTGTGAAATCTTGTGAAAAACATTAACATGTGAAAATGTTAATCCACATGTGAAACTTCATGTGAAATCATGTGAAACCATGTGGTTTTGGAACACTTCACATATGATATTTCACATGAAGTTTCATGTGGATTTTGTGGGGATCTATTCTCTTACAACTAGATGTGATGCCTAGCTTAGAAAGAATACATTAATGATTAAACATAATAGGTTTGTGCTGTACTGATATAGATTGTTTAACATAACAAGCTGTGATTAATGTGAGGAACCGTTAGGGGGTAGGCTGAGATAGACTGAGATTCATACACACACACTGCCTCTTTGTTAAACCGCTCAAGGACATGTGTTCTGCTACAATGAAGAAGAACAAACTATGTCTGAGGTTGCTGACTCGAGACAAGTTGTAAAGATAACAACTAATGCCCGGCAACAGTGAATCGCCAAGGGGCTGGGACCAGCCTGTGCGCCATCGATAGGTTGGGTAAGTTTAAACCACACCCAGCCTCTACTCTGACAGGCCCAGCAGAGAGCGGGAACTATCTCTGTCAGAGTATAACTTATAACAATAGCTCAGTTCTCTGTCTGCCCTGCGTGGTGTTTCAGTGGGCCCGTATATACGAACATCATATTTACCATTCAAGTGTTTGCATTAATTAAAATACTAGTCTATTTTAGAAGACGTGTATTGACCTCTTTTTGTTCCTATACCAGATTTGAATTGACACAATTTAACAATTTTTACATGTGATTTCACAGATGCCCTGAAATACAAAATGAGTGGTTAGGATGTCACCGTAACGTCATAAAAGAGTTGCAGTGTTTTCAACTTACATATTGTGCAAAACGTGGACATTTCACATGTGAAATCATGTGTTTTTTCCATTTAGAAAACACATGGCTGCCTAAAATGAAGGAAATCTTTCGTTTTCTTCCTCCTGTAAGAATGCAGTTTTTCTCTCCCTTCTATCAAATCTGGAATAATCATTGTTTTTGAGCTCAGAAACACTTGATCACTGCTAATCTACAAAGGACCATTATTTTTTTCCTCAACAACAACAGTGCAGCTCCCATGAGGAACTATAGGAGAACCAACATTAACCTCTGTGGGTGTGCAATTTTATCACAGGAAACATTCTATCACATGACATAGTGCTTGCATCCCAAATGGCACCCTATTCCCTATATAGTGCACTATATTTGACCAGAGCCCTATGGAACCTGGTCAAAAGTAGTGCACTAAAAAGGGAATAGGGTGCCATGTTGGATGCAGACATAGACTGTGGGCCCACAGAGAGGCGTTCAGTCACGGTAGGATTCCGGCAGCAACCGATGCTCCCCCGTTCGCTAAGCTCAGCAACGCAGCAACACAGGAGGATATGCAAATGAGGCCACAAAGACCAGGGAGGTTTTCCAATGCCTCGCAAAGAAGTGCCTTCAGAAAGTATTCATACCCCTTGATTTATTCCAAATGTTGATGTGTTGCAGCCTGAATTCAAAATGGATTAAATTGATTTTGTCTTACCCATCTACACATAATACCCCATAATGACAAAGTGAAAACATGTTTTTAGATTTTTTTGCAAATGTATTGAAAATTAAATACGGAAAAATCTCATTTACATAGGTGCACCCTTGAGTCAATACTTTATAGAAGCATCTTTGGCAGCGATTACAGCTGTGTGTCTTTCTGGGTAAGTCGCTAAGAGCTTTCCACAGGATTGTGCAACATTTGCCCATTATTCTTTTTAAAATTCTTCAAGCGCTGTCAAATTGGTTGTTGATCATTAATAGACAACCATTTCCATGTTTTGGAATATTTGTATTATGTATATTTGTATTCTTCTTTTCACTGTCATTTAGGTCATTATTGTGGAGTCACTACAATGTTGTTGGTCCATCCTCAGTTTTCTCCCATCACAGCCATTGAACTCTGTAGCTGTTTTAAAATCACCAATGGCCTCATGGTGACATTCCTAAGCAGTTTCCTTCCTGTCCTGCAGCTCAGTTCAGAAGGACAACTGAATCTTTGATGTGTCTGGGTGGTTTAATACATCAGCCACAGCATAAGTATTAACTTGACCATGCTTAAAGATATATTCAATGTCTGATTTGTTATTGTTACCCATCTACCAATCACTGCCATCTTTATGAGGCTTTCGAAAGGCGCCTTGGTCTTTCTAGTTGGATCTGTGCTGAAATTCAATTATTAACTGATTGGAACCTTACAGATAGATGTATATATGGGGGACAGAGGAAGGGTAGTCATTTAAAAATCATTTCAACCCCTTATTATGTGATTTGTTAAGCCAAATTTTAGGCTTGCCTAAAGAAGGGGGTGAATACTTATGCAACGACTATATTTTAGTTATAGATTTTATATTAATTTGTAAACATTTGTATAATTTTCTTTTCACTTTGACATTATGGAGTATTTTGTGTAGATCAATGACAAAACATTTTTATTAACCTTTTACTGCAGTGGGCTAAATCACGGTCACAGAGTGTTTCTTGGTAGTCTTAAACAAATCTACTTTGAAGCAAAAGTATGTACCTCAAAGACATGGTATGTCCTTAAAAAAAAGAAGACACCTGTACCATGTCAGATATAGAGTTGAAATGTATTCAATTTTGAGTTTGCATCCCAATATTACACTTTAAACACATCACAGAATACTTAAATATAACAATACTGTTTGCCATAGAAACAACAGATTTTCGGCTGGTTTCTTGAAATAATGTCTATTAAAAATATTAATAACATTCCACCCATGAGGCCACTAAGTAATTTGACTGGAGGAAAGGGCTACATCTATTTCAATCCCACTTTGTAACGCAACAAAATGTGAAAACAGTTCAAGGGGGTGTAGACTTTCTATAGGCACTATACTGTACAGTGGCTTGCGAAAGTATTCACCCCCTTGGTATTTTTCCTATTTTGTTGCCTTACAACCTGGAATTAAAATATATTTTTGGGGGGGTTTGTATAATTTGATTTACACAACATGCCTACCACTTTGAAGATGCAAATATTTTTGGGGGGTGAAACAAACAAGAAATAAGACAAAGAAACAGAACTTGAGCGTGCTTCGCACATCTAGCCACTGGGATTTTTGCCCATTCTTCAAGGCAAAACTGCTCCAGCTCCTTCAAGTTGGATGGGTTCTGGGCTTTGACTAGACCATTCCAAGACATTTAAATGTTTCCCCTTAAACCACTCGAGTGTTGCGTTAGTAGTATGTTTAGGGTCATTGTCCTGCTGGAAGGTGAACCTCCGTCCCAGTCTCAAATCTCTGGAAGACTGAAACAGGTTTCCCTCAAGAATTGCCCTGTATTTAGCGCCATCCATCATTCCTTCAATTCTGACCAGTTTCCCAGTCCCTGACGATGAAAAACATCCCCACAGCATGATGCGGCCACCACCATGCTTCACTGTGGGGATGGTGTTCTCGGGGTGATGAGAGGTGTTGGGTTTGCGCCAGACATAGCGTTTTTCTTGATGGCCAAAAAGCTCAATTTTAGTCTCATCTGACCAGAGTACCTTCTTCCATATGTATGGGGAGTCTCCCACGTGGCTTTTGGCGAACACCAAACGTGTTTGCTTATTTTTTTTCCTTTAAGCAATGGCTTTTTTTCTGGCCACTCTTCCGTAAAGCCCAGCTCTGTGGAGTGTATGGCTTAAAGTGGCTTAAAAGCTCCACAGCGGAGATACTCCAATCTCCGCTGTGGAGCTTTGCAGCTCCTTCAGGGTTATCTTTGGTCTCTTTGTTGCCTCTCTGATTAGTTCCCTCCTTGCCTGGTCCGTGAGTTTTGGTGGGCGGCCCTCTCTTGGCAGGTTTGTTGTTGTTGGTGCCATGTTCTTTCAATTTTTTTATAATGGATTTAATGGTGCTCCGTGGGATGTTCAAAGTTTAGGATATTTTTTTATAACCCAACCCTGATCTGTACTTCTCCACAACTTTGTCTCTGACCTGTTTGGAGAGCTCCTTGGTCTTATGGTGCCGCTTGCTTGGTGGTGGCCCTTGCTTAGTGGTGTTGCAGACTCTGGGGCCTTTTCAGAACAGGTGTATATATATATATATACTGAGATCATGTGACATATCATGTGACACTTAGATTGCACACAGGTGGACTTTTAGGTAATTGGTTGCACCAGATCTTATTTAGGGGCTTCATAGCAAAGGGGGTGAATACATATGTACACACCACTTTTCTGTTATTTATTTTTTAGAATTTTCTGAAACAAGTAATTTTTTTCATTTCACTTCACCAATTTAGACTATTTTGTGTATGTCCATTACATGAAATAAAAATAAAAATCCATTTAAATTACTGGTTGTAATGCAACAAAATAGGAAAAACGCCAAGGGGGATGAATACTTTTGCAAGGCACTGTATGTGAGAATGCTGTTCATCGATTACAGCTCAGCTTTTAACACCATAGTGCCCTCTAAGCTTGTCACTGAGCTCGGGGCCTTGGGTCTGAACTCCTCCCTGTGCAACTGGATCCTAGATTTCCTGATGGGATGACCCCAGGTGGTGAGGGAAGGCAACAACACGTCCGCCACGCTGATCCTCAACACGGGGGGCCCCCCAAGGTTGTGTGCTCAGCCCCCTCCTGTACTCTATGTTCACCCATGACTGCGTGGCCACGCACGACTTCAACTCAATCATCAAGTTTGCTCACGACACAACAGAGGTAGGCCTGATTACTAACAGCGACGAGACAGCCTACAGGGAGGAGGTTAGAGCCCTGACGGAGTGGTGCCAGGAAAGTAACCTCTCCCTCAATGTCAACAAAACCAAGGAGCTTATCATGGACTACAGGAGACAGAAGAGAGAGCACGCCCCCATCTTTATCAACGTGGCAGCAGTGGATAGGGTCAAAAGCTTCAAGTTCCTCCATCACTGAGGACCTGAAATGGTCTCGCCACACCGACATCATGGTGAAGAAGGCACAACAGCGCCTCTACAACCTCAGGCGGCTGAAGAAATTCAGCATGGCCCCATCGACCCTCACAAACCTCTACAGATGCACCATTTAGAGCATTCTGTCGGGTTGCATCACGCCTGGTACGGCAACTGCTCCACCCTCAACCTCATTGCTCTCCAGAGGGTAGTGCGGGCAGCCTAACGCATCACTGTGCCCTCCAGGACATCTACAGCACCCGGTGTCAAAGGAAGACCTGGAAGATCATTAAGGACCTCAGCGACCCGAGCCACGGACTTTTCACTTGGCTATCGTCCGACAGATGGAGACAGTACAGGTGCATCAGAGCTAAGACAGAGAGACTAAAAAACAGCTTCTATTACCAGGCCATCAGACTGTTGAACAGCCATCAGTAGCCATCTACCAGGTGATGCACACTCTCTCACAAAAAACACAGCCAAAGCTGCTGTCCCATGCTATAGAGACATTGAACCACTGGTCACTTCTATTTTCACACTGTGTATTTAAATACTGTATCCCCGAAGTAGCTCATCATAATATTTATACTACTGTACATTGTATTTTAGTTACATTGTTTATACACACCGCATATTTACAGTGGGGTAAAAAAGTATTTAGTCAGCCACCAATTGTGCAAGTTCTCCCACTTAAAAAGATGAGAGAGGCCTGTAATTTCATCATAGGTACACGTCAACTATGACAGACAAAATGAGGAAAAAAAATCCAGAAAATCACATTGTAGGATTTGTAATGAATTTATTTGCAAATTATGGTGGAAAATAAGTATTTGGTCAATAACAAAAGTTTCTCAATACTTTGTTATATACCCTTTGTTGGCAATGACACAGGTCAAACGTTTTCTGTAAGTCTTCACAAGGTTTTCACACACTGTTGCTGGTATTTTGGCCCATTCCTCCATGCAGATCTCCTCTAGAGCAGTGATGTTTTGGGGCTGTCGCTGGGCAACACAGACTTTCAACTCCCTCCAAAGATTTTCTATGGGGTTGAGATCTGGAGACTGGCTAGGCCACTCCAGGACCTTGAAATGCTTCTTACGAAGCCACTCCTTCGTTGCCCGGGCAGTGTGTTTGGGATCATTGTCATGCTGAAAGACCCAGCCACATTTCATCTTCAATGCCCTTGCTGATGGAAGGAGGTTTTCACTCAAAATCTCACGATACATGGCCCCATTCATTCTTTCCTTTACACGGATCAGTCGTCCTGGTCCCTTTGCAGAAAAACAGCCCCAAAGCATGATGTTTCCACCCCCATGCTTCACAGTAGGTATGGTGTTCTTTGGATGCAACTCAGCATTCTTTGTCCTCCAAACACGACGAGTTGAGTTTTTACCAAAAAGTTATATTTTGGTTTCATCTGACCATATGACATTCTCCCAATCCTCTTCTGGATCATCCAAATGCACTCTAGCAAACTTCCGACGGGCCTGGACATGTACTGGCTTAAGCAGGGGGACACGTCTGGGACTGCAGGATTTGAGTCCCTGGTGGCGTAGTGTGTTACTGATGGTAGGCTTTGTTACTTTGGTCCCAGCTCTCTGCAGGTCATTCACTAGGTCCCCCCGTGTGGTTCTGGGATTTTTGCTCACCGTTCTTGTGATCATTTTGACCCCACGGGGTGAGATCTTGCGTGGAGCCCCAGATCAAGGGAGATTATCAGTGGTCTTGTATGTCTTCCATTTCCTAATAATTGCTCCCACAGTTGATTTCTTCAAACCAAGCTGCTTACCTATTGCAGATTCAGTCTTCCCAGCCTGGTGCAGGTCTACAATTTTGTTTCTGGTGTCCTTTGACAGCTCTTTGGTCTTGGCCATAGTGAACAGGTGCCATTAATACAGGTAACGAGTGGAGGACAGAGGAGCCTCTTAAAGAAGAAGTTACAGGTCTGTGAGAGCCAGAAATCTTGCTTGTTTGTAGGTGACCAAATACTTATTTTCCACCATAATTTGCAAATAAATTCATTAAAAATCCTACAATGTGATTTTCTGGATTTTTTTTTTCTCAATTTGTCTGTCATAGTTGACGTGTACCTATGATGGAAATTACAGGCCTCTCTCATCTTTTTAAGTGGGAGAACTTGAACAATTGGTGGCTGACTAAATACTTTTTTTCCCCACTGTATTTATGCACTGGATTCTTGACATAGTTTACTGTAATCTACTGTTGTATTACTGCTGTACATATCATTGTTAGCTGATCTTGTGTAAATTCTCCCGGTGTACAAACGTATAGATTGCATTTGATTACTAATACAGTGCTATTTGGGTTCTTAATTAGATTAGTCCCACCGTTTTTTGTCTTTTATTTAAAATGTTGCCCTTACGTTAAAATGTTGTCATTTTACTGCATTGTTACGAGATAGTAACATAAGCATTTCGCTGCACCTACTATAACACCTGCTAAGCTGTGTACGCAACCAATAAACTTTGATTTTTAATGAATACTTTAACCCTGTGGGGGTAGGATTTACTCTGAGTACATAAACGGGACTGGCTGATCAGCCGGACTCCTGAGACAGTAGGGGTTAACATCATGATACAGTACACCTATGGGATGCCGAGAGAGAGAGCGAGAGAGAGAGAGCAAGCAGATGAGCCAGTTATCGCGAATGATGGATTACATACAGAGATTTTTTTTTTTTAAAGGAGAATATAACAAATGAATCTAACCAAAACAATGCAGTAACACAACAGAAGAAGGTATGAAGTTGATAACAGAGAAAAAAAGGAAAGTAAGTCTTACCTATGATTGCGAGAATGTGAAAGCTTCCCTCATAAACAAGTGTATCTCAATGCACGGGGTCTGAACTAACAGGTGGCGAGAGAGAAACCGAGAGAGAGAGAGAGAGAGAGAGAGAGAAAGGGAGAGAGGTGGGGAAGGGAGGGAAAGGGATAGCTGGTTGGAGAGAGATTGGGAGGAGTGAGTACTTAGCATTCAATAAAGAAATCTATAGTGTTACAGAAAGAGATATGGAAGACGAGTGGCGAGGAAGGAGTGTGTATGTGTGTGCGTGCGTACCTGTATGTGAGTGTTGGAGGGGAGGATTGGGTTGCGCAATATTGCTTGCAGTGAGTTCTCTGTTTATAATAATATTACGACTTTTTCCCCCTCCCTCTCCTCTCCTCTCTCTGTCATTCGTTCTCTAGGTTTTCTCTGCATTTGGTCAGTCTCTCCTCTCTCCCCTCCCTTCTCCTCCTCTCCATTCCTCTTCTCTTCTCTGTGCAGTTAAATTTTTTGTGTGCAATATCATCTTGGCCCGCCTGCATTAATCTTCAATGTCAACAATAATGAACCTTTGTGTTTAATCACAGCGCATGTATCTCTCTCTCTCTCCCTTTCTCTTTCTTCCTTTCTCGCTTGTCTTCTCTTCTCGCTCTTCTCTTATCTTGTTTCTCTTCTCTTCTCTTCTCTTCTCTTCTCTTCTCTTCTCTTCTCTTCTCTTCTCTTCTCTTCTCTTCTCTTCTCTTCTCTTCTCTCTCTCTTCATCATGGGATGATTGCAGTGGTAGAACAGAGCTGAATGCGACATGCTGCCAGCTACAGCATCTGTCTCTCTGTCTCTGTATAATTTGTGTCTAATGATGCTTAATGATACATGCATGCACCTCACTCTCACACACATGTTGAGCTACAAAAGCATGTGCAAATCACACACACACACATACCCATGGATAATAACAGAGGGTTTTCTTCTCAGGAAGGGTGTAACTGATCAGATCATACATTTTCCCTCTTGTCTTGCCTATCCCTCTCCTTCTCACCATATTTCTCTCTCTGTCCCCTCTCTCTCTCTCTCGCTCTGCCCCCTCTCTCGCTCTCTCTCTCTGCCCCCTCTCTCTTTCTCTGTCTATCTGCCCCCCCGCGCTCTCTCTGCCCCCCCCCCCCCCCCCTCTGCCCCCCCCCCCTCTCTCTCTGCCCCCCCCCCTCTCTCTCTCTATTTGCTCTCTCTCTCTCTTCCACTGTCTCTTCCTCTCTCTCTCTCTCTTCTCTCTTCCTCTGGTCAGTGTGTGGACAGACGGCACAGATAGGTGTCCCTGGGGGCGAAGAATCCCGACAGTTTCCCTTCGGAAAAAATCCCTCCCCAAAAAATCATCCCTCTATACTCTACTCTCTTCTCTCTGCATCCCCCTCTCTTTCTTTCTCTCTCTCCCCCCTCTCTCTCTTTCTCCCTCTCTCTTTCTCTTTCTCTCTTCCTCCCACACACACTCCCTCCTTTCTTCCCCTCCCTGCACACCAAAGGGATTGTATCAGGGTTCCTGGGGTGCTGCTTTTTGTTTTTTGATCTTCAGCCACTCTCCTCCATTCTGTTCCCTCTCTCTCTTTATCTCTCTCTCCCTCTGATCTGGGGAGCCATGTAATACGCACCAGTTTTATTAAAATGTGAGGCCATGTTGGTTTTTCTCTTATAAAACCCAAAAGTGACACATTGTTTGCTGTCTTATTTTTAAGCCAGCCGCAGGATTCAGCTTTAGCACTACAGCCTCTTCTCTCAGCTACAGTGGCTTCAACTAGGAATCATTTCTCAGCTAAAGTGTTTGTGTGTCTTCGTGTGTGTGTGCGTGCGTGCTTATGTCTGTGTCTGTGTTTGTGTGTGAATTCTGTTATTGAAGAAACAACAATCCAATTCAACAAGCACAGACCTTTCTCTTTGTTTAAATCCATTGATGCTTTACACCTCTGCATCCGGCGACTTCTTTTGTTTTGACTTGTTGAATGCTATACCTTCATTTTCTCATATCCACTCCAGTCTGTTATCAGGCCATGCAGTGTGAGACAGCCTTTATGAAACAATAACAGATGAGAGGAAAGAAGAATGACAGATAGTTGCCTGGGTCGTATTCATCAGACACCACATGGAAGAAAATGTACTGAAACAAGGAGGGGTTACCTGAACTGTCGTTTGCAAACCATTTTGCTACGGTGTGCATCTAATCTCTCTATCAGCAAGATTAGCACGTGCACATGAGTTAGCTACCACCATAGCTGCATCCATTATTTAGTAGGGACGTCAAACGTTCAGCCTGCTGCAGAGACCCTATGGACGCTCGAGTCTAGAGCGCCTGGTTAAATTATGCTTAGGGGCATTTTTTAACTCTGGTTAAAGTAGGAAGAAATAGATGTCACTAGCTAGGTTTCCATCCAATTAGCGACAGATTTTCATGCAAATATTCTAGAATCTGCATTTAAAAAATATTCAATATTTGCGTATAAAAGCATTTCCACCGACATTTCTCGCATAATTAATTTTACCGACACTAGCGTATTTTGTTACGTCAACATTTGGAAAGTTTACCACAAATGTTCTGTTTCCATCAAGCCTGTCATTATATTTTTTATCCGGCATGTACTTTACTAGCATAAACAGGTTGGATGGAAACCTGGTTTTTGGCTACGACAGGTTGTCATCTATCGACAGATACAGTGGGGAAAAAAAGTATTTAGTCAGCCACCAATTGTGCAAGTTCTCCCACTTAAAAAGATGAGAGAGGCCTGTAATTTTCATCATAGGTACACGTCAACTATGACAGACAAATTGAGGGGAAAAAATCCAGAAAATCACATTGTAGGATTTTTAATGAATTTATTTGCAAATTATGGTGGAAAATAAGTATTTGGTCACCTACAAACAAGCAAGATTTCTGGCTCTCACAGACCTGTAACTTCTTCTTTAAGAGGCTCCTCTGTCCTCCACTCGTTACCTGCATTAATGGCACCTGTTTGAACTTGTTATCAGTATAAAAGACACCAGTCCACAACCTCAAACAGTCACACTCCAAACTCCACTATGGCCAAGACCAAAGAGCTGTTAAAGGACACCAGAAACAAAATTGTAGACCTGCACCAGGCTGGGAAGACTGAATCTGCAATAGGTAAGCAGCTTGGTTTGAAGAAATCAACTGTGGGAGCAATTATTAGGAAATGGAAGACATACAAGACCACTGATAATCTCCCTCGATCTGGGGCTCCACGCAAGATCTCACCCCGTGGGGTCAAAATGATCACAAGAACGGTGAGCAAAAATCCAAGAACCACACGGGGGGACCTAGTGAATGACCTGCAGAGAGCTGGGACCAAAGTAACAAAGCCTACCATCAGTAACACACTACGCCGCCAGGGACTCAAATCCTGCAGTGCAAGATGTGTCCCCCTGCTTAAGCCAGTACATGTCCAGGCCCGTCTGAAGTTTGCTAGAGTGCATTTGGATGATCCAGAAGAGGATTGGGAGAATGTCATATGGTCAGATGAAACCAAAATATAACTTTTTGGTAAAAACTCAACTCGTCGTGTTTGGAGGACAAAGAATGCTGAGTTGCATCCAAAGAACACCATACCTAATGTGAAGCATGGGGGTGGAAACATCATGCTTTGGGACTGTTTTTCTGCAAAGTGACCAGGACGACTGATCCGTGTAAAGGAAAGAATGAATGGGCCCATGTATCGTGAGATTTTGAGTGAAAACCTCCTTCCATCAGCAAGGGCATTGAAGATGAAACGTGGCTGGGTCTTTCAGCATGACAATGATCCCAAACACACCGCCCGGGCAACGAAGGAGTGGCTTCGTAAGAAGCATTTCAAGGTCCTGGAGTGGCCTAGCCAGTCTCCAGATCTCAACCCCATAGAAAATCTTTGGAGGGAGTTGAAAGTCCGTGTTGCCCAGCGACAGCCCCAAAACATCACTGCTCTAGAGGAGATCTGCATGGAGGAATGGGCCAAAATACCAGCAACAGTGTGTGAAAACCTTGTGAAGACTTACAGAAAACGTTTGACCTGTGTCATTGCCAACAAAGGGTATATAACAAAGTATTGAGAAACTTTTGTTATTGACCAAATACTTATTTTCCACCATAATTTGCAAATAAATTCATAAAAAATCCTACAATGTGATTTTCTGGAGAAAAAAAATCTCATTTTGTCTGTCATAGTTGACGTGTACCTATGATGAAAATTACAGGCCTCTCTCATCTTTTTAAGTGGGATAACTTGCACAATTGGTGGCTGCCTAAATACTTTTTTCCCCCACTGTATATGCAGTAGATATATGCAGTATACCCAAGTTCATTGAGGTTTGTCTGTTAGAAGAGCACATGTTGTACATTTAGCTGCAGTTATTGTCCCAGTTCCATTAATTCAATACAATATTGATGTGAGTGATGAATTTGCGCGCGCTATTGATTACAATAGAACAAGCTAAGCCATTCCAGTATTGAGTGACCGCTTGGCAGTGTTGCCAACTTAGCGACTTTGTCGCTATATTTAGCAAGTATTCAGACCCCTCTAGCGACACATTTTCAAAAAAGCGACTAGCGACAAATCTAGCGACTTTTTCTGGTGTTATTGGAGACTTTTGGAGACTCTGACGTGAAAGCACGTATCGTTCTTACTCTTCTCAACGAGCAGCGGGTGCTGCTGTGGACGAACAGCGGGTGCTGCCGTGGGCCCCACCCCCTGTCCCAAAGCACTCACAGGCGGCCCAGTCCTCGCGCAGCAGTCCCTCCCATCTGAAATCAGAGCAGGAGATGTTCACCCCTCCGTGTCCAGACTGCAAATGAATCGCCGCATGCGGGAAGCCGCTGCTGGCTGATCCCACCCTGGCTTACATTCAGAGCGGGATGTAAATGTAGGGTGTTTTTTACTCACTTTTTGTCTCTCCCACGACATTATTCCTCTCTCCTACAGCGTCCATCACAATTACATGCACATGGCCAATTATGCAAATTAGGTCATGCCGTCATTTATCGACTTTTAGGACAGCCAAAAGTTACTTTCCTTACTGAGGAGTTGGCAACACTGCCGCTTGTTAAATATAGGTGGATGTGCAGTTTATAAAATGTTGCAAAATACAAGTAATCTGAACATAAGAGTGAGTAACTTTTATGTATTGGTCTTCAAAATATCATGAGTTATTTCAGCACATTGATTATGAATTTGGACACTTAAAACCAGTGTTTTGACACATGGCCATAAATCAAAAAGCCATGACAACAGGAACAGCAACAGTATCATTTTCAATGTATGTTTTACAAATATAAATGGTACTTTTAACATTATGATTCAACATGGTTCTACTTTATCAGTTAAAAACTACTGAATGAGCCAAAGAACATGCTATGATTTATTGATTTTGATGATATTAATGAATTTATTGATTTTGATGAAATTAGTGAATTCCGGAAAATTTGTTTGTCCTGGCTATATTTAGTTTTGCCCTAGACAATACAGAATACACTTGTATGAGCTACGAACTAACTTGCAAATCCGACTTGTACGTTGGCTAGCCTGTAGCAAGCTAGCCTGCCTCGCTAGCATTATCATATGATGATGTTACATAACCAGCAGTATTTAAAAAAATACACAAAAACGTGTATGAGCTACGACCTAAGTTATAATGAGGTAGCTATCTAGCTAGTTATCTAGTTAGCTAGCTAAGCTAACGTTAGCTAAAACGTTAGCTAGCCTGCCTCGCTTTATCAAAAGATAGCTACCTACATAACCAGCAATAACGTTATCTAAGTTATACAAGAGGTCATTATATTCCAGTATTTCTGGTTATACTTACCACCACTGGTTGTTGCACACCAAGCTAGCATTACTGGTGCAGACTTGGGGACCGACAAACTCCAAGCACCTATTCCGTCCGCACACTAGGGTCCTTCGTCAGGGCATGCACACCACAGAACTTTGGCTGTGGAAGCATGGTCAATCCGTATAGGGCCTGTGAGATCCTTTGAGTGCGTTTGGGGGCGATGAAACAACGGAGCCCCATTCAGTTAAGGGAAGCGAAGTAGGCGGAGGGGCGATTTGCAAGTGGAGTTTTGCAAAAGGGGGCTTGATTTGTTGACATAATTGTAATCCAAACGCAACCTTCAAACTCAGTTTTAAACAAGACTGACTTTATGACCCAAATTATCTTATTTACACTTTGTAGTCAATTGTGACACTAGAATAAATGTTTCTGACTCATATAGATGCCACATAGGCCGATTTAAAAGGGATTAGTTGCTTTTTAGACGCAGTCGCTCTTTAAGACTATAGTTACTAGCTCGGGGAGCTGACACAGGTCTTCAGGTCTCACAGGAGCAATAACTCATCACAGGAGCGTGATTTGCCGGTCGCACTGTGGTGCCTTTGAGAAAGTATCAGGATGCGTCCAAAATGGCACCCTATACCTATAGGGCTCTACTTTTGACCAGGGCCCAATATATAGGGAACATGGTGCCATTTGAGACACAGGCAGTGTGAGACAGCCTTTATGAAACCATGACAGAGGAGAGGAAAGGGGGAAAGAAGAAGAGTGACGGATCACAGATCTAATGTAAGTTCTCTGATAAGAGCTAGCTAGAAAAGATGCTTTGGCTCACACAGGTCAAATGGTGGTTGATATATCCAGAGCCTTGCTCTTAGTTCTCACACGACATGTCATCACTTCATAGGAAAAAAAGGTGCTATTTAGAACCTAAAAGGAGTCTTCAGCTGTCCCAATCGGAGAACCCTGAATAATCCTTTTTGGTTCCAGGTAGAACCCTTTTGGTTCTAGGTAAAACCCTTTTGAGTTCCATGTAGAACACTTTCCACAGAGGTTTTTAACTTGGAACTCAAAGGGGTTCTACCTTGAACCAAAAAGGGTTATCCTATGGGGACAGTCAAAAAACCCATTTGGAACCCTTTTTTCTAAGAGTGTAGTACTATACTTAATAGTCTGTTCTAGCTTGGGGCTATCATCAGGATGATATACACTATATATACAAAAGTATGTGGACACCCCTTCAAATTAGTGGATTCGGCTATTTCAGCCACATCTGTAGCTGACAGGTGTATAAAACAAAGCACACAGCCATGCAACCTCCATAGACAAACATTGACAGTAGAATGGCCACTAAATCCAAGATGGCATAGCAGTGTGGTCGTGTATTATGTTGTGTCCTCGTGTAAATAGTCTGTATTTTTTGTTGTTGTTGTCTTTTTTCGTATATATTTCTCTCTCACTTTCCATCCTTAACTAAATATACTTCCCTGCAACCCGCCTCACCCAATGTGGAACGGATTCTATTATTTCTTCATACCTTTTATCAAGAACCCACGGCTGAAACTAGCCAGCTAGCCAACTAACTAGCTACTTGCTATTAGCTATTGCTATTAGCCACCGTTAGCGGTCTTCACCACTGTCCGTGGCCTGCTCTAGCCTGGACAATTATCGGCCAGTCTGCACAGCGTGCTATCGACCCAGAGCATTTCGGATTTTCTGCCGGAATCACTGAATCACTGGACCTTAACACCGGATCATCACAACTAGCTAGTTGCAACTGAATGGATGTTGTTGTTGGCTAATCACCACTAATCACCACTTGTCCCAAAGCTAGCACCAGTTAGCCTTGAGCTAGCCGCGAGCCAGGCCCATCTCCCGGCTATCCACCTCTCTGTCAACCGGACGGGACCTCCTAGTGTCGAAACGGAGCCCCGCCGATCCATCACGACTGGTCTGCCGACGTAATCGTCTGATGTGGTTTCAACAGGCTTCCCGTTGCGACGACCACGAAGATCCATCTGCTAGCACCGGCCCGCTAGCATGCGCAATCATCAGCTGTGCCTCCTGCTCACCTGTGCTGTAGCAGCCAACGAACTTACCTATTGCTGTTCACTGGACCTTATGATCACTCAGCTACATATCTGATGCCCTCTGGACTTTTCATTTACACGGTCCCCATCCTGTTTATCATTACCAGTTGTTGTCTTAGCCCTCTCGAATAACACCTGTGATTGCGTTATGCCTCTCTCCCATGTCAATATGCCTAGCCTATTGCTGTTTGGGTTAGTTGTTATTGTACTATTTTACTGTAAAGCCCCCAGTCCCGCTCAACCTGCCTCAGATAGCTTCTTTGTCCCACCCCCCAAACACGCGGAGACCGGCTCAATCGGTACCTCCAGTGATGCTATCTCTTTCATCGTTACCCAATGCTTAGGTGTACCTCCACTGTACTCATATCCTTCCAAATCCTTGTCTGTACATAATGCCCTGAATCTATTCTAGAACGCCCGGAAATCTGCCCCGTTTATTCTCTGTACCCAACGCCCTAGAAGACCAGTTCTTAAAGCCTTTAGCTGTATACAGTGGGGAAAAAAAGTATTTAGCCAGCCACCAATTGTGCAAGTTCTCCCACTTAAAAAGATGAGAGAGGCCTGTAATTGTCATCATAGGTACACGTCAACTATGACAGACAAAATGAGAAAAAATAATCCAGAAAATCTCATTGTAGGATTTTTAATGAATTTATTAGCAAATTATGGTGGAAAATAAGTATTTGGTCAATAACAAAAGTTTCTCAATACTTTGTTATATACCCTTTGTTGGCAATGACACAGGTCAAACGTTTTCTGTAAGTCTTCACAAGGTTTTCACACACTGTTGCTGGTATTTTGGCCCATTCCTCCATGCTGATCTCCTCTAGAGCAGTGATGTTTTGGGGCTGTCGCTGGGCAACACAGACTTTCAACTCCCTCCAAAGATTTTCTATGGGGTTGAGATCTGTAGACTGGCTAGGCCACTCCAGGACCTTGAAATGCTTCTTACGAAGCCACTCCTTCGTTGCCCGGGCGGTGTGTTTGGGATCATTGTCATGCTGAAAGACCCAGCCACGTTTCATCTTCAATGCCCTTGCTGATGGAAGGAGGTTTTCACTCAAAATTGCACGATACATGGCCCCATTCATTCTTTCCTTTACACGGATCAGTCGTCCTGGTCACTTTGCAGAAAAACAGCCCCAAAGCATGATGTTTCCACCCCCATGCTTCACAGTAGGTATGGTGTTCTTTGGATGCAACTCAGCATTCTTTGTCCTCCAAACACGACGAGTTGAGTTTTTACTAAAAAGTTCCATTTTGGTTTCATCTGACCATATGACATTCTCCCAATCCTCTTCTGGATCATCCAAATGCACTCTAGCAAACTTCAGACGGGCCTGGACATGTACTGGCTTAAGCAGGGGGACACGTCTTGCATTGCAGGATTTGAGTCCCTGGCGGCGTAGTGTGTTACTGATGGTAGGCTTTGTTACTTTGGTCCCAGCTCTCTGCAGGTCATTCACTAGGTCCCCCCGTGTGGTTCTGGGATTTTTGCTCACCGTTCTTGTGATCATTTTGACCCCACGGGGTGAGATCTTGCGTGGAGCCCCAGATCGAGGGAGATTATCAGTGGTCTTGTATGTCTTCCATTTCCTAATAATTGCTCCCACAGTTGATTTCTTCAAACCAAGCTGCTTACCTATTGCAGATTCAGTCTTCCCAGCCTGGTGCAGGTCTACAATTTTGTTTCTGGTGTCCTTTGACAGCTCTTTGGTCTTGGGCATAGTGGAGTTTGGAGTGTGACTGTTTGAGGTTGTGGACAGGTGTCTTTTATACTGATAACAAGTTCAAACAGGTGCCATTAATACAGGTAACGAGTGGAGGACAAAGAAGAATCTTAAAGAATAAGTTACAGGTCTGTGAGAGCCAGAAATCTTGCTTGTTTGTAGGTGACCAAATACTTATTTTCCACCATAATTTGTAAATAAATTCATAAAAAATCCTTCAATGTGATTTTCTGGATTTTTTTTCCTCCATTTGTCTGTCATAGTTGACGTATACCTATGATGAAAATTACAGGCCTCTCTCATCTTTTTAAGTGGGAGAACTTGCACAATTGGTGGCTGACTAAATACATTTTTTCCCCACTGTACTTATTCTGTTCCTCCTCTGTTTCTCTGGTGATGTAGAGGTTAACCCAGGCCCTGTAGCCCCCAGTATCACTCCTACTCCCCAGGCGCTATCATTTGTTGACTTCTGTAACCGTAAAAGCCTTGGTTTCTTGCATGTTAACATCAGATGCCTCCTCCCCAAGTTTGAGTTATTCACTGCGTTAGCACACTCTGCCAACCCTGATGTTCTAGCAGTGTCTGAATCCTGGCTTAGGAAGGCCATCAAAAATGCAGATATTTCCATCCCGAACTACAACATTTTCCGTCTCGATAGAACTGCCAAAGGGGGCGGAGTTGCAATCTACTGTAGAGATAGCCTGCAGAGCTCTATCGTACTATCCAGGTCTGTGCCCAAACAGTTTGAGCTTCTACTTCTAAAAATCCACCTTTCCAGAAATAAGTCTCTCACTGTTGCCACTTGCTACAGACCCCCCTCAGCCCCCAGTTATGCCCTGGACACCATATGTGAATTGTCTGCCCCCCATCTATCCTCAGAGTTCGTACTGCTTGGTGACCTAAACTGGGATATGCTTAACACCCCGGCCTTCCTCAATCTCACACAAATTATCAAGGAAGCTACCAGGCCAGGTACAACCCTAAATCCGTAAACATGGGCACCCTCATAGATATCATCCTGACTAATTTACCCTCTAAATACACCTCTGCTGTCTTCAACCAGGATCTCAGCGATCACTGCCTCATTGCCTGCGTCCGTAATGGGTCCGCGGTCAAACGACCACCCCTCATCACTGTCAAACGCTCCCTAAAACACTTCAGCAAGCAGGCCTTTCTAATTGACCTGGCCCGGGTATCCTGGATGGATATTGACCTCATTCCGTCAGTAGAGGATGCCTGGATGTTTTTCAAAAGTGCTTTCCTCTCCATTTTAAATAAGCATGCCCCATTCAAAAAATTCAGAACTAAGAACAGATATAGCCCCTGGTTCACCCCAGACTTGACTGCCCTTGACCAGCACAAAAACATCCTGTGATGTATTGCATTAGCATCGAACACCCTCCGCGATATGCAACTTTTCAGGGAAGTCAGGAATCAATATACACAATCAGTTAGGAAAGCAAAGGCTAGCTTTTTCAAACAGAAATGTGCATCCTGTAGCACTAACTCCAAAAAGTTTTGGGACACTGTAAAGTCCATGGAGAATAAAAGCACCTCCTCCCAGCTACCCACTGCACTGAGGCTAGGAAACACTGTCACCACCGATAAATCTACGACAATCAATAATTTCAATAAGCATTTTGCTATGGCTGGCCATGCTTTCCATCTGGCTACCCCTACCCTTGCCACCTCCTCTGCACCCTCCGCTGCAACTTGCCCATGCCCCCCCCCGCTTCTCCTTCACCCAAATTCAGATAGCTGATGTCCTGAAAGAGCTGCAAAATCTGGATCCCTACAAATCAGCTGGGCTACACAATCTGGACCCTTTCTTTCTAAAATTAGCCGCCGAAATTGTCGCAACCCCTATTACTAGCCTGTTCAACCTCTCTTTCGTATCGTCTGAGATCCCCAGAGATTGGAAAGCTGCCACGGTCATCCCCCTCTTCAAAGGGGGTGACACTCTAGATTCAAACTGTTACAGACCTATATCCATCCTGCCCTGCCTTTCGAAAGTATTTGAAGGCCAAGTTAACAAACAGAACACCGACCACTTCGAATCCCACCGTACCTTCTCCGCTATGCAATCTGGTTTCCGAGTTGATCATGGGTGCACCTCAGCCAGCCACGCTCAAGGTCCTAAACGATATAATAACCGCGATTGATAAAAGTCAGTACTGTGCAGCCGTCTTCATCGACCTGGCCAAGGCTTTTGACTCTGTCAATCACCGCATTCTTATTGGCAGACTAAATAGCCTTGGTTTCTCAACTGCCTGCCTCGCCTAGTTCACCTACTACTTTTCAGATAGAGTTCAATGTGTCAAATCGGAGGGCCTGTTGTCTGGACCTCTGGCCGTCTCTATGGGGGTGCCACAGGGTTCAATTCTCGGGCCGACTCTATTCTCTGTGTATATCAATGATGTCGCTCTTGCTGCTGGTGACTCTCAGATCCACCTCTATGCAGACGACACCATTTTGTATACATCTGGCCCTTCATTGGACACTGTGTTAACAAACCTTCAAACAAGCTTCAATGCCATACAACACTCCTTCTGTGGTCTCCAACTGCTCTTAAACGCTAGTAAAACTAAATGCATGCTCTTCAATCGAACGCTGCTTGCACCCACCCGCCTGACTAGAATCACTACTCTTGGTGGGTCTGACTTAGAATATGTGGACAACTACAAATACCTAGGTGTCTGGTTAGACCATAAACTCTCCTTCTAGACTCACATTAAGCATCTCCAATCCAAAGTTAAATCTAGAATCGGCTTCCTGTTTCGCAACAAAGCCTCCTTCACTCATGCTGCTAAACATGCCCTCGTAAAACTGACTATCCTACCGATCCTTGACTTCGGCGATGTCATTTACAAAATAGCTTCCAACACTCAACTCAGAAAATTGGATGTAGTCTATCACAGTGCCATCCGTTTTGTCACCAAAGCCCCATATACTACCCACCATTGTGACCTGTACGCTCTCGTTGGCTGGCCCTCACTACATATTCGTCGCCAAACCCACTGGCTCCAGGTCATCTATAAATCACTTCTAGGCAAATCCCTGCCTTTTCTTAGCTCATTGGTCACCATAGCAACACCCACCCGTAGTATGCGCTCCAGCAGGTATATCTCACTGGTCATCCCCAAAGCCAACACCTCCTTTGGCCGCCATTCCTTTCAGTTCTCTGCTGCAAATGACTGGAACGAACTACAAAAATCTCTGAAGCTGGAGACACTTATCTCCCTCATTAACTTTAAGCATCAGTTGTCAGAGCAGCTTACCGATCACTGTACCTGTACACAGCCCATCTGTAATTAGCCCACCCAACTACCTCATCCCCATATTGTTATTTACATTGTTATTTATTTTGCTCGTTTGCACCCCAGTATCTCTATTTGCACATCATCTTCTGCACATCTATCACTCCAGTGTTAATACTAAATTGTAATTATTTTGCACTATGGCCTATTTATTGCCTTACCTCCATAACTTACTACATTTGCACACACTGTATATAGATTTTATATTTTCTATTGTGTTATTGACTGTACGTTTTTGTTTATTCCATATGTAACTCTGTGTTGTTGTTGTTTTTAATCGCACTGCTTTGCTTTATCTTGGCCAGGTCGCAGTTGTAAATGAGAACTTGTTCTCAACTGGCTTACCTGGTTAAATAAAGGTGAAATAAAATAAAATAAAATACTGAAGAGTTCAGTGACTGTCACGGTTTCGGCCGAGGCTGCTCCTCCTCCTGGTTCGGGCAGGCTTCGGCGATCGCCGTCCCCGGAGTACTAGCTGCCACCGCTCTATGTTTCGTCATACGATTGCTTTTGTCTGTCTGTATCACCTGTGTCCATTTGTGTGTTGATTGCGTGTCTTATAAGTTCCTTGTTTTGTTCTAGTATGATTGTGTGTTGATTATTACTGCCACAGTGTCGGAGCTACGTCTTTGCTCCCTGTTTGTTTTGTGTTTTAGTGTTTACGCGTGTGCGTAATTCTCCCTCGCCTCTTTGTGTTTTTGAGGTCGGAGGTTTTCCTATTATACTTTGGACTATTAAATACTGTTGGACTTAACCTCAGTGTCCTGCGCCTGATTCCTCCACCACATCCACATCGGTTTAGTGACAGAACAACACACCACCATGGAGTCAGCAGGAACAGCGGCGGCACCTGAATCCCTGGAGGACCGGATCAACTACCAGGACACCATGATCCGGCAACTCGGGGCCGCCATGGAAGAGGTGTCCAACACTCTGCGCCGATTGGTGAATCGAGAGGTGCCCACGCACTCTTACAACATCCCATCACCAACGGCCAGTCCTCCTCTCTCAGCACCGGAACCCAGTGGCATTCGGCTCTCGCTCCCGAGGGCATATGACGGTTCTGCAGCCGGGTGTCACGGATTCCTCTTGCAGGTGGAACTTTACCTTGCCACCATACACCCGGCGCCCTCGGGATACGAGAGCGTCTCCGCCCTCATCTCCTGTCTATCCGGCAAGGCGTTGGAGTGGGCCAACGCCGAATGGAGGGGAATAGACGCCGCAACCATCACCTACGCGGAGTTCTCCCGCCGCTTCAGGGCTGTCTTCGATCATCCACCTGAGGGGAAAGCGGCGGGAGAGCGTCTATTCCACCTCCGACAGGGGAAGAGGAGCGCACAGGAGTTCGCACTGGAGTTCCGGACACTAGCGGCGGATGCGGGGTGGATTGAGAGGGCCCTCATCGACCACTACCGGTGTAGCCTACGAGAGGACGTTCGTCGTGAGCTGGCCTGCAGGGACACCAACCTGTCGTTCGACCAGTTGGTGGACATTTCCATCCGTCTAGACACCCTGCTGGCTACCCGCGGACGTCCCGAGTGGGGGTCGTCCATTCCACCCTCCAGCACCTCCGAGCCGATTCCCATGGAGCTCGGGGGTGCTGGCGCTAGAGAGAGAAGGAGAGGGAACCCGAGGGGGGCCATCCCCTGCACCACCTGTGGTCGTGGAGGACACACCGCGGCCAGGTGCTGGGGAGGGTCTCCTGGGAGAGGTGACAACAGGCCACGCACTGGGGAGTCATTTCAGGTGAGTAGGCGCCCCACTTACCCAGAGCTTTCTGTTGGTCACATGAGTATTCCTGTGAGATTTCCACAGGTGGCACCTCATTCCCAGCATAAGGCGCTAGTAGATTCAGGCGCAGCTGGGAACTTTATTGATCGGGCATTTTGTGGTAGGTTAGGAATTCCCCTTCGGCCGGTAGAAGCTCCATTTCCTGTCCACGCATTAGACAGCCGGCCGTTGGGGTCGGGTCTGATCAGGGATGTCACAGCACCACTGACGATGACGACGCAGGGGGGTCATGAGGAGATCATTCAGTTTTATCTGATTGACTCTCCTGCGTACCCCGTGGTGTTGGGCCTTCCCTGGTTAAGCACCCATGATCCTACCATAGCGTGGCAACAGAGGGCTCTTATGGAGTGGTCTGCCCAGTGTGTAGGGAGATGTCTAGGTGTTTCCGTAGGGGCGACCTCGGTAGAGAGTCCGAACCAAGTGCCCGCACTGCGCATTCCCCCTGAGTATGAGGATTTAGCACTCGTGTTTAGCAAATCGAGGGCAACACGGCTACCTCCTCATAGACAAGGGGACTGTGCGATAAATCTCCAGACAGGAGCAGCTCTTCCCCGGAGTCGTGTGTATCCCCTGTCTCAAGAGGAAACAGCGGCTATGGAGACTTACATAGCCGAGTCCTTGGCACAGGGATACATACGGTCCTCCACTTCCCCGGTCTCCTCGAGTTTCTTCTTTGTGAAGAAGAAGGACGGGGGATTGCGCCCGTGTATTGATTACCGTAGTCTCAATCAGATCACAGTTAAATACAGTTACCCACTTCCACTGATTGCGACGATGACGGAGTCATTACGCGGAGCGCGGTTCTTCACAAAGTTGGATCTCAGGAGCGCGTACAATCTGGTGCGCATTAGGGAGGGGGATGAATGGAAAACAGCATTTAGCACCACCTCGGGTCATTACGAGTATCTCGTCATGCCATACGGGTTAATGAATGCTCCTTCAGTCTTCCAAACCTTTGTTGACGAGATTTTCCGGGACATGCATGGGCAGGGTGTAGTAGTTTACATCGACGACATCCTAGTGTATTCTTCTACACGAGCCGAGCATGTAGCCCAGGTGCGCCGAGTGTTGAGAAGACTGTTGGAGCATGACTTGTATGTCAAGGCAGAGAAATGCCTGTTCTTCCAGGAGTCCGTCTCCTTTTTGGGTTATCGGTTGTCCGCGTCTGGCGTGGAGATTGAGGTAGACCGGGTATCGGCCGTGCGTAATTGGCAAACTCCAACCACTGTAAAAGAGGTGCAGCAGTTCTTGGGTTTTGCTAATTACTACCGGAGGTTTATTCGGGGTTTTGGACAGGTTGCAGCTCCCATTACGTCCCTGCTAAAGGGGGGTCCGGTTCGTTTGCAGTGGTCGGCTGAGGCGGACAGGGCATTTGTCAAACTAAAGAACCTGTTCACCTCGGCTCCTGTGCTGGCGCATCCGGATCCCTCTTTACCATTCCAAGTAGAGGTAGACGCGTCCGAGACCGGTATTGGGGCAGTTCTGTCACAACGGTCCGGCACGCCACCTAAACTCCGCCCCTGTGCGTTCTACTCCAAGAAGCTCAGCTCGGCGGAGCGTAACTATGATGTTGGGGACAGGGAGCTGTTAGCCGTAGTCCAGGCCCTAAAGGTGTGGAGGCATTGGCTTGAGGGGGCCAATGCCTCCACACTGACTGATCACCGTAACTGATCACCGTAACCTGGAGTACATCCGGGCAGCTAGGAGATTGAACCCTCGTCAGGCTAGGTGGAACATGTTCCTAACCCGGTTCGTTTTTAAGATCACATACATCCCTGGGTCCCAGAATGGTAAGGCAGACGCCTTGTCCCGGCGGTATGACACAGAGGAGAGGTCCAACGAGCCTACTTCCATATTGCCGGAGTCTTGTTTGGTGGCTCCGGTGGTATGGGAGGTCGATGCGGAAATCGAGCGGGCACTGCGTACCGACCCTACTCCCCCCGAGTGTCCTGTGGGGCGGACGTACGTTCCGCTCGAGATTCGTGATCGACTGATTTATTGGGCTCATACATCACCCTCCTCTGGACATCCAGGTATTGGCCGGACCGTGCACTGTCTTAGCATGAAATACTGGTGGCCAACGTTAGCTAGGGATGTGAGGGTTTATGTCTCCTCCTGCTCGGTGTGTGCCCAGTGTAAGGCGCCTAGACATTTGCCCTGGGGTAAGCTACATCCTCTGCCCGTTCCACAACGACCATGGTCCCACCTATCGGTGGATTTCGTAACCGATCTTCCCCCCTCCCAGGGGAATACCACCATTTTGGTCGTTGTGGATCGGTTTTCCAAGGCCTGTCGTCTCCTTCCCATGCCTGGTCTCCCTACTGCCCTACAAACCGCTGAGGCCCTATTTACCCATGTTTTCCGGCACTATGGGGTCCCCGAAGATATAGTGTCTGACCGAGGTCCCCAGTTCACCTCCAGAGTTTGGGGGGCGTTCATGGAATGGTTGGGGGTCTCGGTAAGCCTTACCTCGGGGTACCACCCAGAGAGCAATGGGCAGGTGGAACGTGTCAACCAGGATGTGGGTAGGTTTTTGAGGTCCTATTGCCGGGACCGGCCGGAGGAGTGGTCTAGGTTCATCCCCTCGGCAGAGATGGCCCAGAACTCTCTCCGCCACTCCTCCACCAATTTAACACCTTTCCAGTGTGTTTTAGGTTATCAGCCGGTCCTGGCACCATGGCACGAGAGCCAGATCGAGGCCCCTGCGGTGGACGAGTGGATTCGGCGCTCGGAGGAGACGTGGGACGCTGCCCATGTCCATCTGCAGCGTGCCATCCGTCAACAAAAGGCGAGCGCCGACCGCCACCGCAGTGAGGGACCGGTGTACGCACCGGGAGATCGAGTCTGGCTCTCGACTCGAAACCTGCCCCTCCGCCTGCCCTGCCGGAAGCTGGGTCGGCGGTTTGTGGGGCCCTTCAAAGTCCTGAGAAGATTGAACGAGGTGTGTTACAGGTTACAACTGCCTATAGAGTATAAAAATATTAACCCCTCGTTCCATGTGTCTCTTCTCAGGCCGGTGGTAGCTGGCCCACTCCAAGAAGATGAGATAGGAGAGACCCCTCCGCCCCCTTTGGACATCGAGGGGGCCCCGGCGTACAGGGTCCGGACCATCTTGGACTCGAGGCGCCGGATGAGTGGTCTCCAGTATCTCGTGGAGTGGGAGGGGTACGGTCCGGAGGAACGGTGCTGGGTGCCCGGGAGGGACATACTCGATCCATCCCTCCTGACTGAGTTTCACCGTGGGCATCCCACGCGCCCGGGTCCGCGTCCTCCTGGCCGTCCCCGAGGCCGGGGTCGGCGCACGGCTGGAGCCGCGCGTCAAGGGGGGGGTACTGTCACGGTTTCGGCCGAGGCTGCTCCTCCTCCTGGTTCGGGCAGGCTTCGGCGATCGCCGTCCCCGGAGTACTAGCTGCCACCGCTCTATGTTTCGTCATTCGATTGCTTTTGTCTGTCTGTATCACCTGTGTCCATTTGTGTGTTGATTGCGTGTCTTATAAGTTCCTTGTTTTGTTCTAGTATGATTGTGTGTTGATTATTACTGCCACAGTGTCGGAGCTACGTCTTTGCTCCCTGTTTGTTTTGTGTTTTAGTGTTTACGCGTGTGCGTAATTCTCCCTCGCCTCTTTGTGTTTTTGAGGTCGGAGGTTTTCCTATTATACTTTGGACTATTAAATACTGTTGGACTTAACCTCAGTGTCCTGCGCCTGACTCCTCCACCACATCCACATCGGTTTAGTGACAGTGACTTTCAACGTGGCACAGTCATAGGATGTCACCTTTCCAACAAGTCAGTTCATCAAATGTCTGCCCTGCTAGAGCTGCCCCAGTCAACACTCACTACCGAGTTCCAAACTCCCTCTGGAAGCAACATCAGCACAAGAACTCCTTGTCAGGGGCTTCATGAAATGGGTTTCCATGGCTGAGCAGCCGCACACAAGCCTAAAATCACCAAATCAAATCAAATCAAATTGTATTGGTCACATAACACATATTTAGCAGATGTTATTGCGGGTGTACCGAAATGTTTGTGTTCCTAGCTCCAACAGTGCAGGAGTATCTAACAATTCACAACAATACACACCAATCTAAAAGTGAAAGAATGGAATTAAGGAATATATACACTGTCTTTTGGTCTGATGAGTCCAAATTTGAGATTTTTGGTTCCAACCGCCATGTCTTTGTGAGATGCATGGAGGAGGAGGTGTTATGGTGTGGGGGTGCTTTGCTGTTGACACTGTCTGATTTATTTTGATTTCAAGGCACACTTAACCAGCATGGCTACCACAGCATTCTGAAGCGATACGCCATCCCATCTGGTTTGGGCTTAGTGGGACTATCATTTGTTTTTCAACAGGACAATGACCCAAAACACACCTCCAGGCTGTGTAAGGGCTATTTGACCAAGGAGAGTGATGGAGTGCTGCATTAGATGACCTGGCCTCCACAATCTCCCGACCTCAACCCAATTGAGATGGTTTGGGATGAGTTGAACCACAGAGTGAAGGAAAAGCAGCCAACAAGTGCTCAGCATATGTGGTGAAGCTGGTTGAGAGAATGCCAAGAGTGTGCAAAGCTGTCATCAACACAAAGGGTGGCTACTTTGAAGAATCTCAAATATAAAATATTTGGTTTCTACATGATTCCATATGTGTTATTTCATAGTTTTGATGTCTTCACTATTATTCTACAATGTAGAAAATAGTCAAAATAAAGAAAAACCCTTGAATGAGTAGGTGTGTCCAAACTTTTGACTAATACTGTATATATATATAATGTATTAGTCCAAAAATGGATGTAGCAACTAAAGTATGTCAAAAGTGTGCGAGTTTGAGCATGTGTCCATTAGGCATATGGATTTTTTTTTTTATCAGCATGAATTAGATTATGCAGCTGACTGGTACTGTAAATATTAGGACGAGCAATGTCGGAGTGGCATTGACTAAAATACAGTAGAATAGAACAGTATATACATATGAAATGAGTAAAGCGGTGTGTAAAAGTGACTAGTGTTCCATTATTAAAGTGACCAGTGATTCCATGTCTATGTATGTGGGGCAACAGCCTCTAAGGTGCAGGGTTGAGTAACCGGGTGGTAGCCGGCTAGTGATGGCTATTTAACAGTCTGATGGCCTTGAGATAGAAGCAGTTTTTCAGTCTCTCAGTCTCAGCTTTGATGCACCTGTACTGACCTCGCCTTCTGGATGGTAGCGGGGTGAACAGGCCGTGGCTCGGGTGGTTGATGTCCTTGATGATCTTTTTGGCCTTCCTGTGACATCGGGTGCTGTAGATGTCCTGGAGGCAGTGCCCCCGGTGATGCGTTGGGCAGACCGCACCACCCTCTGGAGAGCCCTGCGGTTGCGGGCGGTGCAGTTGCTGTACCAGGCGGTGATACAGCCAGACAGGATGCTCTAAAATTGTGCATCTGTAAAAGTTTGTGAGGGTCTTAGGGGCCAAGCCAAATTTCTTCAGCCTCCTGAGGTTGAAGAGGCGCTGTTGCGTCTGTATGGGTGGACCATTTCAGATTGTCATTGATGTGTACGCAGAGGAACTTGAAGCTTTCCACCTTCTCCACTGCGGTCCTGTCGATGTGGATAGAGGCGTGCACCCTCTGCTGTTTCCTGAAGTCCACAATCAGCTCCTTCGTGTTGTTGACGTTGAGGGAGAGGTTATTTTCCTGGCACCACTCCGCCAGGGCCCTCTCCTCCTCCCTGTAGGCTGTCTCGTCATTGTTGGTAATCAGGCCTACTACTGTTGTGTCGTCTGCAAACTTGATGATTGAGTTGGAGGTGTGCTTGGCCACGCAGTCATGTTTGAACAGGGAGTACAGGAGGGGGCTGAGCACGCACCCTTGTTGGGCCCCTGTGTTGAGGATCAGCGAAGTAGAGGGGTTGTTTCCTACCTTCACCACCTCTGGGGGAGGCCCGTCAGGAAGTCCAGGACCCAGTTGCACAGGGTGGGGTTCAGACCCAGGGCCCCGAGCTTAATGATGAGCTTGGAGGGTACTATGGTGTTGAAGGTGTGTTGAAGGCTGAGCTATTGTCAATGAACAGCATTCACGCAATGCCAAGCATCGGCTGGAGTGGTGTAAAGCTCGCTGCCATTGGACTCTGGAGCAGTGGAAATGCGTTCGCTGGAGTGATGAATCACGCTTCACCATCTGGCCTGGCAGTCCAACGGACAAATCTGGGTTTGGCGGATGCCAGGACAACAATACCTTCCCCAATGCATACTGCCAACTGTAAAGTTTGGTGGAGGAGGAATAATGGTCTGGGGCTGTTTTTCATGGTTCGGGCTAGGCCCCTTAGTTCCAGTGAAGGGAAATCTGAACGCTACAGCATACAATGACATTCTAGATGATTCTGTGCTTCCATCTTTGTGGCAATAGTTTGGGGAAGGCCCTTTCCTGTTTCAGCATGACAATGCCCCCGTGCACAAAGCGAGGTCCATACAGCAATTGTTTTTCGAGATTGGTGTGGAAGAACTTGACTGGCCTGCACAGAGCCCTGACCTCAACTCCATCAAACACCTTTGGCATGAATTTGAATGAAGACTGCGAGCCAGGCCTAATCGCCCAACATCAGTGCCCGACCTCACTAATGCTCTTAAGGCTGAATGGAAGCAAGTTCCCGCAGCAATGTTCCAACATCTAGTGGAAAGCCTTCCCAGAAGAGTGGAGGCTGTTATACCTGCAAAGGGGGGACCAACTCCGTATTAATGCCCATGATTTTGGAATGAGATGTTCGACAAGCAGGTGTCCACATACTTTTTGTCATGTAGTGTAACTCATGCCTGAGGCAGTCATAACAAACACTTTTTATGACAAAGGATTTAACTCTTTAAACTCTCACCTCACATGCAGGTGAAGGAATGTGGCTAATTGGTTCGCTAATGATTCAAGCTTGCTGAACATCAGCGTGATAAATGGTGTTGTGCAGAAAGAGATACTAACTTTGAGATCTGTGATAGTTACTCGATTTCAATAATTTTCTCTTCTTTGAAAAACAAGCTATTGACAAATAACATCCAGCCCATTTTATTTTCTCCCAGAGAATAAAGTGATTGGCCAGAGAATCCACATAAAACAAAGTTTCTCAAGTCGAACTCAGTCATTCATTAACTTAAAGGCTAACACATTACATTGTTTAAAAGATCAAGAGATGGAAATAGAGATTTAAAAAAAGGAGAGCGAGTGATAGTGAGAGACAGAGACAGACAGAGAGAGCGAGAGCGAGAGAGAGAGAGAGGGCATGTATTTTACAGGACAGTAATTGAGTGACAGTGACCCAGACTGATCTCCCAAAACCAGAAATGGTGGACGGTTGGGCATGGGGCTAGCAACCCCATCCCGTAAAACCTTTGTGTTACAAAAACAGCAACAAATAACAATCCTACAACTGGATGCGAAGATCTCCCAGAGTCCCAGACTTGTATGACCACCATCAGTGAAAACCTACGGGAAACTGGTGACGTGAAGATGGGAGCACTGAACACCAAAAACAAACTTCACGTTGGCTTATGGAATGTTCAAACAATGTTTGAGTCCGGAAAGCACAGGTTACCAACGAAATGAGGAGATACAAGCTACAGATCCTGGGAGTGAGTGAAGCCAGGTGGACTAGCTCTGGTTCCACAAGAACCAGCAATGGAGAAACAGTACTACACTCTGGACAGGAGGACGGACAACATCGTAAAGGTGTTGCCATCATCCTACAGAAAGGGGTAGAGAAAACTCTAATGGAATGGAAACCAGTCAACAGTAGAATGATAAAAGCCAGACTCAATGGACAACATACCAAACTAACACTAATCCAATGTTATGCTCCCACAAACTATGCCAAATATGAAGAAAAATACCTGTTCTATAACACCCTCCAATCTGAAGTAGAGAAGACACCTGCTCAAGACCTGCTCCTCGTCATCGGAGACTTGAATGCAAAGGTTGGCACCGACAACACCAACTACGAGAGAACAATGGGGAAGCACGGCTGTGGAGAGATGAATGACAACGGTGAGACTGGCAACATTCTGCGTCACAAATAATTGGTGATTGGTGGCAGCCTGTTTCCCACAAGAATATCCACAAGCTGACATGGTACTCTCCTAATGGAAGAAACAAGAACCAGATTTACCACCTGATGATCAATGGCAAGTGGAGAAGCTTGCTGAGGGACGTCAAGGTGCAAAGGGGGGCAAATGTCGCCAGTGACCACCATCTTGCGACTGCCAACATCAAACTAAAGCGGAAACGTTCAAGACCACCCACAAAAGGAACAACAAGATTTGATGTTGGCATGCTGAGGGACCAAACTGTCAAGAAAACCTTCATAATGCAAGTTCGCAAAAAGTATCAAGCCCTTTCAAACAACCCAGAAGAAGATGAGGAAGCGACTGAGGGAAATATAGACAGGAAGTGGAAGAAAGTGATTAAAGCTTACAGTGAAAGCAGCAAGAAAACCATAGGACACAGAAGAAGGCAACGCAAGGAATGGATCACCCCAGAAACATGGGAAATGATCGCGGAAAGAAGGGACCTGAAAAAGAAAACAGATGCCAAATCACAAAGGCTAAAACAGAAATTGGAGGAGCATTACAGAAAAATCAACACACGAGTCAAAAGGCTAGTAAGAAGAAACAAAAAGGGCCTACCTGGAGGAGCTGGCAAGTGCATCTGAAAAATCAGCAGCACGCAACCAGCAAGGAACAGTATACAAAATCACTAACCTAATCTGTGGCAGAAAATTCAAGTCAAATACTCAAATCAAAGACAAGCAAGGCAATCTCCTGACTACAGAAAATGAACAGGAAGCAAGATGGACACAACATTTCAGAGAGGTTCTCGACAGAGAACCCCCTGTGGATCCAATTAACACACCTGAAGCTGCTCCAGAAGATCTAGACATAAACACCGACCCACCAACCAAAGAATAAATAATCACTACCATCAAGTCACTAAAGATAGGGAAAGATCCAGGTCCTGATAACCTCAATATAGAGCTGTTCAAAATCGAGTGTTGGCTGCAAACATCCTTCTTCCACTCTTCACTGACATCTGGATGAAGGGAAAGATACTGTTGTGTCGAGTAAACGTTGCTAATTATGCTGTGATACCAAGGAGAACCGCTGACGCTGAATTTTCATCCTAAAGGTTTATTCATAACAAAGGGTTACAGCGTCGATTTACAGATACCTGCAGATACCTGGAGAATAATCGCCCCATCTCAAATATGATTATTCTGCTCTCCTTTGTCTCAACCAAGTATTTATAATCTTTACCCGGCTGTGGGTGGTTTCCCATACAGACCAATCACCTGTCTCCATACAACAGACTTCCTCTGTTCTATGGGGTGTCCCCACAAAACTGCTCCCTCTAAGCTGAATAAACCTCCTCTCAGGTTCCATTTGAAAACGTTAGCAAAGTCATAATTCCTCAGATACTACATATTCCCCCCTTCGAGACTAACTAAGTCTCGAAAACAAAAAGAATAGGATTATGACAAGTAACAATCTCTCTTATTGAGTAGTTTTTTAACAATAAACCAAAAACACATTTTTCTATGGAGTGTAAAATATTTATATGAAATATGATCAAATATTTATGGAGTGTGAATACATTTCTATTAAATATGAACAAATCTTTATGGAGTGTGAGAGCGAAAAACCTGTCTGGCAGCCTTCTTTCCAAATATCCATCCATCAATCAAGACAGTAAAATTCTCTCACGGCCCCTCTGCCCCAGGCAACCACTTAAGTACTCCAGATCAATTCATACATCTTTATCAATGCATTTTAAACTATGATGCAATTTGAATGCACATTAAAGCCTCAGCGAACAAAATACAATCCAAAATGTCCACACTCAGGCTGGTCGACCCATCGAACCCTCCTGTGGATTCTCTCTATCCCTGCCTAGACTCCATATCCCTAAGCATTCACGAAATAAACAAAAACATCTGAGATCCCCACATGTACCCAATAACAGCAAATATCATTCTACAAAAATTAATACAGAAAGAATATGACACAAATTATGTATTACACATGCAAATATGTCTATATATCATTGCAGACACTGGAATGTAGTCCACTACACTTCATCTCCTCAGCAGTGTCGACTTCCAATGCATCGTCGATGATGGAATCTGAACATTTCCACACCTTCCTTGTTCCACCTCCTCCAGTCCCTTCATATTGTCCTTTCAAATTGTCCCTTCATATTGTCCTTGTTTGAGTATTTGAATCTCCTCTACATATTCCCCCATATGCTTCTGGAAGAAAAGAAAAGACCAAACAGTATCTTTTGCAAAACAACATATTCAAATTAAAACATCAATATCAACTAAGAATATAAAAATGATATATAAAATGAATCACATTCTATATCCCCCCTTTGATTCATAACCAAATACTAACTATCACCATAATATTTAAAACCCCTTTGAAAAATTATCGGATATTCAAAATTGATATCTATCTATCAATACTCCTTTGAGTCTTGACAGAAGGTTAAACCCTCTTATCGTTTCATTTGCAAAACCCTTCAAATTATAGGTAATATTATCTATATGATCTTCCCCAAAATTTTACACCATACCATGGAAAAATCCCCACTTTTCTCTTAGACTTATCCTCCAATGGTAGGCTTCCCAGACTATGAAACTTCTCTCTTTCAGAATCAGATGTATCTATGTCCCTTTCTTCCCCTCTTTTAATTTTAAAAACCTCATATGGAAGCTTCAACTTCAACATATAACAACATCCTATCCATCCATAGGGTAAGAATATATTCTCTCATCACAAACCCCAGATGTTTCTAAAATCCCCCAATAGTCACATTATCATTCAAAACGTCTCTCCTTACTAAATGAAACCTCAAAAGTTACATTATATTTCTCATTACTAACCTTACAAACCCCAGATCATCATATAATCATCACAATCTGATATTCCCCTAAACATCCCTTTCCATCATATGTTTTATTAGAACAAAAACAGCTTTTAGCCCTCACTGGTTTCACCTCCAATGCTTCATGAAGCGCTATTAACTGATTTTCCTTCCTATCTAACAAATTCACATAGGGTATTTCATTTAACCAATAACACTTAAACCTAGGCCTAAACAAATGTTTCCACAACTACATTATTTTCTCTCTTAATGATTGCTGCTAATACAACATCCCTTATAAAACATAAGATTGACACATACTTGATAGAAATTTAGCTACCTTCTAAGATTCAACCCCATTTTCTTAACAGACATTTACCCTCAAGATTCCTCACTTATCTTACAGAATGAGTTAACTTCTTGAACTAAAGATTCCTACCTGCCCATCCATCTTTAATTTCCAAACAGAAGAATTAAATCCATATGCCTTCCATTTAGTTTCTCTCTTCCCTAACGAACAGTACTGATCAGATTTATCTTCTCGTCTTTCATTAAAATCAAAGAACTCATCCTGTACCTCCATGATAGTATTCTCCCTCTAACATTACTCAAAATAAGTTAGCAATCACTCATAACCCTCTTTCACTTCATATCGTTGTACAAAATATACTTCCTTTCACTAGGTGAAACAGCTTCTACTTCTGGTCTTCATAACAACACTTCTTCTCCATAATTATCTCTCCATATGAGAGGAACCTCACCTCTACACATTCCTTCTCTCACATCTACAAGGAAGATGAGCTGTATCACCCATCCTAACCCTAATGACAGTCTTTTCCTCTGAAATTGGTGCTGGAGCGATTGGCTCCCTTGTAATCAAATGTGATATATTTATAGCTTTAATAACTGTCAATGTTGAAAGAGTTAAATTACTTCTCACTGTTGTTATAATATGCTGAAGTGTTGATGTCATTGTCGTTGTTTCATCTATTCTCCCTAAAGCTTTGAACTCTTTACTTGTATTTCCATCTATCACCACTAGTGTCACTACATTAACTCTCAGTCCCAACTCTAATCCCTCACTTTCAAACTGTTGATTATAAAAAATACACTTATAATTACCTTGATCTTCCTGCTGGGAATTGTAAATATAGATACCACAATCACCCTCAATCTTCTCTTATCATTCAGCAACGCATACTTTCTCAATGCAACTGCTCCTAACAGATCTAAACTCCTACCATATCTATCTTCCCACTGAACTCTAAATTTCCCTTCACCACTGTTCTCTCTCTCTTACTACTAACATTGAAGCTTAGCTTACTGTCCTAGAGTTCCTTCAACCCTAGTTTTCTTAACTTTTTTTAATCAGACTTTTCTCCTAACTTTTTTCAAAAACCATTTCACTGATTTATCCACAAATTCCTCTCCCACTAATTTTAGAAAAACCATTTCACTGATTTATCCACAAATTCCTTTCCCACTAATTTTAGGACATGTGATCTGCTTATGACTTCTTTACACACAGACTTGGCAAACAATTGAGCATATTTTAGCTTAATTTGACATCTTATTCACCTCTTGGTGTAGGAATGTAACCAAGAATAACAGTCACCCCCTTTTAACATTATTTTTCAGACAGATTGTCCTCCTTCCTATGATATATATATTTTCAAGCAAATATGATTCCCAAAAACCCTACTCCTTTATAATCTTCTCCTAACCTTAGCCTTCTTTCAACATTAGCTAACCCCTAGCTTCCTAAATCATCAGACCTAATAGGTCCAGAGGCGCTACTATCAACCCCTCATGGTTTCTCCCCAAAACAACAATTGATTCCTACTCTAACGATTTTTTCTATTGTCTTCAAAACACCTGCTTTTGAAAGTCCTTCAATTTCTGGTTCAATCCCTTGAATTGCTTCATCTTTCAAATGATACTCATTCTTCCAAGGAGGTCTTCCTCCTCAAAATCTTCACTGAGATTTCCCATCCAGAATACTGTAGACAAATCCATCTCTGTCATCACCAACCATTGGTAAACCTTTTCCTTTGGCACTTCTACCAGACAGCCGTCTGGTGTACATCTTATTGTACAGTTCAACTTACACAATGCATCTCTTCCCAACAATGCAATAGGTATATGTTCTAATACCAGTATGGGTATTGTATTTTTTTTTTTTTTTATAGCAGAGCTCAATTGGTTCCTTAAGAGTAATCAGCTGTTTTACTCCCTCAAATCCCTATCCTAATTTGTCAATTTTACATAGTGAGATGTGTAACCTCTTCAGGCGGACCCGGGCGCGTGGGATGCCCACGGTGAAACTCAGTCAGGAGGGATGGATCGAGTATGTCCCTCCTGGGCACCCAGCACCGTTCCTCCGGACCGTACCCCTCCCACTCCACGAGATACTGGAGACCACTCCTCCGGCGCCTCGAGTCCAAGATGGTCCGGACCCTGTACGCCGGGACCCCCTCGATGTCCAAAGGGGGCGGAGGGGTCTCTCCTATCTCCTCCTCTTGGAGTGGGCCAGCTACCACCGGCCTGAGAAGAGACACATGGAACGAGGGGTTAATATTTTTATACTCAATTGGCAGTTGTAACCTGTAACACACCTCGTTCAATCTTCTCAGGACTTTGAAGGGCCCCACAAACCGCCGACCCAGCTTCCGGCAGGGCAGGCGGAGGGGCAGGTTTCGAGTCGAGAGCCAGACTCGATCTCCCGGTGCGTACACCGGTCCCTCACTGCGGTGGCGATCGGCGCTCGCCTTTTGTTGACGGATGGCACGCTGCAGATGGACATGGGCAGCGTCCCACGTCTCCTCCGAGCGCCGAATCCACTCGTCCACCGCAGGGGCCTCGATCTGGCTCTCGTGCCACGGTGCCAGGACCGGCTGATAACCTAAAACACACTGGAAAGGTGTTAAGTTGGTGGAGGAGTGGCGGAGAGAGTTCTGGGCCATCTCTGCCCAGGGGATGAACCTAGACCACTCCTCCGGCCGGTCCCGGCAATAGGACCTCAAAAACCTACCCACATCCTGGTTGACACGTTCCACCTGCCCATTACTCTCTGGGTGGTACCCCGAGGTAAGGCTTACCGAGACCCCCAACCGTTCCATGAACGCTCCCCAAACTCTGGAAGTGAACTGGGGACCTCGGTCAGACACAATATCCTCGGGGACCCCATAGTGCCGGAACACATGGGTAAATAGGGCCTCAGCGGTTTGTAGGGCAGTAGGGAGACCCGGCATGGGAAGGAGACGACAGGCCTTGGAAAACCGATCCACAACGACCAATATGGTGGTATTCCCCTGGGAGGGGGATAGGTCTGTTACGAAATCCACCGATAGGTGGGACCATGGTCGTTGTGGAACGGGCAGGGGATGTAGCTTACCCCTGGGCAAATGTCTAGGCGCCTTACACTGGGCACACACCGAGCAGGAGGAGACATAAACCCTCACATCCCTAGCTAACGTTGGCCACCAGTATTTCATGCTAAGACAGTGCACGGTCCGGCCAATACCTGGATGTCCAGAGGAGGGTGATGTATGAGCCCAATAAATAAGACGATCACGGACCTCGAGCGGAACGTACGTCCGCCCCACAGGACACTCGGGGGGAGTAGGGTCGGTACGCAGTGCCCGCTCGATTTCCGCATCGACCTCCCATACCACCGGAGCCACCAAACAAGACTCCGGCAATATGGAAGTAGGCTCGTTGGACCTCTCCTCCGTGTCATACCGCCGGGACAGGGCGTCTGCCTTACCATTCTGGGACCCTAGGATGTATGTGATCTTAAAAACAAACCGGGTTAGGAACATATTCCACCTAGCCTGACGAGGATTCAATCTCCTAGCTGCCCGGATGTACTCCAGGTTACGGTGATCAGTCAGAATGAGGAAAGGGTGTTGAGCCCCCTCAAGCCAATGCCTCCACACCTTTAGGGCTTGGACTACGGCTAACAGCTCCCTGTCCCCAACATCATAGTTGCGCTCCGCCGAGCTGAGCTTCTTAGAGTAGAAAGCACAGGGGCGGAGTTTAGGTGGCGCGCCGGACCGTTGTGACAGGACTGCCCCAATACCGGTCTCGGACGCGTCTACCTCAACCTGGAATGGTAAAGAGGGATCCGGATGCGCCAGCACCGGAGCCAAGGTGAACAGGTTCTTCAGTTTGACAAATGCCCTGTCCGCCTCAGCCGACCACTGCAAACGAACCGGACCCCCCTTTAGCAGGGACGTAATGGGAGCTGCAACCTGTCCAAAACCCCGAATAAACCTCCGGTAGTAATTAGCAAAACCCAAGAAATGCTGCACCTCTTTTACAGTGGTTGGAGTTTGCCAATTACGCACGGCCGATACCCGGTCTACCTCTATCTCCACACCAGACGCGGACAACCGATAACCCAAAAAGGAGACGGACTCCTGGAAGAACAGGCATTTCTCTGCCTTGACATACAAGTCATGCTCCAACAGTCTTCTCAACACTCGGCGCACCTGGGCTACATGCTCGGCTCGAGTAGCAGAGTACACTAGGATGTCGTCGATGTAAACTACTACCCCCTGCCCATGCATGTCCCGGAAAATCTCGTCAACAAAGGATTGGAAGACTGAAGGAGCATTCATTAACCCGTATGGCATGACGAGATACTCGTAATGACCCGAGGTGGTGCTAAATGCTGTCTTCCATTCATCCCCCTCCCTAATGCGCACCAGGTTGTACGCGCTCCTGAGATCCAACTTTGTGAAGAACCGCGCTCCGCGTAATGATTCCGTCATCGTCGCAATCAGTGGAAGTGGGTAGCTGTATTTAACTTTGATCTGATTGAGACTACGATAATCAATACACGGGCGCAATCCCCCGTCCTTCTTCTTCACAAAGAAGAAACTCGAGGAGACTGGGGAAGTAGAGGACCGTATGTATCCCTGTGCCAAGGACTCGGCTATGTATGTCTCCATAGCCGCTGTTTCCTCTTGAGACAGGGGATACACACGACTCCGTGGAAGAGCCGCTCCTGTTTGGAGATTTATCGCACAGTCCCCCTGTCTATGAGGAGGTAGCCGTGTTGCCCTCGATTTGCTAAACACGAGTGCTAAATCCTCATACTCGGGGGGGAATGCGCAGTGCGGGCACTTGGTTCGGACTCTCTACCGAGGTCGCCCCTACGGAAACACCTAGACATCTCCCTACACACTGGGCAGACCACTCCATAAGAGCCCTCTGTTGCCACGCTATGGAAGGATCATGGGTGCTTAACCAGGGAAGGCCCAACACCACGGGGTACGCAGGAGAGTCAATCAGATAAAACTGAATGATCTCCTCATGACCCCCCTGCGTCGTCATCGTCAGTGGTGCTGTGACCTCCCTGATCAGGCCCGACCCCAACGGCCGGCTGTCTAATGCGTGGACAGGAAATGGAGCTTCTACCGGCCTAAGGGGAATTCCTAACCTACTACAAAATGCCCGATCAATAAAGTTCCCAGCTGCGCCTGAATCTACTAGCGCCTTATGCTGGGAATGAGGTGCCACCTGTGGAAACCTCACAGGAATACTCATGTGACCAACAGAGAGCTCTGGGTAAGTGGGGCGCCTACTCACCTGAAATGACTCCCCAGTGCGTGGCCTGTTATCACCTCTCCCAGGAGACCCTCCCCAGCACCTGGCCGCAGTGTGTCCTCCACGACCGCAGGTGGTGCAGGGGATGGCCCCCCTCGGGTTCCCTCTCCTCCTCTCTCTAGCGCCAGCACCCCCGAGCTCCATGGGAATCGGCTCAGGGATGCTGGAGGGTGGACTGGACGACCCCCACTCGGGACGTCCGCGGGTAGCCAGCAGGGTGTCCAGACGGATGGAAATGTCCACCAACTGGTCAAACGACAGGTTGGTGTCCCTGCAGGCCAGCTCACGACGAACGTCCTCTCGTAGACTACACCGGTACTGGTCGATGAGGGCCCTCTCATTCCACCCCGCATCCGCCGCTAGTGTCCGGAACTCCAGTGCGAACTCCTGTGCGCTCCTCTTCCCCTGTCGGAGGTGGAATAGACGCTCTCCCGCCGCTTTCCCTTCAGGTGGATGATCGAAGACAGCCCTGAAGCGGCGGGAGAACTCCGCGTAGGTGATGGTTGCGGCGTCTATTCCCCTCCATTCGGCGTTGGCCCACTCCAACGCCTTGCCGGAGAGACAGGAGATGAGGGCGGAGACGCTCTCGTATCCCGAGGGCGCCGGGTGTATGGTGGCAAGGTAAAGTTCCACCTGCAGGAGGAATCCCTGACACCCGGCTGCAGAACCGTCATATGCCCTCGGGAGCGAGAGCCGAATGCCACTGGGTTCCGGTGCTGAGAGAGGAGGACTGGCCGTTGGTGATGAGTTGTTTTAAGGGTCCTTGGCCACCTCTTGATTCACCAATCGGCACAGAGTGTTGGACACCTCGTCCATGGCGGTCCCGAGTTGCCGGATCATGGCGTCCTGGAAGTTGATCCGGTCCAGCAGGGATTCGGGTGCCGCCGCTGTTCCTGCTGACTCCATGATGGTGTGTTGTTCTGTCACTATACCGATGTGGATGTGGTGGAGGAGTCAAGCGCAGGAAACAGAGGTTAGTCCAACAAGACATTAATAGTCTACATAACGAGTGAAAAACCCCGACCTCGAAAACACACGAAGTGGCGAGGGAAAATTACGCACACGCGTAAAACACTAAACATGAAACAAAACGGAAGTACGAGCACGTAGCATCGACAAAGTGGCAACAAAATAACAACACACAAATACCCTAGAGCAAAACAAGGAACTTATAAGACACGTAATCAACACCCAAACAGACACAGGTGTGACAGACAGACAAAAGCAATCAAATACAGAAACATAGAGCAGTGGCAGCTAGTACTCCGGGGACGGCGAACGCCGAAGCCTGCCCGAACCAGGAGGAGGAGCAGCCTCGGCCGAAACCGTGACAACTAGAGTGCTTACTGGGAGGACAAGCCTTGGATGCACTTCCACTGAGAATCCAGAGATTCAGAATGAGGCTCATTAAGTATTCTTACTTTATCACTCATGTTCCAGGGAAGAACCACAGCCGATAGGCTCTCACGCGCACCTGTGTTGAACAGTGGGAGCAGAGCTGAAGGGATACTGATGGAGGATTCAAACATCTATGTCGACACAATAATGGAGAACTTACCCGCGAGTGATCACTATCTGAGGGGCTCAGGGAGTAGCTCAGCACCGACAGCGTCTGCTCAGAAGTGATGAGACACTGCATAGAGGGATGGCCGGACCCCAGCAGACTGGACGGGGCACTAAAGCACTACTGGACTGAGAGAGCTCGGTTGACTGTGCATGAGGGTCTACTGTTACGGGGCACTATGTTAGTGATACCATCTACAATGAGAAACAGTGTGCTCGAGAAAATACATGAGGGACACCAGGGAGTAGTCAAATGCAGGGAATGTGCTAGACAATCAGTTTGGTGGCCAGGGCAGTCAGTTAAGCGAGTTAGTCCTGAACTGCAGGGTGTGTGTTAAGGAGTTAACAAATGTGAGAGAGCCACTCATGCCAACCAAACTACCAGACCGACCGTGGCAGAAACTAGGTGCAGACCTATTCACATTGAGCCGCACTAACTATTTACTACTGTCGGACTATTTCTCAAGATACTGTATGTAGAGATAACTCAATTCAGTGTTTCGAGGTCCACAGATGTCATTGTACATTTGAAATCTATGTTTGCCCGCCAAGGATAGCAGAGACATGTCACAGATAATGGGCCACAGTTTTCCGGGAGAGACCTGCAGGCATTTGCAACAGACTATGGCTTTGAGCATGTGAGGAGCAGCCCTCGGTTTCCCCAGAGCAACGGGGAGGCTGAACGAGCCATTCAGACTGTCAAAAACCTGCTGAAGAAGGCTGGTGATCCATATCTGGTAATGCTCGCCTAGAGATCTACATCTCTGAGCAATGGATACAGTCTAGCAGAACTTCTTATGGGGCGTTGCTCAGGCACTACCTTACATAACTTTCCAGCCACGTTAGAACCAGTACTTCCAGACTTGAGGAAAGTTCAACTCAAGGAAATAGAGAAGAGGTGGATGGACGCAAAATGCTACGTCAAGAGACATTGGGTGAGAGACCTTTCCAGACTGTCACCAGGAGATAATGTGTGGATCACTGAAGCAAAAGCACAGGGCACAGTGACATCTGCACATCGCAATCCCTGCTCTTACCTTGTCAGCGGGCCACAAGGCACACTCAGGAGAAACCGCCATCATTTGGTGCCAATGCTTACTACAAAGAACAACTGTGAAGACAGCTAACAGTTGCAGCTACCTGAATAGGACATACCTACCCTTCCCAGGCAGACTCGGGTGTCTACCTCTGTGAACTGTCAGGTCACACCTGCCTTTGTGAGAACAACATCAGGCAAAGAAGTGATAAAATCAAAGAGACTTGATCTTTGAGTACACTGAAAGTAACGTGTATAAAATGTTAAAGTACTGGGGACAGTTCAACAGAAAGAGTTTGTTAAAGAAAATAACTGTGAAATGTTCACGTGATATACTGAGCTTTAGTAAAAAGCCAGACTGGAAACAGGTCTGTTTTACAAGGGCAGAATATCCCCATATGACCTGCTGAGACAAAGGTAGTCAACCCTTTGTTCTCTAGAAAGGGAGATGTGGTGTACTGTTAATGTTGAGCAGTGGTGGAAAAAGTACCCAATTGTGATACTTGAGTAAAAGTATGGATACCTTAATAGAAGTACCTTTATTCAAGTAAAAGTTAGTCACCCAGTAAAATACTACTTGAGTAAAAGTCCAAAAGTATTTGGTTCTAAATATTCTTAAGTATCAAAAGTAAATGTAATTGCTAAAATATACTTAAGTATCAAAAGTAAAAGTATAAATCATTTCAAATTCCTTATATTAAGTAAGCATTTCACTGTAATGTCTGCACCTGTTGTATTCGGCGCATGTGGCCAATAAAATTTTATTTTATTTGATTTGATTAAGCAAAGCAAACAGCACCATTTTCTTGTTTTTAAAAGACTCTTCCTAGTGCTGGCCGCCCGGCCAAACTGAACAATTGGGGGAGAAGGGCCTAGGTCAGGAAAGTGACCAAGAACCTGATGGTCACTCTGACAGAGCTCCAGAGTTCCTCTGTGGAGATGGGAGAACCTTCCAGAAGGACAACCATCTCTACAACACTCCACCAATCAGGCCTTTATGGTAGAGTGGCCAGACGGAAGCCACTCCTCAGTAAAAGGCACATGACAGCCCGCTTGTAGTTTGCCAAAAGGCACCTAAAAGACTCTCAGACCATGAGAAACAAGATTCTCTGGTCTGATGAAACCAAGACTGAACTTTTTGGCCTGAATGCCAAGCATCACGTCTGGAGGAAACCAGGCACCGCTCATCACCTGGCCAATACCATCCCTACGGTGAAGCATGGTGGTGGCAGCATCATGCTTTGGGGATGTTTTTCAGAGGCAGGGACTGGGAGTCAGGATCGTAGGAAAGATGAACGGAGCAAAGTACAGAGAGATCCTTGATGAAAACCTTCTCCAGAGCGCTCAGGACCTCAGACTGGGGTGAAGGTTCACCTTCCAACAGGACAATGACCATAAGCACACAGCCAAAACAACCCAGGAGTGGCTTCGGGACAAGTCTCTGGCCCAGCCATAGCCCGGACTTGAACCTGATGAACAAACATCTCTGGAGAGACCTGAAAATAGCTGTGCAGCGACGCTCCCCATCCAACCTGACAGAGCTTGAGAGGATCTGCAGAGAAGAATGGGAGAAACTCCCCAAATACAGGTGTGCCAAGCTTGTAGTGTCATACCCAAGAAGACTCGAGACTGTAATCGCTGCCAAAGGTGCTTCAACAAAGTACTGAGTAAAGGGTCTGAATACTTATGTATTTTATGTTTTATAAATTTGTGAAAACCTGTTTTTGCATTGTCATTATTGGGTATTGTGTGTAGATTTATGAGGGGAAAAAACTATTTAATCAATTTTAGAATAAGGCTGTAACGTAACAAAATGTGGAAAAGGTGACGGGGTCTGAATACACTCTAAATGCACTGTATATGTGTCTTGTCTGTTGTAAAGAGGTGTCCCCGTCCTGGGCCCGAGTCAGTAATGTCTACCATTTATTGCCATGCTGGCGCGTGTCCCTCGTGAATAAGCTGTGAATCAGGATCTCTGTTTGGCTATGTTCAACCGTGTGTTTACTGTTACTGTTGTATTAACTTTTTTCCTCAATGTCCCGGTACCGTCCCAACGTGAAATTTCAACTGTCCCAAACTGAACTTAAACTGTCCCAAAATTAAAATACTTTTATTTAAATGTTTTGATATGCCAACATGAGTCTAGGTAATTTGCAGTGCTTTTAAAGTAATTGGTGCATTTCTGAGACAGATATTGCATAAACTTTGTTAAGAAAAAACCTTTTTGCATCTTAATGAAAACAGACAAACATCCAGTACATTATTAATAATTATAATGTATTGATTGAACATGCTAACCACATGTATACAATATATAGTGAGGGAAAAAAGTATTTGATACCCTGCTGATTTTGTACGTTTGCCCACTGACAAAGAAATGATCAGTCTATAATTTTAATGGTAGGTTTATTTGAACGAGAGACAGAATAATAACAAAAAAATCCAGAATAACGCATGTCAAAAATGTTATGAATTTATTTGCATTTTAATGAGGGAAATAAGTATTTGAACCCTCTGCAAAACATGACTTAGTACTTGGTGGCAAAACCGTTGTTGGCAATCACAGAGGTCAGACGTTTCTTGTAGTTGGCCACCAGGTTTGCACACATCTCAGGAGGGATTTTGTCCCACTCCTCTTTGCAGATCTTCTCCAAGTCATTAAGGTTTCGAGCCTGACGTTTGGCAACTCAAACCTTCAGCTCCCTCCACAGATTTTCTATGGGATTAAGGTCTGGAGACTGGCTAGGCCACTCCAGGACCTTAATGTGCTTCTTCTTGAGCCACTCCTTTGTGGCCTTGGCCGTGTGTTTTGGGTCATTGTCATGCTGGAATACCCATCCATGACCCATTTTCAATGCCCTGGCTGAGGGAAGGAGGTTCTCACCCAAGATTTGATGGTACATGGCCCCGTCCATCGTCCCTTTGATGCGGTGAAGTTGTCCTGTCCCCTTAGCAGAAAAACATCCCCAAAGCATAATGTTTCCACCTCCATGTTTGACGGTGGGGATGGTGTTCTTGGGGTCATAGGCAGCATTCCTCCTCCTCCAAACACGGCGAGTTGAGTTGATGCCAAAGAGCTCGATTTTGGTCTCATCTGACCACAACACTTTCACCCAGTTCTCCTCTGAATCATTCAGATGTTCATTGGCAAACTTCAGACGGGCCTGTGTATGTGCTTTCTTGAGCAGGGGGACCTTGCGGGCGCTGCAGGATTTCAGTCCGATTTCAGTCCAATTGTTTTCTTGGTGACTATGGTCCCAGCTGCCTTGAGATCATTGACAAGATCCTCCCGTGTAGTTCTGTGTTGATTCCTCACCGTTCTCATGATCATTGCAACTCCACGAGGTGAGATCTTGCATGGAGCCCCAGGCCGAGGGAGATTGACAGTTCTTTTGTGTTTCTTCCATTTGCGAATAATCGCACCAACTGTTGTCACCTTCTCACCAAGCTGCTTGGCGATGGTCTTGTAGCCCATTCCAGCCTTGTGTATGTCTACAATCTTGTCCCTAACATCCTTGGAGAGCTCTTTGGTCTAGGCCATGGTGGAGAGTTTGGAATCTGATTGATTGATTGCTTCTGTGGACAGGTGTCTTTTATACAGGTAACAAGCTGAGATTAGGAGCACTCCCTTTAAGAGTGTGCTCCTAATCTCAGCTTGTTACATGTACAAAAGACACCTGGGAGCCAGAAATCTTTCTGATTGAGAGGGGGTCAAATACTTATTTCCCTCATTAAAATGCAAATCAATTTATAACATTTTGACATGCGTTTTTCTGGATTTTTTTGTTGTTATTCTGTCTCTCACTGTTCAAATAAACCTACCATTAAAATTATAGACTGATCATTTCTTTGTCAGTGGGCAAACGTACAAAATCAGTAGGGTATCAAATAAGTTTTTCCCTCACTATATCTAAGAGAGAACAATTTTATGGTGAACTGGTTACTGAATAAACTTAAGTTAAAGACATTACATTCCACCACCAGCTGCCCCATTAAACAACATAACACAACAATATACATTAAAGAACATGTGTGTGTTGCCTCAACTTTCTCTGCTTCACCCTCCCTCTTCAGTCACTGAAGAATAGTCACCTTGACCTTTTTGAGGGCCACCACTTGCTAACAGCCATTAAAAATCTACCAGACACTTTTTTACATTTTTTTTCTCATCAAAATTACACCAATAAAACACAAAAAACAGATGAACATGCTTTGTAATGTTTCTAAAACAATAAATGTATTCCTAGTAAGAAGTAATGTGGTATATTGTTTAATTTCATTTCATTTTTTGTGCCTGTCTTTTAACCAAAATATCACAGACAAAAATGTTCACCTGCCCCTTTAAGGGTGGGAGGTTACCGTGGTAATGCGACTCCAGTCATGTTTGTGCCTGTGAGATTGAGTGTGACTAGTATCCGTGTTGCTTCTCTTCCCTAGCAGTAGAAACTCAAACATTGAAAAACAACCCAGCTTGTGAACAAAACAATGTAAGTAGCCAAGGAACACAAGGACAAAGTCTCATTTCAGTAGACTTCCATTTCAAGTAAATTAAACAAACTTTCATGCCTGTGCGCAGCGCTTCTAAAAATGAATCTGTCACTCAACTCTTCATTTGCGCATGCACAGCCCCCAGCCAGGCAGTGTTGCAGCGCGAAGCAGAAATACATTTTACAGTGTGCATTCGGTTCAGGTCAGGGAGATACAACCATTTCTCTAGAATATCATAGTAGCTAGCCATAGCCTACAGACAATGCAAATTCCACAGCAACTCCCAGCACAGGCACACAAAACCTCAGCTCCTGGCAGGCCCGCAGACAGGCTGGGAGAGAGTAAAATGTGCATTCTAATAGGCCTATTTGCCCAACTTTGGAATTATATTCTAATATTATACATTTCCATAACCTATATAATTACGTATGCGATACCTAGCCAGCCATATCATTGTTTGAAACCTGGATGTTTTACATAGCCTATCTTACCATGCTTTTAATAGCCTACAGCCAAAATCCGACCATGGAAAAAAAAGCGAAGATTTCCTGATATGCCATTGAAACCAGCATTTCTTCTTCTATTGTCCAAAGGCAGTAAGTCACAATCCTATTGTTGCATCTTCAGATATTCCCTCTAAGTTTCTACCATTAGGCTGTATATCCATCTCTGTCGCATTATAAAAAACCTCTCGCATAAGGTACGCGTTTGAGAATAGCATTTTGGAACATTCACACATATGGCCAAGACGAGTGAACACATTGCTGTGCATGTAATTTGAATTATTTATAGTTTATCAACTTTTAAGCTAAATGTTGTGATCGGTTTCATCAGCCTCGTCTTTGTATTTAAACATTTTAGTATGGATCCACTGTTGTATGCATTTTATATTTTTCTGGCCTATCGTCCCGCAACTGTCCCTACGTCGGTTTTTGAACCGTCACTGACATATTTTTTACAGTCCCCGGGACAACGGCACACCCTTCATTTCGAGCCCTGACTGTAGTTCTGGGATTTGCCCCCCGAGAAAGATCAAGACCGGGCATTCAACTTGCAGTTGATACCGTTTCCACAGTAACATGTATTTACATGATGTGATGAAACATTTGAAACTAAGTTGCAAGCTACTTTCATAGCAAGGTGTTGTAGAACTAGTGTCTTATGAAACACATTCCAGACACTGGCTCTTGCTAACTTGCCATAACTGATTTGACAGAGAAATATCAGCTAGATAGGATAGCCAGCTGCAGCTATCACCAAGCTATTCCAGCTAGCTGATGTCAGCTTGGCTAAACACAAGGTCAGCACAGGCTTTAGCCTACACATAGAACTGAATTAGCTGACCATCTTGAGATGGCGAGTCAGTCAGGAGGGGAGAAGTCTTCAACTTCAAAACTTTGTTCTCTCCACAGCAAAGCTAGCTTAGTTTACCTCGCTGTACTCACTACTGGCCTTGTTTGTTGTGATTGAATGGCACAGACACACCCAAGAAACACCTACATCAAACCATACCCCCAAGACAACTCTTGTTTGCCTTCAGTCATGGGGCCGGCAGGTAGCTTAGTGGTTAAGAGCGTTGTGCCAGTAACCGAAAGGTCGCTGGTTCTAATCCCCGAGCCGACTAGGTGAAAAATCTGTCGATGTGCCCTTGAGCAAGGCACTTAACCCTAATTGCTCCTGTAAGTCGCTCTGGATAAGAGCGTCTGCTAAATGACTAAAATGTAAATGTAAATGTATTTCTTAGCATTGATGAAAAACAAGGCCAAATCAGGAAGTGCAGTCGCCCTTTAAACGTGGGTGAGATTGGACCTGAATTGCTGTTGTCTCATTAATTAAGGGGTATTAATTAAATGTCATTTGGGCTAATAGCACTGGATATGCTTATTACATGCCTGTCACAATAGAGAACACGGAATCAGGAAACGACCTGTTCAATTTGCATTATTAGTCTGTCATTCTCATCAATATGAGCTGTAGTGTTACTGGCGTGGGAGTCATGTCAGAGTCCTACTGTTTGAATTAAACAATAAAATAAAATAAAATAAAATAAAATAAAGAGAATGAGAGCGAGAGCGAGAGAAAGGTAAAAGAGCGAAAGAGACTGAGTAAGCGGAGAGAAAGAGAGAGAGAGAAAAAAGGGGGAATGAATGAGTGAGTGAGTGAGAGTGAGGTGGAAAGGGATAGTGTAAAGGTTATCTACTGTATGTGTGTGCATGTGTGCGTGCGCAGGGGCAGATTGGCCATCTGGCAATTCTGGTAAATGCCAGATGGGCTGGACCATTTTTTAGTTGGGTGGGCTGTTTGAAAATGTTCAGTACACGAAAAAGTAAAAAACATAATTAAAAGGTGACATGGCCGGAGGACCATGGGCCTGTTAAGATTTGTTTTTGTTTATTAAATTACTTTCTCTGTTATACTAATCTATAATGAGACTTTGGCTGATCAGTCACGCCCTGACCTATAGAACTCTAGTTTGTTGAGTCAGGGTGTGGAAATCTTGTTTACATTCTAGTTCTCTATTTCTATGTCTGGCAGGGTATGATTCCCAATCAGAGGCAGCTGTCACTCGTTGTCTCTGATTGGGGATCATACTTAGGTAGCCTATTGCATACTGTGTATTGTGGGATCTTGTTCCTGTTAGGCTGGTATGTGTATAGCCCTTTGGACTTCACGTTACGTTGTTTCTTGTTTTGTTGAATGTTTATTTAGTTAATAAAAATGTACGCTTTTCACTCTGCACCTTCGTCCGACCCGTCTCTCAACGATCGTGACAGAAGATCCCACCACAAAAGGACCAAGCAGCGTGCCGAGGCGGAGTGAATAGCTTTGTCACAGGTGGGCAAATGGTGGTCATGGGAGGAGATATTCGCTGGGAAAGGACCCTGGGCGAAGGTACAGGCCCTGGCAAGAGAGGATCAGCGACAACGCCAACGGGACCAACCGCTGAGGAAGCCCGAGAAGTAACCCCAATAAAAAAATTGGGGGGGGCTAGAGGGGTGGTCGGGGATCGAGAGAGAAGAGCCCCGACCACTGCACCCGGTTTGGTTCCAGTTGGAGTCCCTACGACCATGGGAACAGGAATGGGAACAGTTTTACACTGAGGAGTCGGAGGATGACGACGACGATGAGTTTCTGTTCCCTAACTCATGGAAGCTCCCGGAGGAGTCCTCACTGGAGGAGGACAAGCCAGTGGTGCGTGTTCCCAACAAGCCAGTGGTGCGTGTTCCCAGTCCGGCACGGGCCGTGCCTGCTCCTCGCACCAAGCCAGTGGTGCGTGTTCCCAGTCCGGCACGGCCCGTGCCTGCTCCTCGCACCAAGCCAGTGGCTCGTGTTCCCAGTCCGGCACGGCCCGTTCCAGGACAGAAACACGCACCTAAAATGGAGTTAGCAGGTACAGTCGGTCCGTCTGGATCTTTGGAGGATCCAACGGCAGGAGAGCAGGATCCAGGCTCTCGGAAGCGCAATGGAGCGCGTGGTGAGTACACTGGAGCGATGGGAGAGAGGTGGCGTTTCTACACCTCCTCCAACCACACAACTCACCCGACCTCCAGCGACGGTCCCCTGCAGGGAGCACTTTAGCGTGTCGGTGCCCAGTCTGGGGCCGGCAACCAGCCCAACTACAGGGTTGGAAACCACCTCTACGTCGGTGCTCAGGGTGGGCACGACGTACAGCCCCGTTTTGGAGCAAGAGCTCTTAAACGTGTCGGTGCCCAATCTGGGGCCGGCAACCAGTCCTACTAAAGGGCTGGAATTTTCCTCTGCGTCGGTGCCCAGGCTGGGTCCAGTTCAGCACCGGTCAGCTGCTCCACTCCGGAGCCAGAGCAGTCCGCTCCACCAGTGCCCAGTCCAACTCCGGTGGGTACTGTCACGCCCTGACCTATAGAATTCTAGTTTGTTGAGTCAGGGTGTGGAAATCTATGTTAGATATTCTATGTTTACATTCTAGTTCTCTTTCTATGTCTGGCCGGGTATGATTCCCAATCAGAGGCAGCTATCGCTCGTTGTCTCTGATTGGGGATCATACTTAGGTAGCCTACTGTGTATTGTGGGATCTTGTTCCTGTTAGGCTGGTATGTGTATAGCCCTTTGGACTTCACGTTACGTTGTTTCTTGTTTTGTTGAATGTTTATTTAGTTAATAAACATGTACGCTTTTCACGCTGCACCTTGGTCCGACCCGTCTCTCAATATTTCAATAATAAATCATTAGATTTTTCCATTGTGTTAATGATGGCGGATTGATTGATTTCCAGGTTTTTTCAAGATGAGTGATGAGAAGAGAATCTTCCAGCCCATTGGGTATCTCATTACACCCCCATATGCAATGTCTTGAAATATTCAGACATACAGATTAAAAGCAAGTTTAAATTGTAATACTTCTGACAGCCAACTTTCTAGCTCTGCCCATAACTTTAGGACTTCATAGCATTCCCAGAAAGTATGGATTATTGAGTAAATTTTAGTTTACACTTACAGTGCATTCGGAAAGTATTCAGACCCCTTGACTTTTTCTACATTTTGTTACGTTACAGCCTTAATCTAAAATTGATTAAATTGTTTTTTCCTATCTCATCAATCTACACACAATACCCCATAATTACAAAGCAAAAACTGGTTTTTAGAATTGTTTGCAAATTTATAAAAAATTAAGAACTGAAATATCACATCTGAAGGAACATTTTATGTTTGTGCTTTTCTAATAACCAATTTGACTGGGTTCATGCAAGTGACTGATTGATCGTGCCTGGGAGGAATCCTCACTATCAGTATAAGCGACTTGGCATTACGCACAGAACATTGTTTTAAGAACCGAAAGGGGTGTCTCAGTTTCAAGGTCTCAGCTTGGAGAGAAGAAGCCTCATGAGGTATTGGTCGGTCACATGCATGAACCAAACATTAATGATGAATTAATTATGAATAATGAATAAGCTAAATCATGCAAATATAACTTGTCAGTGTAAGCAGTATATAAGATAACTAACGGGACTGCCCCGGCAGAGCTCACTTCAGACCGTTACTATATGCATCTAAGTTTGACTGTGACCTCTCCAGCTTGCTGATAATAAAGAATGATTCATTTAAGATTGACTTCAGGTGTCCCTGGTGATAATTTCCACGACAAACATGTACATAAGTATTCAGACCCTTTACTCAGTACTTTGTTGAAGCACCTTTGGCAGAGATTACAGCCTCGAGTCTTCTTGGGTATGACACTACAAGATTGGCACACCTGTATTTGGGGAGTTTCTCCCATACTTCTCTGCAGATCCTCTCAAGCTCTGTCAGGTTGGATGGGGAGCTGTAAGGGGTGGTGTGAGGTGTGACCCAGGTGTGGTGCAGGATAGACAGTAGGCAGTAGGCAGAGATGGTGAAACAAGGATCTTTGCTGGTGGTCCCGAAGCCAGGATACAAAACAACGGACTTAACACGATAAAAGAAAGGTGGAGCAAATAAGTCTCCAAAAACAGGCTGACAGCCAAAATATGAAATAGTAACTATGATTGAAATAATAACACTTCTCGAGTACCTGTACATACTTTTCCAATCAGACACTGATTAGTACTGCTGAGCATAGAGAAACTAGCAGAGAAAACTGAGCAAGGGAACACAGGGAAGTGAGGGCATAAATACACAGGTGAACAGGTAGACACAGGTGACACCAATAGGATGATGATTAGTCCAGACTGTGAGTAAGGAGGTGCCTAAGGTTGTCGGAGGATGACACCTAGTGGGTCGCTCCAGAACTGCGACCCCCCTCCTGTAACAGGGCGCGTCGCTGCACAGCTATTTTCAGGTCTCTCCAGAGATGTTTGATCAGGTTCAAATCTGGGCTCTGGCTGGGCCACTCAAGCCATTCAGAGACTTGTCCCAAAGCCACTCCTGCATTGTTCTGTTGGAAGGTGAACCTTGGCCCCAGTCTGAGGTTCTGACAGCTCTGGAGCAGGTTTTCATCAAGGATCTCTGTACTTTGCTCTGTTCATCTTTCCCTCGCTCCTGACTAGTCTCCCAGTCCCTGCCGCTGAAAAACATCCCCACAGCATGATGCTGCCACCACCATACTTCACGGTAGGGATGGTATTGGCCAGGTGATGATGGTGCCTGGTTTCCTCCAGACGTGACGCTTGGCATTCTCGCCAAGGAGTTCAATCTTGGTTTCATCAGACCAGACAATCTTGTTTCTCATGGTCCGAGAGTCCTTTAAGTGTTACTTTTGTCAAACTCCAAGCGGGCTGTCATGTGCCTTTTACTGAGGAATGGCTTCCATTGGGCCACTCTACTATAAAGGCCTGATTGGTGGAGTGCTGCAGAGATGGTTGTTCTTCTGGAAGGTTGTCCCATCTCCACAGAGGAACTCTGGAGCTCTGTCAGAGTGACCATCGGGTTCTTGGTCACCTCCCTGACCAAGGCCCTTCTCCCCCGATTGCTCAGTTTGGCCGGGCGGCCAGCTCTAGGAAGAGTCTTGGTGGTTCCAAACTTCATCCATTTAAGAATGATGTAGGCCACTGTGTTCTTGGGGACTTTCAATGCTGCAGACATTTTTGGTACCCTTCCCCAGATCTGTGACTCGACACAATCCTGTCTCGGAGCTCTACGGACAATTCCTTCGACCTTATGGCTTGGTTTTTGCTCTGACATGCACTGTCAACTGTGGGACCTTATATAGACAGGTGTGTGCCTTTCCAAATCATGTCCAATCAATTGAGTTTACCACAGGTGGACTCAAATCAAGTTGTAGAAACATCTCAAGGATGATCAATGGAAACAGGATGTACCTGAGCTCAATTTCGAGTCTCATAGCAAAGGGTCTGAATAGTTATGTAAATAAGGTATTTCTGTTTTTCCTAAAAACCTGTTTTTGCTTTGTCATTATGGGGTATTGTGTGAAGATTGGTGAGGAAAATGTTTTATTTAATCCATTTCAGAATAAGTCTGTAACGTAACAAAATGTCGAAAAAGGGAAGAGGTCTGAATACTTTCCGAATGCACTGTATAGTGTATAAGACAACAGCAACATGTGCACAGACATACACACGAGCTCTCTAACACACTCCAACATGCACTCACCATGGTCTCAGTGGTCTCTTTCGGAATTTCCAAGGGCTAGTTGCTAGGCAACCAGGGCAACGTCTAAAACCACCGGTAACTCCAATGCAGAGGGAGGGGGAGGGGGGCACTCCAATGCAGAGGGAGGGGGAGGGTGGGGGGGGGGGGGGGGTAGTGAATTTGTGATTTCTCCTGTCGTTACACATGAAGCCTGAATAACTGACCAGTCAATGCATAGGCTATGCATTGAACAACGCTACATTGTTGTTGTCCTGCCAAACAATGGGATCTGGATCTGGTATGACAATGACAACTTGGCTGAAGCAGAAACAGACTATAGTATCCAGACCATTGGATGTTTATCACATTTACATTTGAGTAATTTAGCAGATGCTCTTATCCAGAGCGACTTACAGTTAGTGAGTGCATACATTTTTCATACTTTATCTGCTGTTAGCTGTAACTTATTTACAGGGTTGGGGAGTAACGGATAACATGTAAGGGATTACAAAAAAACAATAACTCTAATCCGTTACGTTAACAGCAAAAAATGTTGTAATCAGTTTACAGATACTTTTGAAAAACTAGATGATTACTTTGAGGATTACTTTTAAATTCAGAAAGGATGTTTGCGAGACAAACAATCCTTGACACTTCTCTGTTTTCTCAATGACTTTCAAATCAGCATTTTAAAAAAGCCGCAAGTTTAAGTTTGTTCCACCTGAGCGAGTCTGACCACAAGTCAGAGACCACTATGATGACACACCAAATGGGTTTGATGGATCGTGGGAAAAGAGCAGGAATAGGCTTTTGTAGGCTACAGTCCAAGCTATGTCTTCCAATGGTGCGACTGCTGTCGGCATCCAAAGATTATTCAACTTGAATAAATGCTTGGAAGTGAGGATGACAGCAGTGGTGTAGTCTACGGCGATACGGAAATCACTTATTATTGATATCTACAGTACCAGTCAGAAGTTTGGACACACCTACTCATTCCAGGGTTCTTCTTAATTTTTACTCTTTTTTACATTGTAGAATAATAGTGAAGACATCAAAACGATGAAATAACACATATGGAATCATTTAGAAACCAAAAAGGTGTTAAACAAATCAAATATTTTATCAAAGCATTTATTTAACTCGAATCAATGAGCCCAATCAGTCCTCCATGACAACAAAATCATAAACAAGAGAGTATTCCTGGCTAATAAGTCCTTAGTTTTGGGGTTATGCTCAGGTAAAACAATTTGGCTAATCTATACTTCCATATTTCCAAGTCCTATTCTTGAAGATCAAGGGGTATAACATTTATTGGAATGACTGGAATTCTGATAGACTTTGGTTTTTAATGTAAAGATATAATTTAATCGTATTATTATATGAAGTAGAAAGCGATGGGTTAGAAGAAACCTACATAACCAACACAAAAAGTAAAATGTAACATCCATATACAGTGGGGGAAAAAAGTATTTAGTCAGCCACCAATTGTGCAAGTTCTCCCACTTAAAAAGATGAGAGAGGCCTGTAATTTTCATCATAGGTACACGTCAACTATGACAGACAAATTGAGAAAAAAAATTCCAGAAAATCACATTGTAGGATTTTTTATGAATTTATTTGCAAATTATGGTGGAAAATAAGTATTTGGTCACCTACAAACAAGCAAGATTTCTGGCTCTCACAGACCTGTAACTTCTTCTTTACGAGGCTCCTCTGTCCTCCACTCGTTACCTGTATTAATGGCACCTGTTTGAACTTGTTATCAGTATAAAAGACACCTGTCCACAACCTCAAACAGTCACACTCCAAACTCCACTATGGCCAAGACCAAAGAGCTGTCAAAGGACACCAGAAACAAAATTGTAGACCTGCACCAGGCTGGGAAGACTGAATCTGCAATAGGTAAGCAGCTTGGTTTGAAGAAATCAACTGTGGGAGCAATTATTAGGAAATGGAAGACATACAAGACCACTGATAATCTCCCTCGATCTGGGGCTCCACGCAAGATCTCACCCCGTGGGGTCAAAATGATCACAAGAACGGTGAGCAAAAATCCAAGAACCACACGGGGGGACCTAGTGAATGACCTGCAGAGAGCTGGGACCAAAGTAACAAAGCCTACCATCAGTAACACACTACGCCGCCAGGGACTCAAATCCTGCAGTGCAAGACGTGTCCCCCTGCTTAAGCCAGTACATGTCCAGGCCCGTCTGAAGTTTGCTAGAGTGCATTTGGATGATCCAGAAGAGGATTGGGAGAATGTCATATGGTCAGATGAAACCAAAATATAACTTTTTGGTAAAAACTCAACTCGTCGTGTTTGGAGGACAAAGAATGCTGAGTTGCATCCAAAGAACATCATACCTACTGTGAAGCATGGGGGTGGAAACATCATGCTTTGGGGCTGTTTTTCTGCAAAGGGACCAGGACGACTGATCCGTGTAAAGGAAAGAATGAATGGGGCCATGTATCGTGAGATTTTGAGTGAAAACCTCCTTCCATCGGCAAGGGCATTGAAGATTAAATGTGGCTGGGTCTTTCAGCATGACAATGATCCCAAACACACCGCCCGGGCAATGAAGGAGTGGCTTCGTAAGAAGCATTTCAAGGTCCTGGAGTGGCCTAGCCAGTCTCCAGATCTCAACCCCATAGAAAATATTTGGAGGGAGTTGAAAGTCTGTGTTGCCCAGTGACAGCCCCAAAAACATCACTGCTCTAGAGGAGGTCTGCATGGAGGAATGGGCCAAAATACCAGCAACAGTGTGTGAAAACCTTGTGAAGACTTACAGAAAACGTTTGACCTGTGTCATTGCCAACAAAGGGTATATAACAAAGTATTGAGAAACTTTTGTTATTGACCAAATACTTATTTTCCACCATAATTTGCAAATAAATTCATTAAAAATCCTACAATGTGATTTTCTGGATTTTTTTTCTCAATTTGTCTGTCATAGTTTACGTGTACCTATGATGAAAATTACAGGCCTCTCTCATCTTTTTAAGTGGGAGAACTTGCACAATTGGTGGCTGACTAAATACTTTTTTTCCCCACTGTATGGCCAGCAATGTAAACTTTAACATTAATTTATCCTGCAATAGATGTGGTTAAATTGGTAACATACATTTTTGTCTTCTTCTAATGCCTCTTAAGGGGAAAGTAATCTAAAAGTAACTGAATGTAATCAGATTACGTTACTGAGTTTGGGTAATCCAAGTTACGTTACTGATTACAATTTTGGACAGGTAACTAGTAACTGTAACTGATTACATTTAGAAAGTAATCTAGACAACCCTGCTTATTTATGTATGTATGATGCCAGAAACATCTATAATTCATCAACAAACCAATCACTTGTCCCAAACTATGGTTGCGTTTACACAGGCAGTCAAATTCTCATCTTTTGCCCAGTGGCAAAAGAGCTGATCTGATTGGTCAAAAGACCAATTAGTGAAAAAAGATCAGAATTGGGCTGCCTGTGTAAACGCAGCCTTGTCCTCTGTTTTTATCACCTGTTAAGTCCGAGCATGAAATGAGCAAACATCTGTCTGTTTGTGTGTGTTGACAATACCTCTGTTTGTTTGATCATGCAAGTGTGTGTGTGTGTGTGTGTCTATTTTCAAGAGGCCTGATGGGGTGATTTATATAATCCGATTAGTTAGTTATGCTGAGGTACACTCTCAGAAGACAGCAGGGGGGATTTGACAACTGTGTGTGTTTGTATGTACATGCAGAAAAAGGCTACAGTGGGTGTATATTCCCCCGTGTTCCATATATACGTTTTCATTACTGTGGTGTTGTGACAACGATGCTGATATGCTGTGTAGACAAGAAATCCGCTGACACTGTACCTGATTATAAAGGTTTATTATATCAAAGGTTCCAGCATCAATTTACAGATTTCTGCAGAAATCCGGAGAACAACTAACCCAATCTAAAAATGATTATTCTCCCAGTCCTTTGTTCAAACATGGTATTTATCCTATGTAACATAATATGGGTGTTTTGAATAGACCAATCACTGTAATGCTTTCCAGATGTTTCAGCAAGGCAAAGTAAAGTAAATCTAACACACCATTTGCAAACGTCAGCCAAAATTATAAACTGTTCAGATACTACATATTTCCCCCCTTCGAGACTAATTAAGTCTCGAAAAAAAAAAGAATAGGATTATGACAAATAACAATTTTTCTTCTTGAGTAACTTTAGCAATAAAACAAAATTTATGGAGAGTAAACACATTTTTATATAGACACATTTTTGTGGAGTGTAAACAAATTGTTATGGAGTGTAAGAGCGAAAAACCTGTCAGGCAGCTTTCATTCCAAATATCCATCAATCAATCAAGACAGGAAAATTCTCTCACGGCCCCTCTGCCCCAGGCGACCACCTAAGTACTCCAGATCAATTTATACATATTTATCAATGTATTTTAAGCTATGATGCAATTGAATACACATGAAAACCTCAGAAAACAAAATACAATCAAAAATGTCCACATTCAGGCTGGTCGACCCATCGGACCCTCCTGTGGATTCTCTCTGTCCCTGCCTAGACCCAATATCCCTAAGCATCCACGAAAAAAACAAAAACATCTGAGGTCCCCACATGTACCCAACAACAGAAAACATAATTCTTCAAAAAATTAATACAGAAAGAATATGACACAAATTATGTATTACACATGCAAATATGTATATAAATCATTGCAAACACTGGTATGTAGTCCACTACACTGCATCTCCTCAGCAGTGTCGACTTTCAATGTAACGTCGATGATGAAATCTGAACATTTCCACACCTTCCTTGTTCCACTTCCTCCAGTCCATTCATATTGTCCATGTTTGAGTATTTGAATCCCACTCTATACATCCCCATATACTTCTGGAAGAAAAGAAAAGACCAAACAGTATATTTTGCAAAACAACACATGCAAATTAAAACATCAATATCAAAAATAATATAAAAATGATATATAAAATGAATCACATTCCATTTCCCCCCTTTGATTCATAAGAAAATACTAAATATCACAACAACATGCAAAGAAATGTGAAAATTATCTCACAATCAGATATTCAAAATTTCCTAGAGTTACATCAACCCTAGTTTTCCGAACATTTTGATCTAATTTTTTTCCCCAATTTTTTGAAATGTTTTGTCTTCCAAGTCCACTCCATGAGTGACCAGAAAAACTTTGCCCAATTTGTCCGCTCCTGTGACGGCTTTTGCAGCTTCATCAGCAGCTTTGTTCCCTTGTGTGACTTTTGACACATCGGTTTTATGAGCTGCACACTTAGCTATCGCTATCTCTTTAGGCTTCATCATAGCATGCAACAATTTCATTATTTGCGCATGATGTTGTATTGGAGAACCATCCGTTTTCTTAAACCCTCGACCTTTCCACACTGCTCCAAACAAATGACATACACTATGTGCATATGCAGAATCAGTATATATCGTCACTCACTTTCCTTCTGCTAACAAACACACTTCTGTTAGCCCCACAAGTTCAGCAAGTTGTGCAGACGCAGGCTGTGGTATTACTTCAGCCTTTTCAACAACAAATCCAGTTCCTTGGGCTTTAACTACTGCATAGCCAGCACACAATTTATCTTAATCCAAACAGACTTTACTAGTCAAGAAAAGGACAAATACAAAATAAAGAGCCTCAAACGACGGAGGCGAGTGATACGCAGACCGTGCGTAAAACACTAAATACAAGAGATGCGCAAACAGTGCGAAACTACTCTTGAACACGAGAATGCAAAAACCAACAAACCCCAACAGACAGGCGTACAATTACACACAACTAACTACAAACAAAATGAGAAACTTATAGGGGACATAATGAACACTAAATGGAAACAGGTGTACAAGGAAGACAAAACCAAACAAACATCGATAACATTCAACGGTGGCAGCTAGTACTCCGGGGACGACGAACGCCGAAGCCTGCCCGAGCAAGGAGGAGGAGCAGCCTCGGCCGAATCCGTGACAGTACCCCCCCCCCCCCCCCCCCCTTGACGCGCGGCTCCAGCCGTGCGCCGACCCCGGCCTCGAGGACGACCAGGAGGACGCGGAGCAGGGTGCGTGGGATGACCACGGTGGAACTCAGTCAGGAGGGATGGATCTAAGATGTCCCTCCTCGGCACAAAGCACCGTTCCTCCGGGCCGTAACCCTCCCACTCCACGAGATATTGGAGACCCCCCATCCGACGTCTCGAATCCAAGATGGACCGAACTGTGTATGCCGGAGCCCCCTCGATGTCCAGTGGGGGCGGAGGAGTCTCTCTTATCTCACAGTCCTGGAGTGGACCAGCTACCACCGGCCTGAGAAGAGACACATGGAACGAGGGGTTAATGTGATAATCAATAGGCAGTTGTAACCTGTAACACACCTCGTTCAATCTCCTCAGGACTTTAAATGGCCCCACAAACCGCCGACCCAGCTTCCGGCAGGGCAGGCGGAGGGGCAGGTTTCGAGTCGAGAGCCAGACTCGATCTCCAGGTGCGTACACTGGACCCTCACTGCGGTGGAGATCGGCGCTCGCCTTTTGTCGACGGATGGCCCACTGCAGATGGACGTGTGCAGCGTTCCACGTCTCCTCCGAGCGCCGCACCCACTCATCCACCGCAGGAGCCTCGATCTGGCTCTGATGCCATGGTGCCAGATCGCTGATACCCTAATACACACTGGAAAGGGGTTAGGTTGGTGGAGGAGTGGCGGAGAGAGTTCTGTGCCATCTCTGCCCAGGGGATATACCTCGCCCACTCCTCCGGCCGGCCCTGGCAATAAGATCTCAGAAACCTACCCACATCCTGGTTCACTCTTTCTACCTGCCCATTGCTCTCTGGGTGGTACCCCGTGGTAAGGCTCACCGAGACCCCCAAGCGCTCCATGAACGCCCTCCAGACTCTGGAGGTGAACTGGGGACCTCGATCAGACACTATATCCTCGGGCACCCCGTAGTGCCGAAAGACGTGGGTGAACAGTGCCTCAGCGGTCTGTAGGGCAGTAGGGAGACCCGGCATTGGGAGGAGACAACAGGCCTTAGAGAACCGATCCACAACGACCAGTATAGTGGTATTCCCCTGAGAGGGGGGAAGGTCTGTAACGAAATCCACCGAGAGGTGAGACCATGGCCGTTGTGGAACGGGCAGGGGTTGTAACTTCCCCCTGGGCAGGTGTCTAGGCGCCTTACACTGGGCGCACACCGAGCAGGAGGAGACATAAACCCTCACATCCCTAGCTAACGTTGGCCACCAGTACTTAGCGCTAAGGCAGTGCACTGTCCGGCCAATACCTGGATGTCCAGAGGAGGGGGACGTATGAGCCCAATAAATCAGACGATCCCGAACCTCGAGCGGAACGTACGTCCGACCCACAGGACACTCTGGGGGACTAGGGTCGGTACGCAACGCCCGCTCGATTTCCGCATCGACCTCCCACACCACCGGTGCCACCAGACAAGACTCTGGCAGTATGGGAGTGGGCTCAATGGACCTCTCCTCTGTGTCATACCGCCGGGACAGGGCGTCTGCCTTACCGTTCTGGGACCCAGGGATGTAAGTTATTTTAAATATGAACCGGGTTAGAAACATGTTCCACCGAGCCTGACGAGGGTTCAATCTCCTAGCTGCCCGGATGTACTCCAGGTTACGGTGGTCAGTCAAAATGAGAAAAGGGTGTTGAGCCCCCTCAAGCCAATGCCTCCACACCTTTAGGGCCTGTACCACGGCTAACAGCTCCCTGTCCCCTACGTCATAATTTCGCTCCGCTGGGCTGAGCTTCTTGGAATAAAAAGCACAGGGGCGGAGTTTAGGTGGCGTGCCGGACCGTTGCGACAGTACGGCCCCAATACCGGCCTCTGACGCGTCCACCTCTACCTGGAATGGTAAAGCGGGGTCCGGATGCGCCAGCACCGGAGCCGAAGTGAACAGGTCCTTCAGTCTCCCAAATGCCCTGTCCGCCTCAGCTGACCACTGCAAACGCACCGGGCCCCCCTTCAGCAGGGAAGTTATGGGAGCTGCCACCGGTCCAAAACCCCGGATAAACCTCCGGTAGTAATTGGCAAAACCCAAAAACTGCTGCACCTCTTTAACCGTGGTTGGGGTTTGCCAATTACGCACGGCTGACACTCGGTCAACCTCCATCTTCAACCCTGACGCGGACAACCGATAACCCAAAAAGGAGACAGACTCCTGGAAAAACAGACATTTCTCTGCCTTGACATACAAGTCGTGCTCCAACAGCCTCCCCAACACTCGGCGCACCAGGGCTACATGCTCGGCTCGTGTAGAAGAGTACACTAGAATGTCGTCAATGTACACTACCACACCTTGCTCATGCATGTCCCGGAAGATCTCGTCCACAAAGGATTGGAAGACTGAAGGAGCATTCATTAACCCGTATGGCATGACGAGATACTCATAATGACCCGAGGTGGTACTAAATGCTGTCTTCCATTCATCTCCCTCCCTAATGCGCACCAAGTTGTAGGCGCTCCTGAGATCCAGTTTTGTGAAGAAACTTGCTACGTGTAATGATTCCGTCATACTCGCAATCAGAGGGAGTGGATAACTGTATTTCACAGTGATCTGATTGAGACTATGGTAATCAATACACGGGCGCAACCCTCCATCCTTCTTCTTCACAAAAAAGAAACTCGAGGACGCAGGGGAAGTGGAGGGCCGTATGTATCCCTGTCTCAGAGACTCGGCTATGTATGTCTCCATAGCCACCTTCTCCTCTTGAGACAGAGGATACACATGGCTCCGCGGAAGCGCTGCTCCTGTCTGGAGGTCTATCGCACAATCCCCCTGTCAATGAGGAGGCAACCGCGTCGCCCTCGTTTTGCTAAACACGAGTGCTAAATCCTCATACTCAGGGGGAATGTGCATTGCGGGCACTTGGTTCGGACTCTCCACCGAGGTCGCCCCCACGGAAACACCTAGACATCGCCCTACACACTGGGCAGACCACTCCTTGAGAGCCCTCTGTTGCCACGAAATGGAGGGATTATGGGTAATTAACCAGGGAAGCCCCAGCACCACAGGATACGCAGGAGAGTCGATCAGATATAACTGAATAGTTTCCTCATGACCCCCCTGCGTACTCATCTTAAGTGGTGCTGTGACCTCTCTAATCAACCCCGATCCCAACGGGCGGCTATCTAGTGCATGGACAGGGAAGGGAGTATCAACAGGAAGGAGGGGAATCCCTAACCTTATACAAAAATTCCGATCAACAAAATTCCCAGCTGCGCCTGAATCGACTAGCGCCTTATGCTGGGAATGAGGTGAAACCTGAGGAAATCTTACAGGTATACATAAGTGAACAACAGAGATCTCTGGGTAAGTGGGGCGCCTACTCACCTGAAATGACTCCCCAGTGCGTGGCCTGTTGTCCCGTCCCCCTGGAGACCCTCCCCAGCACCTAGCCGCAGTGTGCCCTCCACGGCCACAGTTGGTGCAGGGGACGGCCCCCCTCGGGCTCCCTCTCCTCCTCTCTCTAGTGCCAGCACCCCCGAGCTCCATAGGGCTCGGCTCGGAGGTGCTGGAGGATGGAATGGACGGCCCCAACTCGGGACGTCCGCGGGTGGCCAGCAGGGTATCGAGACGGATGGACATGTCCACCAACTGGTCGAACGATAGGTTGGTGTCCCTGCAGGCCAGCTCTCGACGAACGTCCTCCCGTAGACTGCATCGATAGTGGTCGATGAGGGCCCGCTCATTCCACCCCGCATCCGCCGCTAGAGTCCGGAATTCCAGGGCAAACTCCTGTGCGCTCCTCTTCCCCTGTCGGAGGTGGAATAGACGCTCCCCCGCCGCTTTCCCCTCAGGTGGATGGTCGAACACTGCCCTGAAGCGGCGGGAGAACTCCGCGTAGGTGATGGTGGCGGCGTCTATTCCCCTCCATTCGGCGTTGGCCCACTCCAACGCCTTGCCGGAGAGACAGGAGATGAGGGCGGAAACGCTCTCGTATCCCGAGGGCGCCGGGTGTATGCAGGAGGAACCCCTGACACCCGGCTGCGGTGCCATCATACGCCCTCGGGAGCGAGAGCCGAATCCCACTGGATTCCGGAGCTGGGATGGGAGGACTGACCGATGGTGGTGGTAAGGTTGGAGGAGGTGTGGGCACTCCTCCGGTCTCCCATCGGCGCAGAGTGTTGATCACCTCATGCAGGGCGGATCCGAGTTGCTGGATCCTGGCGTCTTGACCGCTGACTCGATCCTCCAGCGACTCGGGTGCCGCTGCTGCTCCTGCTGACTCCATAGTGGTGTGTAATTCTGTCAGTGGTACTGATGTCGATGTGGTGGTGGAGTCAGGCGCAGGACACAGAAGCTTAATCCAAACAGACTTTACTAGTCAGGAAAAGGACAAATACAAAATAAAGAGCCTCAAACGACGGAGGCGAGTGATACGCAGACCCTGCGTAAAACACTAAATACAAGAGATGCGCAAACAGTGCGAAACTACTCTTGAACACGAGAATGCAAAAACCAACAAACCCCAACAGACAGGCGTGCAATTACACACAACTAACTACAAACAAAACGAGAAACTTATAGGGGACATAATGAACACTAAATGGAAACAGGTGTACAAGGAAGACAAAACCAAACAAACATCGATAACATTCAACGGTGGCAGCTAGTACTCCGGGGACGACGAACGCCGAAGCCTGCCCGAGCAAGGAGGAGGAGCAGCCTCGGCCGAATCCGTGACATAGTCTCTGAGCCTAGGCATAGTCAATGTATATTTCCCATAGTTCAGAAGATTTCTGAGACTATGATGGGTAAGAATTGTTACTGGGTAACCCATCGTAACAGATGATGCTTTGTCATACATTGAATATACTCCCACCATTGCTCTGTAGCACAGTGGTAGCCCTAGTTCTACTTCTGAATAGGCAGTAGAGTAGTAGGAAATAGGCTGAGGATTCGTCCCTGTACCTGTCGGTTGACAAAGAACTGCACATGCATATTTACCTCCAGTAGAAGAAGACACATATAGCAAAACATTCTTAGAGTAGTCTGGTAGTGTGAGTGCAGGTGCCTCCTGTAACCTCTGTTTGATCGTTTCCAATGCCACAAGGCCTTCCTGTGTCCTGTCTCCCGAGTGGCGCAGTGGTCTAAGGCACTGCATCGCAGTGCTAACTGTGCCACTAGAGATCCCGGTTCAAATCCAGGCTCTGTCGCAGCCGGCCGCGACCGGGAGACCCATTGGGCGGCGCGCAATTGGCCCAGCGTCGTCCAGGGTAGGGGAGGGAATGGCCGGCAGGGATGTAGCTCAGTTGATAGAGCATGGCGTTTGCAACGCCAGGGTTGTGGGTTTGATTCCCACGGGGGGCCAGTATAAAAAAAATATGTATTCACTAACTGTAAGTCGCTCTGGATAAGAGCGTCTGCTAAATGACTGAAATGTAATGTAAATGAAAGATTGCTATGGAGTTGACCACTCCCAGTATCTTTAACCATAGCTCTCAAAGGTCCCGTCAAACTAGCATAGCTCTTAACCCAAGCTGAAGAATAACCAGCAATACCAAGAAATGTCATCATCTCTCTGACAGTTCTAGGCTTCGGAGCCTTACGAATAGCTTCCAATTGACTGTCCGAAATGCTTCTGTGTCCATGCGTTATTTTCTGACCCAAATAACAACATTCTCCTGGCAATATTGCAACTTTTTCTGTGAAACCTTATGCCCCTTTTCTGCCAATACCTGTAGCAATTTAACCCTCCCGTTGTCCTAGGGTCAAAATGACCCGCCACTGTGTTGAACCAACTTTATTTAATTTTTATATTTTGGGGATCATTTGTGAGAAGGAGGCAGTGAGACTTTAAAGAAAGTATCACTGCCTCCTTCTCACAAATGATCCAAAAAATATAAAAATTAAATAAAGTTGGTTCAACACAGTGGCGGGTCATTTTGACCCTAGGACAACGGGAGGGTTAATTGAGTCTTTATGACATGTTTCCTCATTCTGTGAGCAGATAATTATATCATCAATGTACTGAATGACAGTGCTTTGCAATATCTGATCTATCCCTACCAAATCTTTCTTCAGTACTTTATTGAAAATGTGCGGGCTATGCTTGAACCCCTGTGGCAACCTACTGTACTCATAGAACTGTCCCTTATATGTGAACCCAAATAAACCCTGACTTTCTACACTAAGTGGAACACTAAACAATGCACCACATAAGTCTAACACTGTGAAATGTGTCGCATCAGGAGGAATTTGGGCTAACAAGGTATGCAGGTCTGGCACTTCTGTTGGAAAATCAGTCACTACCTCATTCACCGCTCTCAAATCATGAACCACACGATAAGTTTCATCGGGTTTCTTCACAGGCAACAAAGGCGTGTTACTCTTAGGATTTTTTGTTGTCCTCAAAACACCTGCTTTCGAAAGTCCTTCAATTTGTGGTTCGATCCCTTGGATTGCTTCATCTTTCAATGGATACTGATTCTTCCAAGGAGGTCTGGCTCCTGGTCGAAGTTCAACTTTCACCGGTTGGGCTGATTTCACAAGTCCAATATCGGTACTGTGTTGAGACCACAAACATTCTGGAACTTGTTGCAACATCTCCTCTTTCATAGGGTCTGAATCCATCTTCGCACTGCAAATAGATTCATGTGTCATCCGTTCAGCTTGTGGCTGTCCTTGTCCTTGAACCGAAATCATGATTTTGAGAAATCGCTGATCTTCACTCCTCCAAATCGCCAATCGATAAAAGACAGTACTGCGCAGCCATCTTCGTTGACCTGGTCAAGGCTTTCGACTCTGTCAACCACCGCATTCTTATTGGCAGACTAAATAGCCTTGGTTTCTCTAATGACTGCCTCGCCTGGTTCACCAACTACTTCTCAGATAGAGTTCAATGTGTCAAATCGGAGGGCCTGTTGTCTGGACCTCTGGCCGTCTCTATGAGGGTGCCACAGGGTTCAATTCTCGGGCCGACTCTATTCTCTGTGTATATCAATGATGTTGCTCTTGCTGCTGGTGAAGCTTGGATCCACCTCTATGCGGACGACACCATTTTGTATACATCTGGCCCTTCATTGGACACTGTGTTAACAAACCTCCAAACGAGCTTCAATGCCATACAACACTCCTTCCGTAGCCTCCAACTGCTCTTAAACACTAGTAAAACTAAATGCATGCTCTTCAACCGAACGCTGCTTGCACCCGCCCACCCGACTAGAATCACTACTCTCGGCGGGTCTGACCTAGAGTATGTGGACAACTACAAATACCTAGGTGTCTGGTTAGACTGTAACTCTCCTTTCAGACTCACATTAAGCATATCCAATCAAAAGTTAGATCTAGAATCGGCTTCCTATTTCGCAACAAAGCCTCCTTCACTCATGCTGCCAAACCTGCCCTCGTAAAACTGACTATCCTATCGATCCTTGACTTCGGCGATGTCATTTACAAAATAGCCTCCAAAACTCTACTCAGCAAATTGGATGTAGTCTATCACAGTGCCATCCGTTTTGTCACCAAAGCCCCATATACTACCCACCATTGTGACCTGTACGTTCTTGTTGGCTGGCCCTCACTACATATTCATCGCCAAACCCACTGGCTCCAGGTCATCTATAAATCACTGCTAGGCAAATCCCCGTCTAACCTTAGCTCACTGGTCACCATAGCAACACCCACCTGTAGTCTGCGCTCCAGCAGGTATATCTCACTGGTCATCCCCAAAGCCAACACCTCCTTTGGCCGCCATTCCTTCCAGTTCTCTGCTGCCAATGACTGGAACGAACTGCAAAAATCTCTGAAGCTGGAGACTCTTATCTCCCTCACTAACTTTAAGCGTCAGTTGTCAGAGCAGCTTACCGATCACTGCACCTGCACACAGCCATTCTGAAATCTCTTTCATCGGTACAAAAACAGCTTTCTCTGCTTCTGTCATCATTTCTCCTATTTGCTTCTGCTCATAGCCTTCAGAAACCAACAAGGTCACATGTGGCACACTCTTCTCAATCTCTTCTCAATTCTTTATCCAGATAATCGTCTGTGTTTATCTTCATAGCTGCTCCTTGTGGTCCTAAAATTATGCAACATGAGCTGAGTTCAACTTTCTTTGGTTGATGACTCAACCATTCCTCTGAGTTCGATTGGGCAGCATTCTTGAAATACTTGAGCGTACAATGAAATGGATATTCTGGAAGCCTCGCACCTGGCATGTTTGCCACAATGAATTTCTCCCATATCTTAGCCTGCTTCAAAAAATCTGCACTGAGATTTCCAATCCAAAATACTGAAGAAGAATCCATCTCTGTCGTCATCAACAATTGGTAAACCTTTTCTTTTGGCACTTCTACCAGACAGCCGTCTGGCGTACATTTTATTGTACAGTTCAATCTACACATTGCATCTCTTCCCAACAATGCAATAGGTGTATGTTCCGATACCAGTATGGGTATTGTAATTTTCTGATTTTTATAGCAGAGCTCAATTGGTTCCGTAAGAGGAATCAGCTGTTTCACTCCCTCAAATCCGATTGTCCTAATTAGTTGACTGGACATAGGGAGATGTGTAGCATCTTCAGGCCGAACACAGGTGAAAGCAGCTCCGCTATCCGCCATCACCTCCAATGGTCGGTTGTTTACTTTCACCTCAATTGTTGGATATTTTTCCGGTCCTGACGCTACCAGCTGACACCCCCCTTTCGGATCTTCTGGGCACCTCCAGAATCCTTGCTCCGGGCCCCTATAAGGGTTCACCGGTCCTCCAGATGATCTTGACTGGCCCCTGTATCTTCCTCTGAAATTCCCTCTGGTGTTTCCTCCTGGCCCATTACACTCACGGGAAAAGTGACCAACCTGTCCGCAATTATAACACACTTCTGACGATTGCTGGAAGTATGGCTTAAATCTTCCTCCTCTTCCTCTTCCTAAGCCTTCTCGTCCTCTTCCTCTCCAATTCTGTGTCTCTCCAGAAACTGGCTGTGGATATGAAACAACTGGTCCCACTAGTGGTGGCTGGTACAATTGTGGTTGGACCTGGTTCGGTTGAAGCTGTGGCAGTGATTGTTGATTTGGTGAACACTGATTCTGCATAACCAAAGCCTGTTTCTTCTCCTTCTTATTCTCCACCAGTTGTATTTGATTGAGTTTTCTGAGAGTTTCTTGGTCCTGTTCTTTCTGGTTGTGTTCCTTTTTCCGGTACAGATCCACTTGATGGGCTATATGATCTGTATAGACACCTTTTGTCATGCTTCCAAGTCCAACCACCTCTGCCAGTTTGCTCCTTACTGGTGAGGGCAGTCCCATCTGCAGTTTAGCTCGCAAAATTGACTGCTCTATTTGACTCACATCTGTATCATTTCCGGTAATATTTATCCACACTTGATGAACTCGACACATAGGCTCTCGGATTTTCTTGTTGTCCTAGTGGGTCAATCAGAATGTTGTCAGGATGCACATTTGTTGGAAACGTATCTTTCAGTGCTCTCCACAGCCGATTTCTACTTGCAGCTAACAACTCAGGATCATTCACCGCAGTCCCCACATATCGATGAAGTCCAGCTCTCTGAAAAATGTCTTCCATACCTGGAGTCCCAAGGAGATTAGCCAAAAGTCTCTTAATGTCTCCTATGGCAGACTGTGTTCCCACCGTAATTTCTTCCAACTTTGAAATCCAAGGATATGCTCCATCTTGAAGAGTAGGCAGCTTCTCAAGTATATCTGACATATCGGTATTCTGCAAAGGCTTATACTCCAGGTTCTGTCCTCGAATTATCACTGGCATCATCTTCTTACTTGTGTTCCCTTTTCTTGGCCTCAATATGTATTTCCTCTCCAATTTTTGAGATTCTTTTTCAGCAGTTTTTCCTTCTGTATCTTCAGCTTCTTGAGTTGTTCTTCCAATCTTCTTACTTCTTCTAAATTATTTGCCTTATCCAAGCATGATATGCATCGATCTATATCTTTTCTATTTCTTCTGTGCTAGTCATTGTAGGATAAAATCCTCTTGAACATGAAGCACCTTTAATCTCCAAATCTTCATCGCTGTCTTCATCTTGACTTTCATCAGAGCTCGGATCTCTTGTATCCTTCTCCTTCCAACTTCCATCACCCCTTCTTTCCGCTTTGGCCACCCTCTGTCTGATCACAGGGTCATATCCACCCATGATCTCTTCTGAATCACTCTGATCATCATCATCATCATCTTCAAATTCCATCCTCCTGAACCTCACTCTACCCTTAGTTTCCAGACATGTCGTTTTCTTCTTCCTTTTGGAGTTTGGATTCATCTTTATGGTCGTTTCTGCTTGTCCTCTCTCTATTATTCGTTCATCTTCATCTCTGATGCAATAATCACCCTCCTGAATGATAATTGGAAGCTGAGGATAGACGTCCTTAAACTCTACTTTTTCCTCATAAGGTGGGGGCCTTTTTGCTGAATCCGTATGTGAGAAAGGTGTATTGACTTCTGCCATTAGTTTTTCTGTTACCTTCGCCTCTTTTGCCATTTTCTCTATACCTCTGTCTCTTTTATCTTTTGTATCTTTTATCAGTTTTTGTCCCTCATTTTCAAACAACTTAAGAACACCCAGCTCTCTTTGTCTCTTTTCTTTACGTTGTTCCCCTTTTTTCCCCTTCTTTTGATCTGCCTTATACGTCGATACAAGCACTTGCATTATCTTGATGACGTCTGGGTTAAGAGTCCCTTCCACTGGCCATGGTTGTTCAATGTCAGGCCAACGTTTATTCCATTTTACAGATAACCTTGCAATACCATTAACTAGAGGATTACTATTTTGTACTACATCAACAGGAGTAATTACTTTCATAGTTTTGATGTCCTTTTTCCCCATTGTAACAACTCTTTTATATTCCTTTATTGTGAATTATTTTATTATTATTATTATTATTTTAAACCAATTAATTAGTAAACCCAAAAAACTTTATCCCAAAAAAGTTTCTCAATACTTTGTTATATACCCTTTGTTGGCAATGACACAGGTCAAACGTTTTCTGTAAGTCTTCACAAGGTTTTCACACACTGTTGCTGGTATTTTGGCCCATTCCTCCATGCAGATCTCCTCTAGAGCAGTGATGTTTTGGGGCTGTCGCTGGGCAACACGGACTTTCAACTCCCTCCAAAGATTTTCTATGGGGTTGAGATCTGGAGACTGGCTAGGCCACTCCAGGACCTTGAAATGCTTCTTACGAAGCCACTCCTTCGTTGCCCGGGCGGTGTGTTTGGGATCATTGTCATGCTGAAAGACCCAGCCATGTTTAATCTTCAATGCCCTTGCTGATGGAAGGAGGTTTTCACTCAAAATCTCACGATACATGGCCCCATTCATTCTTTCCTTTACACAGATCAGTCGTCCTGGTCCCTTTGCAGAAAAACAGCCCCAAAGCATGATGTTTCCACCCCCATGCTTCACAGTAGGTATGGTGTTCTTTGGATGCAACTCAGCATTCTTTGTCCTCCAAACACGACGAGTTGAGTTTTTACCAAAAAGTTATATTTTGGTTTCATCTGACCATATGACAATCTCCCAATCCTCTTCTGGATCATCCAAATGCACTCTAGCAAACCTCAGACGGGCCTGGACTTCCATTTCCTAATAATTGCTCCCACAGTTGATTTCTTCAAACCAAGCTGCTTACCCGTTGCAGATTCAGTCTTCCCAGCCTGGTGCAGGTCTACAATTTTGTTTCTGGTGTCCTTTGACAGCTCTTTGGTCTTGGCCATAGCGGAGTTTGGAGTGTGACTGTTTGAGGTTGTGGACAGGTGTCTTTTATACTGATAACAAGTTCAAACAGGTGCCATTAATACAGGTAACGAGTGGAGGACAGAGGAGCCTCTTAAAGAAGAAGTTACAGGTCTGTGAGAGCCAGAAATCTTGCTTGTTTGTAGGTGACCAAATACTTATTTTCCACCATAATTTGCAAATAAATTCATTAAAAATCCTACAATGTGATTTTCTGGAGAAAAAAAAATCTCAATTTGTCTGTCATAGTTGACGTGTACCTATGATGAAAATTACAGGCCTCTCTCATCTTTTTAAGTGGGAGAACTTGCACAATTGGTGGCTGACTAAATACTTTTTTCCCCCACTGTAACTCTTATTTATAAATTCAATGGATCTCAATCAAATAGTTTCATAATTAAGCAACAGCCACTTAACAAACAGAATACTTTACTCGTGTGTATTCAAAGTCCCCCCTTTCTTTTTTCAGCTCTAAGTCTGCGTGTCACAGCAGCTCAGTGCAGGCAGGGGAGTGGCACACTCACTCCGCGCAACTCTAAATTCCTAAAATCCCACACATGCGCAGCTCATTCACCAGTGCGATTTCATGGTGAGAGGAGCTCCTGCAAGCAACTTTTCTCTAAGTCAAACAGCAGACAGACCAGCTGTCCCTCCGTTCTTTCCAACACAGACAAACAGTAACACTGAACAAAACGCACAAACCAACACAAAACATAGAACACAAATCCTACTTCGAAGTTTCTTATCTTCACTTATTCTAATCTGCAGATGTATAGTTATTTTCTTATCCATTACAAATAATCTCTATACAATCATAACGCCCTCCCGGGGGGCTCATAGTTTTTTAACAATGTTTAAAACGTTCTCTCAAATGGAGACTCATGAGATTTTAACCGTAACGTCCTCCCGGGGGGCTCATATATTTTTAACAATTCTGGAAACGTTCTCTCAAATGGAGACTCATAAGGTTTTAACCGTAATTAACATATTTCCTTACAAAAAACTAAAACCCCTGTTCTCAACCAAAACATATATGTGTATATATCTCTAACATAAATCTTATCATAGCATCAGTCGACACACAGCTGGAACACAGCAGAGACCTCCCCATGTACACACACGCATAGGCTCTCTGTCTCACACACACACATAATCAAACAAGAATGCATCCGTTCATACAATACTCTAAAGCATGCTTAAGTCGCTCCTTTTTCCTTTATATTCCTTCCTAAATTTCTGCTACCTTGAGTTGCAGATATTCAATGAGAGGCTACATCGGACATATACCTCGTCAACTATATTCCGAGAGGTAACATGCAATTTAAAGTATATTATACAATCTCACAGTTCCCAGAACTGACCTGAAAGTCAACCTAGTGACTTTCCTAGGATTTGCGGCCCATCTTAATGATCGCCTCATTTGAGGGCTTCCGTAGATCAGCGACGTCCTAACAGTATACTTTTTTCCTTATTTCCTTGTCTTATTCCTTCATTCTATTCCTGGACTCCTTTAATTTTATTCAAGCCAAATATCCCTGTGCCCAGTGTTATCAATTCCTATAGACACTCCCCCCTGTTTGCGTTGTTTTCTAATATAGAACCTCCCCTCCCCCCAAGAAGCAAAAAGTGTAAAAAAAATAATAAAAAGTAGATCATTACCACTTTAAGAATAATTATTTTTGGCCTCGCCAATGCCTTGATATTTAAATTATTATTACATTCTGGAATATGTGAGAATAAAGTGGACATTGCCTGACTAAATGCATGCATGGCGTTTTTTTCTGTAGCCTATGTGGCTGATGCAGGCACACATAATAAATACATGAATAGAGGTAGCATTAATCTCACCATCGCTGTTTTTATTATGAGAACGTGACCAAAAAACAGGTTCCTATTTTAATGGAAGAATTTGTATGGAAAGCCAAGTTGAAGCCAGTGTTAGATGTTGTCATCCTCATAATACCCTCACGTGGTTTTACGGCAACAGAGTACCACAACATCCTTCAATTGAAGCGGCGGGAAACAAAGGAAAGTGGCCACATCACTCACAAAAATGGAGCAGGATTTATAAACTTATAAATTATAAATTGACAACAATAATTCCAAGGACTTTTCAAGTACCGAATTGAGAAAATGTCTGATTTTAAAGGTAGGCCTATTTCAGTGCTTGCATTTCTGAGCTCCAAATTCAAGTTCAATTAGGCACAAAAACATATGAAAACATGAACTCATTACCTTGATGCTTTTTCTGTTACATCTAACAGACAGCAACAGATGGAAGCCAAATGCACATCCAACAAGTGTTATGAATAATTATTGAAGAACCACATTAATGACTGTATCATTTAGGTTTTAAGTATCAAGCAGTGGAGGCTTCTCAGAGGAGGAAGGAGAGGACCATCCTCCTCAGTGAATTTCATAAAAATAGTGAAACATTAAAAAAGTTAACCTTTTTAGATAAAACGATACTAAATATATTCACCTCACCAAATAATTGATTAAAACACACTGTTTTGCAATGAAGGTCTACAGTAGCCTCAACAGCACTCTGTATCAAATCAAATCACATTTTATTTGTCACATGCGCAGAATACAACAGGTGTAGATCTTACTGTGAAATGCTTACTTACAAGCCCTTAACCAACAATGCAGTTTTAAGAAAATATTTACTAAATAAAATAAAGTAAAAAATCAAACAAATACTAAAAGTAAGACAATAAAATAACAATAATGAGGCTATATACAGGGGTACCGGTACCGAGTCAATGTGCAGGGGTACAGGTTAGTCGAGGTAATTTGTACATGTAGGTAGGGGTAAAGATGGCATAGCAGTGCGGTCGTGTTCTGCCCCATTTATTCTCTGTACCCAACGCCCTAGAAGACCAGTTCTTAAAGCCTTTAGCTGTATACTTATTATGTTCCTCCTCTGTTCCTCTGGTGATGTAGAGGTTAACCCAGGCCCTGTAGCCCCCAGTATCACTCCTACTCCCCAGGCGCTATCATTTGTTGACTTCTGTAACCGTAAAAGCCTTGGTTTCTTGCATGTTAACATCAGAAGCCTCCTCCCCAAGTTTGAGTTATTCACTGCGTTAGCACACTTTGCCAACCCTGATGTTCTAGCAGTGTCTGAATCCTGGCTTAGGAAGGCCATCAAAAATGCAGATATTTCCATCCCGAACTACAACATTTTCCGTCTCGATAGAACTGCCAAAGGGGGCGGAGTTGCAATCTACTGTAGAGATAGCCTGCAGAGCTCTATCGTACTATCCAGGTCTGTGCCCAAACAGTTTGAGCTTCTACTTCTAAAAATCCACCTTTCCAGAAATAAGTCTCTCACTGTTGCCGCTTGCTACAGCCCCCCATCAGCCCCGAGCTGTGCCCTGGACACCATATGTGAACTGATTGCCCCCCATCTATCCTCAGAGTTCGTACTGCTTGGTGACCTAAACTGGGATATGCTTAACACCCCGGCCAACATACAATCTAAACTAGATGCCCTCAATCTCACACAAATTATCAACGAACCTACCAGGTACAACCCTAAATCTGTAAATATGGGCACCCTCATAGATATCACCCTGACAAATGTACCCTCTAAATACACCTCCGCTGTCTTCAACCAGGATCTCAGCGATCACTGCCTTATTGCCTGCGTCCGTAATGGGTCCGCGGTCAAACGACCACCCCTCATCACTGTCAAACGCTACCTAGAACACTTTAGCGAGCAGGCCTTTCTAGTTGACCTGGCCCGGGTATCCTGGATGGATATTGACCTCATTCCGTCAGTAGAGGATGCCTGGTTGTTCTTTAAAAGTGCTTTCCTCTCAATCTTAAATAAGCATGCCCCATTAAAAAAATACAGAACTAAGAACAGATATAGCCCCTGGTTCTCCTCAGACTTGACTGCCCTTGACCAGCACAAAAACATCCTGTGGCATACTGCATTAGCATCGAACAGCCCCCGCGATATGCAACTTTTCAGGGAAGTCAGGAACCAATATACACAATCAGTTAGGAAAGCAAAGGCTAGCATTTTCAAACAGAAATGTGCATCCTGTAGCACTAACTCCAAAAAGTTTTGGGACACTGTAAAGTCCATGGAAAATAAGAGCACCTCCTCCCAACTGCCCACTGCACTGAGGCTAGGAAACACTGTCACCACCGATAAATCTACAATAATCGAGAATTTCAACAAGCATTTTGCTACGGCTGGCCATGCTTTCCACCTGGCTACCACTACCCCGGCCACCAGCTCTGCATCCTCCGCTGCAACTTGCCCATGCCCTCCCCGCTTCTCCTTCACACAAATTCAGACAGCTGATGTTCTGAAAGAGCTGAAAAATCTGGACCCCTACAAATCAGCTGGGCTAGACAATCTGGACCCTTTCTTTCTAAAATTAGCCGCCGAAATTGTCGCAACCCCTATTTCTAGCCTGTTCAACCTCTCTTTCGTAACGTCTGAGATCCCCAGAGATTGGAATGCTGCCGCGGTCATCCCCCTCTTCAAAGGGGGTGACACTCTAGATCCAAACTGTTACAGACCTATATCCATCCTGCCCTGCCTTTCGAAAGTATTTGAAAGCCAAGTTAACAATAGATCACCGACCATTTCGAATCCCACCGTACCTTCTCCGCTATGCAATCCGGTTTCCGAGCTGGTCATGGGTGCACCCCAGCCACGCTCAAGGTCCTAAACTATATTATAACCGCGATCGATATAAGACAGAACTGCGCAGCCATCTTCATTGACCTGGCCAAGGCTTTCGACTCTGTCAACCACCGCATTCTTATTGGCAGACTAAATAGCCTTGGTTTCTCTAATGACTGCCTCGCCTGGTTCAGATCTACTTCTCAGATAGAGTTCAATGTGTCAAATCGGAGGTCCTGTTGTCTGGACCTCTGGCCGTCTCTATGAGGGTGCCACAGGGTTCAATTCTCGGGCCGACTCTATTCTCTGTGTATATCAATGATGTTGCTCTTGCTGCTGGTGAAGCTTGGATCCACCTCTATGCGGACGACACCATTTTGTATACATCTGGCCCTTCATTGGACACTGTGTTAACAAACCTCCAAACGAGCTTCAACGCCATACAACACTCCTTCCGTAGCCTCCAACTGCTCTTAAACACTAGTAAAACTAAATGCATGCTCTTCAACCGAACGCTGCTTGCACCCGCCCACCCGACTAGAATCACTACTCTCGGCGGGTCTGACCTAGAGTATGTGGACAACTACAAATACCTAGGTGTCTGGTTAGACTGTAACTCTCCTTCCAGACTCACATTAAGCATATCCAATCAAAAGTTAGATCTAGAATCGGCTTCCTATTTCGCAACAAAGCTTCCTTCACTCATTCTGCCAAACCTGCCCTCGTAAAACTGACTATCCTACCGATCCTTGACTTTGGCGATGTAATTTACAAAATAGCCTCCAACACTCTACTCAGCAAATTGGATGTAGTCTATCACAGTGCCATCCGTTTTGTCACCAAAGCCCCATATACTACCCACCATTGTGACCTGTACGCTCTTGTTGGCTGGCCCTCACTACATATTTGTCGCAAACCCACTGGCTCCAGGTCATCTATAAATCACTGCTAGGCAAATCCCCGTCTAACCTTAGCTCACTGGTCACCATAGCAACACTCACCTGTAGTCTGCACTCCAGCAGGTATATCTCACTGGTCATCCCCAAAGCCAACACCTCCTTTGGCCGCCATTCCTTCCAGTTCTCTGCTGCCAATGACTGGAATGAACTGCAAAAATCTCTGAAGCTGGAGACTCTTATCTCCCTCACTAACTTTAAGTGTCAGTTGTCAGAGCAGCTTACCGATCACTGCACCTGCACACAGCCATTCTGAAATTAGCCCACCCAACTACCTCATCCCCATATTGTTATTTATTTTGCTAATTTGCACCCCAGTATCTCTATTTGCACATCATCTTTTGCACATCTATCATTCCAGTGTTAATACGAAATTGTAACTATTTTGCACTATGGCCTATTTATTGCCTTACCTCCATAACTTACTACATTCGCACACACTGTATATATATTTTATCTTTGTATTTTTTACTTTGTTTTGTTTACCCCATATGTAACTCTGTGTTGTTGTTTTTAATCGCACAGCTTTGCTTTATCTTGGCCAGGTCGCAGTTGTAAATGAGAACTTGTTCTCAACTGGCTTACCTGGTTAAATAAAGGTTAAATAAATAAAAAAATAGATAATAAACAGCGAGTAGCAGCAGTGTAAAAACAGAGAGGGGGGGGTCAATGCAAATAGTCTGGTTGGCCATTTGATTAATTGTTCAGCAATCTTATGGCTTGGGGGTAGAAGCTGTTAAGGAGCCTAGACTTAACAAAATGTGGAAAAAGTCAAGGGGTCTGAATACTTTCCGAATGCACTGTAAATCAGTGATTGAGTACCAGTGGAGGCTCCTCAGAGAGGACCATTCTCCTCAGTGAATTTAATCAAAATGGTAAAACATTAAAAAAAGTTATCCTTTTTAGACAAAACTATACTAAATATATTCACCTCACCAAATAATTGATTCAAACACACTGTTTTGCAATAAAGGTCTACAGTAATCCCTTAATTCTTTGGCACAAATGTATTTTCTAAACTAGAGCATTCCTAAAGAGAGGACTGTAACTCAACTCAATCTGTTACTGCCACCTATTGGCTTGTTTGAAGATTGTAGACCCTGACACATTCCACCAAGACAAATTCATAATTAAAGACGTCCTCCAGTGATGTTGGAAAAGTAATATCCTAAGTGTAAAGTACACACACCAAAAGGTAAAAATAGGTTTAAGCCAAATAGTGTTTAGACAACTGCAAACGTCAAGGAATAGGGCATTCAAGGAGTTGGTTGGACGGGAAGTTGTGATGTCAGCCTCCCCCTTGCTTGAGGAACACTAGAGGAAAGACTCCACCCCTTGTGCCATGCCATGACTTACCCGGACCACCTATTGAGATGTGCCTTTTGTTAAGTAAATCAGGTGTTAAATGAGGTGTAAAGGAGACTGGAGTGCCACTTTGAAACAAGACTTGTAATACATTTTATGAAAGCATTTATTTTCAATACACTTTGTAAAATAAATCAATTTTAAAGAACCTCTTTGGTTTATAAAAACAAAACCACATTGATACTGAAACATGATGCAGCCTGCCACCACCCCCATTACTCCCAACTTGTGTGGGAAGGTTACCCAGAAGACTGCTTGCACAGGTGGTCTACATCATCTTCAGTGGAGGTCTACCCATGACTGAGGTGAACAACCAATATGGGGGCCACTCCCACCGACCGTACCATCAGCTCTATGAAGGAGAGGACTAACATCCCCTTCGCTGAAGCTACAGTCAAACTCATTGGCAGCATGTAATCCGTCGTCATATTCACCCCCCTCTACATTGGCGTTCACCGTCTGTCTGCCCATCTTGTTCTGTCGCCAAGGCGGCCATGGTCGGTTGCCAGGGTTAGCTGTCCGATTTGCCCTGAAAGGAAAGACAAATGCACTTTGGTTACGGTTCTGCCTACTTGACCGTTTGCTACGTGGGAGCACTTAAGGGTGGTAGGAACCTAGTACCAAGATAGGAACAAAACAATGCCTTTAAATAGTATTTAGTAGGCCAAAAAGGCTAACTTTATATTTTGTCCCACACCTGAGCCCCAGATGTCAGAATCCATGTTTAAATTGTGAAGTGCATACAAAGATGGGGGGACCTTACCTCAATTTACTCACGCCTTGGCTTTCTTTTCAGTGTTCTGTAGTTTCTCTACGAGTTTGCGCTCGTGGCCTCCGGGGTTGGGTCGGTTGGTGTTGTCGCTGGCTTCCTTCTTTGTCCTCCCCTTGCGGCTAGCGCCACCTGGAAACAGTGCGAGTTCACAGTTCAGATTGTGAGACTTGAAAAACAAAAAACACACCCACTTGCCCCCAATGCAACATTGTAGAAGTCAACATGTGCCACTTGCGACATGTTGAGGAGTTTGGAAACTTCAGCATTCTTCATAGAACAAACGCCGCCGAACCATTGAAATTGAATGATTCTTCGATTTTTTTTGCGGCGACCATTATTTGCTGCTCATAACTTGATAATTCATTGCACAAACAAGCATAAAAAAATACTGATTCTTACTTGTGTATTTTTCTGAAATGTTGTAGTATTCATATTCGTCGTAGTGTTGTTCTTCAAAGTGGGTTGGCTCAACATTCTTCACGTCTACGAAATTTGACATAGCGACGCTTCTATTGAACAAATTAAAACTAACTTTTCGCTGGACAGCAACAAAAACAACTTTAGAAAGCAGTTATTTTCCCACAAATGTCTTTCTTTCGACTCGATGTGATTTATGAAGCATGGTCGCTCCTCCCTTTCTCCACGTCTCCCTGTTTTGTTATGAGTCCTCCCAGTTTTGTTATGAGTCCTTGGCCCTTGCCTGAGTCAGTGAAAGTTGCATCAGTTTTTGGTAAATATTTGACGCCAACTAACTTCCAATAAAATGTAACTGTAGTTTAAGGTCACTCATGTTTGTTCGTTTAAATCAGGTGCCCTTTATTTATTTAATTTGCTCTTAATCTCGTGGTACATGTTTTCCTTCTTTCTCTATTAGTAGCCTGTTTGTATTTGTGTAATCTATTCCATTGCAAAATTATGCTTTATGCTTTCTTTCTATTGGTCATCTTTCAATAGTCATTTATTTTACATGGGCAATTCATTTCTTAATTCTAAATGCACCTAGTTTCCTTCACCTACATGGTTTCTCTGCCCTATCAACCCCTCCCTCCTAGGAGACAAAGATTAGATTGGTTCAAAGCTCACACTTCTCATGTTTTCTAACAGCCACATGGTCCCTGACCCATTTTGATGCCCCCCTTTTCTTTGTATGACCTCCATTTGTCTGTCAGGGCCCCATCCAAAGGGTCCTTGAAGGTGAGATGTGTGAATGTGAGCATGTTGAACCAACTTTTGGTGACAATGCAAAGTTGACAGACAGATTCTGGTTATTCAGTAGGCATTGAACCCATTTTGATCGCAGTTCTATAGCGCCCATGAAATCCTATTGTGTGTGTGTTCTGACGTGTGCATGTAAGTAGAGAGGAAATTAAATGTGTGTGGTACTGTATAGCAAATACATGTAGGCTTACATAAAGGATATATATATATATATATATATATATATATATATATATATATATATATATATCTATATATATATATATCCTAGATAGAATGATTCAGACTGTAGTCATGACAAAGAAACATATGACTGTCTGTATCTGTGAGAATGATGAGGAAGGGCTCTTTACTCACATAAATCTACTCATCATGTTCAGAGGCTGTCGTATAAATTACAGGCCTTGAACCAGGAGCTATGAGTAAAACTTCTCAAAGTAGCCTTTTCTCCTAAAGCCTGGCTTGGATATTCCACAAAGCAGTCCTTTTGGATATTACCTAATTGTTTTTGAGCAAGGGAGGTTTGACGCAGGCGTACTGAAGCAGGGAGAGAGTTCTTGGCATATTTTACTTCCCTCGCTGCCTCCATAAACAGTACTGTACTGCCAATAAACTGGAGTCAGAGCTGAGAGGCGTGGGGCTTCACTCTCTCTTTGTCCCAGTCTCTCTTCTTTATTTATCTCTCTTTCACTCCCACTATTCATATTTCTTACATTTGTGCTTGTTTCCTTTAAACGGCTATCTCTCAGTTGTCTAACATTCCTGTTTTTTCTTTCACTGTTTTTCCTCCTTCTCCCCTTACTCTATCTGTGACTCCTCCTTCCACGCTTTCTTGGCCTCAGTCATGTGGGCGCTCTGTTCAATAAATATTTGCTGAAATACGAGCTTACCCATATGAGCTGTGACTAAGCCTGCTCTCAACAAACACACTAAACACACAAAGACTCACACACACAATTATAAACAGCACAGAGCACCCCAGACAGTTTTGACGCATGGCAGATAAGCCAACACTTATCTGTGTCTGTCTTTGGTCTGTTTTACGACCCCCCTCTCCACACACACCTAATTAATATTAAATAGATACAGTATATTGCTTTACATTAGGGCACTGTCTACCTAGATTTACATTCATATTAGTTCTCTATTGAGTTTTGTTCTTAGTGATTGTTTTGCTGTTTATGTAGTTGTTTTCTTCACCATAGTGTTTACAGCTGGTGCTTGTTTCGAGTGGCCAAACCTCCCTCACGTTCTCTTTTGCCCCTCGCAGAATTCTGCTGAAGGAACATTTTGCACAAGCTTTAGAGAAAGGACAGAACATTACAGTCTGATTGAATGTGTTTACAAGAAATGCCCCCAAAAAACTGTATGTTTCAATATGTAAACATTGAGGAGAGATGTTTGGAAGATGGAATGTAAGTGGTGAAGTAAATTACATGGGCTGTAAACATTAGCTAAACGAATTCAAACAACAATTATATTTACTTGTGATTATTATTATTTTTACATTAGAACGCCCATATGGTAGAGAGGCCTTATTTCTATACAGTCTTTGGCCGAGATGCAATATTGAAAGACACGTAAAACAAACGTTTGGGGTAGTACTGTTTGTCCTCGCTGCCAGTCCGTAGTAGGCCTTGAAACGAATGAAAGCTAACAAGCTATCTAACTACCTAAGGTAGGTAAATAGTATGAATGTATAGTTCTAAACATTTTGCGACCACTTACCAAAATGTAACTTTACTCCACAAAATAAACTGCGTTTGGTGGTTGATAAAAGGAAAGATCACGTTTAAGTCATCATAGAAGCTAGCTAGCTATTTAGCCAGCGAAGCTAGCCAGCTAGATTTTCACAATTTATCTGCCTAGCTTCCTGCAATATTATATGTTTGTTCTGACCACGTTAGCTAACTCTTGCTGACAACTTGCCAGTACAAAGTAAATGTGCCATAAGTTGCGAACAATACAGCTACCTAGTTATGTAACCTTACTGTTCGCTAGCTAGATATGTTAGCCAGAAGATTCTGACCCTACCGTTAAGCTTGTTTACATTGAGCTGCACTGGGGTCAGAACGTAATCATGGTTAGATTAAAGGCCCATTGCAGTCAAAAACGTGATTTTCCTGAGTTTTATATATATATTCCCACATTATGTAGTTGGAATAATACTGTGAAAATGATGATCATGCCTTTAGTGTAAGAGCTCTTTGAAAAGACTGCCTGAAATTTCAGCCTATTTTGGTGGGATGGAGTTTTGGCCTGCATGGTGACAACACCAGGCGGTAAATTAGTTAATAGACCAATGGGCGGTATTAGATTGTGCTGAGCTGCGGGGCTCAGTGACGTGAATGGGCAAAAGCGGTGAGGGAGGAGCACCCTTCTCAAATTGAAAATAAATCTACGGAGCATGGTACAGTGAGGGAAAAAAGTATTTGATCCCCTGCTGATTTTGTAAGTTTGCCCACTGACAAAGAAATGATCAGTCTATAATTTTAATGGTATGTTTACTTGAACAGTGAGAGACAGAATAACAACAACAAAATCCAGAAAAACGAATGTAATTTTTTTTATAAATTGATTTGCATTTTAATGAGGGAAATAAGTATTTGACCCCTCTGCAAAAAATGACTTAGTACTTGGTGGCAAAACCCTTGTTGGCAATCACAGAGGTCAGACATTTCTTGTAGTTGGCCACCAGGTTTGCACACATCTCAGGAGGGATTTTGTCCCACTCCTCTTTGCAGATCTTCTCCAAGTCATTAAGGTTTTGAGGCTGATGTTTGGCAACTCGAACCTTCAGCTCCCTCCACAGATTGTCTATGGGATTAAGGTCTGGAGACTGGCTAGGCCACTCCAGGACCTTAATGTGCTTCTTCTTGAGCCACTCCTTTGTTGCCCTGGCCGTGTGTTTTGGGTCATTGTCATGCTGGAATATCCATCCATGACCCATTTTCAATGCCCTGGCTGAGGGAAGGAGGTTCTCACCCAAGATTTGACGGTACATGGCCCCGTCCATCGTCCTTTTGATGCGGTGAAGTTGTCCTGTCCCCTTAGCAGAAAAACACCCCCAAAGCATAATGTTTCCACCTCCATGTTTGACGGTGGGGATGGTGTTCTTGGGGTCATAGGCAGCATTCCTCCTCCTCCAAACATGGCGAGTTGAGTTGATGCCAAAGAGCTCCATTTTGGTCTCATCTGACCACAACACTTTCACCCAGTTCTCCTCGGAATCATTCAGATGTTCATTGGCAAACTTCAGACGGGCATGTATATGTGTTTTCTTGAGCAGGGGGACCTTGCGGGCGCTGCAGGCTTTCAGTCCTTCATGGCGTAGTGTTACCAATTGTTTTCTTGGTGACTATGGTCCCAGCTGCCTTGAGATCATTGACAAGATCCTCCTGTGTAGTTCCGGGCTGACTCCTCACCGTTCTCATGATCATTGCAACTCCACGAGGTGAGATCTTGCATGGAGCCCCAGGCCGAGGGAGATTGACAAGTCTTTTGTGTTTCTTCATTTGCGAATAATGGCACCAACTGTTGTCACCTTCTCACCAAGCTGCTTGGCGATGGTCTTGTAGCCCATTCCAGCCTTGTGCAGGACTACAATCTTGTCCCTGACATCCTTGGAGAGCTCTTTGGTCTTGGCCATTGGTGGAGAGTTTGGAATCAGATTGATTGATTGCTTCTGTGGACAGGTGTCTTTTATACAGGTAACAAACTGAGATTAGGAGCCTCCCTTTAAGAGTGTGCTCCTAATCTCAGCTCGTTACCTGTATAAAAGACACCTGGGAGCCAGAAATCTTTCTGATTGAGAGGGGGTCAAATACTTATTTCCCTCATTAAAATGCAAATCAATTTATAACATTTTTGACATGCGTTTTTCTGGATTTTTTTGTTGTTATTCTGTCTCTCACTGTTCAAATAAACCTACCATTAAAATTATAGACTGATCATTTCTTTGTCTGTGGGCAAACGTACAAAATCAGCAGGGGATCAAATACTTTTTTCCTTCACTGTACATCATCCAGTAACATACAACATCTCTTTTCCACAAAATCTATGTTTGAATTTTCAAACTAGTTTTCATTGGAAAGGCAGATAACGCGTTTTTATCAAAAGCAATCACTTTTTAATGTGAAAACACAGAATCCTACTCATAACTCCACGTGCTTAAAATACGTCACTTTTGTTTTGAGCCAACTTTGCCGTGGGCTTTGAATGGGGCACATGGCTCACGCCCGGGAGGCAGCCCAGTTCCAAAACGAATGCAATCAACTTTCCCCCGTTGCAAAACACACCTATCCGGGCGCCCGGGCCAGATTAATCAAATCCCCTCAGTAAGAGAATGTGTTCCAAACCTCTGCCAATAACAGCTAGTTTTCCATTTTCCCCTCCCCACATAGACCACTCCCAGACAGTCCTAACAAAATTCTTGCTTGAGAAATTGCTCTTTGCTAAGAAGCTATTTTTGTTTTTTTGTTGACCATTTTAATTGAAAACAGTCACAGTAAGGTACTTAATTGTTACCCAGAAGTTATTTGATATTGAGAGAAAAACGGCAGCATTGGACCTTACTGTGGATCGGAAAACCTACTTCAATGCAGAGATGGGATGTGACACTGTACTCTAAATTTTACCTATATCCAAACTGATACATCGAGAAGATTGAAATACTGCTAGTTTTCCGGAAAGCTGCCCTTTGTGTCCTCGTGCTAGCTAGCAGTAGCCACCGCCCCCATTTTGGAATGGCAGTGTCAGCCAATCAGCTCCTTTGTTGTCTAACGCAACATGCCATTTGATAATGGCTGCTGTGGCTACTGCTGGATAGCATGAGGACGAAAATGGCAGCTTTTCTGAAAAATAAGCAGTCGTTCAATCTTTCCAGTGTAACAGTTGGGATAATGGTACAGTTCAGAGTACAACACAATTTCTCATCCCCAGAGTGTTAATCTAAGCATGATGACGTTCCGACCCCAGTGCAACTCAGTGTAAAGAAGTGTAACGGTAGGGTCGGAATCTGCTGGCTAGCTATCATGTGTGCAAGGCATGTCTATCATGTTGCTGCTTAACCTCAAGTGAAACTAATTTGATGAATGCATTTTGGACATCTCGTTACCACAGGCAACATCATGTCGGCGGACACTAAAATCGCAGAGCTTTTAACAGAGCTCCATCAACTCATTAAGCAGACGCAGGTAAGTCTCAACCAATGGTTGCTACGCCCAAGTGCTGTTGTCATCAGGAGCACTGACCAGTAACTCAGGGACCACAGTGGAGGACGGTCATTTGATGAATAAATAGCTACCTAGCTAGTGATATTCAAATGTGACTCCTATGGCTCATATTTTTACATCATGCCATCATAGGGATTGAAGTCACATTTGGGAGTAATGTAATACCTAGCAATACAGAATAGGAATGATATGCAGAGATCAAATTAAATCTCATTGCCAAAATATCAGTCACTGTAATACATTTAAATTGTGTGTGCACATTAAATGTTATTCTTGCTGATATATTGCATTATTTAGCACCTATGCAACAACCACACATTGTAATATAAATCCCTTTCCTTCTCTTTTTCAGGAGGAGCGGTCGCGCAGTGAACACAACCTGCTCAACATCCAGAAAACACATGAGAGGATGCAGACTGAGAACAAGAGTGAGCCTCTACCTCGCCTCCCCACATTCCCCTTTGTCCATCAACACTGCAACACTATTTTATAACTCTTCATATCACTGTTACACACCGTTTCTGTTTATGTGTCATCTGGCTAAGCCTTTACCCCACACACACACACGTTATGTTCTTCTATCCTTGTGGGGACCTAAAATTAATTTCCATTCAAAATCCTATTTTCCCTAACCCCTAAACCTAACCTTTACTCGTAACCCTAACCCCTAAAATTAAAATAGCCTTTGTCCTCATGGAGACGTGGGAAATGTCCCCACGAGGGAGAATTTTCCTTATTTTACTATCCTTGTGGGGACTTTTGGGGATTTTCGATCCCCACAAGGATAGACAAACCAACACACACACAGTGTAAAAGGTGTTATTCTTGTCCCCATCTCCCCCAGCCTCCCCTTATTACCGGACTAAGCTGAGGGGACTCTACACCACAGCCAAAGCAGACGCTGAGGCAGAGTGCAGGTCGGTAGCCTACACTGACATCCCTATGCCCCTTGAAGTGTCCACTGATCTAATATGATAGGGTTGGTGTAAGCCATTTAATGTAATGTTTCCTTTCATCTATCCAACTGTGGTAGTTCAGTGATTAGATGTGTTTTTGTCTTGCGTTCAGAAATCATCGCCACCATGTGGAGTAAGTAAGTACAGCTCCAGTCCAAAGTAATAAGTCGGGCACCACTCTTTCTCTCCTACAGTATTCTTCGTCATGCCCTCGACAAAATTGCAGAGATCAAATCCTTATTGGAGGAGAGGCGAATAGGTAAGAAGAGTATGGCTGTGACTGAATTCTCATAATAGCCTACATCCCATTTAGGAAGAAGAGGAGACGAGGAGAAGAAGCCACTGTATACTATTGAGATGCAGCCCATACCTCACTCTCTCCTCTTCTCTCTCAGCGGCTAAGATGGCAGGGGTCTACAGCGACAATGACCCCCCCAGGAAGACCATGCGGAGGGGGGTGCTGATGACGCTGCTCCAACAGTCAGCCATGACACTCCCGCTGTGGATCGGCAAGCCAGGAGACAGGTAGGGTCTGAGTCAGTCTCTCTCCTGAGTCCTGTTCAGTAGTGCACAACATAGCAAAACGTTTTGCAACAGGAAACTAAAATCTGTGTTCTTATTGTGTACAGTTTAAGTTCAGTACCTCCCCCACCTTTCTTCCACCTGCCCCTTTATTCTGTCCTCCATTACTATATTACTCCCCCCACTCCTAAAACCCTCCATCCTTCCCTGTATCCCCCTCTCCTCCAGTCCTCCTCCCCTGTGTGGGGCGATGCCAGCCAGCAGTGACTACGTGGCCAAGCAGGGGGACAAGGTGGCAGCGCGGGTCAAGGCCGTGGACGGGGACGAACAGTGGATCCTGGCCGAGGTGGTCAGCTACAGCCACTCCACCAACAAGTAACTATCAGCAAATCAGCTCCAGCCACTGTTAGCCAATCAAGTACAGCCATGTACCACTGTTAGCCAATCAGCTACAACACAGACTGTTTTGAGTTGTATTCTTCTGCTCTGTCCTTCAGGTACGAAGTGGATGACATTGATGAGGAAGGAAAAGAGTAAGTCAATGTCTTCATTTTCTACATTTCTCTTCCTACTATTTTGTCTTGTAGTAAATTATATTTTATGCCCTGAAAATCTCACCTCGGATATGATGACAATTATCTACTCTACTTCTTCTCCGCCATCTCCCATCCTCCTCCTCTTGTCCTCCTACAGGAGACACACCCTGAGCAGGAGGCGTATCATCCCCCTGCCCCAGTGGAAGGCCAACCCAGAGACGGACCCGGAGGCCCTGTTCAGTAAAGACCAGCTGGTGCTGGCCCTCTACCCCCAGACCACCTGCTTCTACAGAGCCCTCATCCACACACCCCCACACCGGGTGAGACATGGAAAGGGAGAGGAGGGGGGGACTGATTGATGTCATTTGAATACATTTTATTTGATGACAAAACTACATGAAGCTGGTTCAGTTGGATAAAATTTTACTGTACGCCAATCCCTGCATCCAGGAAGGCCCCTCGCTTGGCAGCTTCCCCTCCAGTAATCCTAACCTTAACCATTAGTGGGGAAAATGCTAAACTGACCCCAAATTAGTGAACCCTGTTCTCCCCACTAACCACCATGTTCTCTCTGCTCTCTCAGCCCCAGGACGACTACTCAGTGCTGTTTGAGGACACGTCGTACGCAGACGGCTACTCCCCGCCCCTCAACGTGGCTCAGAGATACGTGGTGGCCTGCAAAGAGAACAAAAAGAAGTAAATAAGAGACTGATGAAAGTCAAGAGAATACAAGGGGACTGTGACTGAAGATACTGTATTTTGTCAGACTTGACAAATACACTGTGTAGACAAGTGTTCCTAGACAAGTGTTTCCACCCACCCCCCTTCCCAGAATAACACTGGATTCCATACCCTAGTCACACGTATGGACACACTGAGGTCGGGTTTGGGAAGCTATCTGTGAGGCTCAGTCAATCTAGGGAGTTGTATTGATATCCAACAGTGTGTTATTATGGCTCATCTGTTTGATAATTGTGAGACGTGCAAGATGTTCTGTGCTCTGTTCTGTCTGTATTGGCCTGGTGGTGACATGACTATGCTTCTTGTGGAACGGGCTATGATGCATGTGTGTTATATATTTTTTAACATGTTAACAAAAACAAATGTTTTTCATTGATATGTCGACTATGGACACTGACTGAGTAAGAATAAACCGTTTTATATATATATATATATATATATATATATATAAAATTTGGCCTCTATTTGGGTACACATGAAAAGTGGTTTTAACATTTAGTTGAAATTGTGAGTGGCTGGGAATCTTACACAAATCTTGTACAACCTTATTGTTAGAATATAGAGTAGACTGTTCAATCTCTTTAAAGAAATCAATACTTTTTCATAAATTATTGAAGATGACATATAGTAGTGTTTTTCCTTTGCCCCTGAAAGCAAACACATACGTTGGAGTAATAATATGCAGTGGTGTAAAGTACTTAAGTATAAATACCTTAAAGCAGGGTCGCAACTTTGGTTTTAGAAGTGGGGGTGACATTTTTTAAAAGTACTACTTAAGTAGTTTTTGGGGGTATCTGTACTTTGCTATTTATATTTTTGACAACTTTTACTTTTACTTCACTAGATTCCTAAAGAAAATGTACTTCTTACTCCATACATTTCCCCTGACACCCAAAAGTACTCTTCACATTTTGAATGCTTAGCAGGACAGAAATGGACCAATTCACACACTAATCAAGAGAACATCCCTGGTCATCTCTACTGCCTCTGATCTGGTGACTCACTAAACACAAATGCTTTGTTTCTGAATGATGTCAGAGTGTTGAGTGTGCCCCTGGCTATCTGTAAATAAATAAAAACACAAACAATTGTGCCATCTGATTTGCTTAATATAAGGAATTTGAAATTACTTTTACTTTTGATACTTAAGTACATTTTTGCAATTACATTTACTTTTGATACTTAAGTATATTTAAAACCAAACACTTTTAGACATTTACTCAAGCAGTATGTTACTTGGTGACTTTTACTTGAGTCATTTCCTATTAAGGTATCTTTACTTTTACTCAAGTATGACAATTGGGTACTTTTTCCACTACTGATAACATGTTCAACTACCTAAGACATTGCCTCGAATCTAGGTTGTGCCTTTAAATTTCGAGAAAATTAACAACTAAGGAATAACTTTTCACTTCTCTTACGGACTTCTCAAACCCCAAACCCCGGCATGGTCTGCTTGGTCTGCTTCGTAATCGTTCCTGGAAATCTTGCCATGCTGCGCCTCTGGGTTTACAAACTCTGTGACAGTACAGACCGCGTCCCACGACCACGTCTTCTTCTCAGAGATGATTGGTCCAGAATGAGGTCACAACCTCCCCCCAGCAAACACTGATGCGATTGGTTGAAATCATCACATTAGAGGGAAACAAGATGGCTGAAGTGGTACGTTTTTTCCGGGACGTCCAAAAGAAAAGTTTTCACCGATAAACTAGCATATTATCATTTAGTGTAGAAAGCAATCTAGCACAAAAGCATGCAAACGAGTCTTTCAACTCAAGTAGCCAGCCAGCTAGTTAAAACAATAGCTCGATCTGTGCTAGTATAAGCTAGCTAGCTACGTTTACTGGTGCTGCTAGTGTCAATGTTTATTTTCATTATTAGCGTGCATAATATGAGTTCTAACCAAGCCAGCCATCCCCAACCGGCTGTGATAGATCCGATCAAACTAGACCTGCTGAGTGAGATGGTTGGTGTATGGCAGGGGTATTCAAATCTTACTTTACGACGTCCGGACTACTGCTGATTTTCTGTTCTACCTAATAATTAATTGCACCCATATCAGTCGCTGATTAGAGGGGAAGAATGGAAAAAAGCAAGAGAACTGACTTCGAGGTCCATATTTTAATTTGAGGGGTGTATAGTGTCATCGATGACAGTTTGCTAGCTAACTAGCTTGTCAAATGTTTACACGTTTGTCCAACTTACAGTAACGTTAATTCAGCATGTAAAGCATCGATCAAAGCTTACTGCGCGTGTGTGTGTGTGTGTGTGATCTCCCCCCCCCAGATTTCTGACAGTGACAGCGACCTTGAGTCGACCGCCCTCGTCAAGCCTCAACCCAAACGGCGTCGTATTATCGACCCCTCGTCTGTTACCACCGTGCCTATCTACTCTAACAAGGTGTGGCCCATATATCCTATTAAATTACTTATATTCCTGTTCCTATTTAATTATTCTAATTTTATGGTGTGAAGTTCTTTACTACTCTGCTACTGGCATAGTTAATTCTATTTGCTTTATTTATTTATTTTATTGACTTGCATAGTCTATTTGTCTGTGATTCTCAGTATCACTGTGGGGCCGGAGTATATCAAAGTAGATTGATCCATCCACACAAATATTTGGATCTGTACATCAACTGCTGCAGATGAACAATTGCAGAACTCTCACACAGCTTTTTTGCCTTGCCAAAGCATTGGGGCTGGGCTATTGGTCAAATCTATTTCATTACCGAATACTTGTAATTTTGTATTCATGTTTGCAGGTGAACAGCAGCTTACAGCTGAATCCAACTGTCTTCGCCTGCGATGTTAATGCAGGTATGAACTACAGACAGACACACACACACACTGACAGACACACACCCACTGACTGACTGACAGAGGTCTGGTCTGCTACTAGTTAATTCCAGTTCAATTCCTGTCTGTTGAACTGAACATGGAATTACATTTCTTACCTAGGTGACAAGGCACAGGAGCTCAGTTTGTGGGCCAAGTCTCCACCCTCAAAGAAAAAGAAGCCAATCAGCATTTCCTTGAATGACTCGGAGGAAGAGTCTGAGTCAGAGGACAAAGATCCGTGAGTTACTTGCTGCTAAAGTGTCTGATTCATTAGAAAGTTATAATTATGGTGTACTCTGTTCTGCTTATGTAGCATGTTTTTGTACTACCCCAGGCAACCAGAAGGTGGCAGTAGTGTATTTAATTTGTACTGATGTACAATATTTCAACTATGGTTTTAAAGCTGCAGTATTTAACCTTATGGGGGACCTGACCGAATTCACATAGAAATGTTTGTTATAGAGCTGCCATTTTCATGGGAAGCAAGTCTAAGAAGCGTTAAATCTGTTCTATGTGCGCAATTTCTATGCTCCCCATTCTTAAGTTTTGTTTTTTGTGTCTTTTACTTTCGGTTTTGTACACCAGCTTCAAACCGCTAAAAATAAAATATTTTTGGTTATGAAAAATATATTTCACAGCGGTTTCGATTGTACAAGGATTCTCTACACTATACTTACTTATTTTGTCACATAAACTGAAATTAGGCAAACTATTTAGAATTTTAGCAACCAGGAAATGGTTGAGCGATTCTGCATAGTGCATCTTTAACAAATTCTTAGTGTAGTAACCTATTTTTCCCCCTAAAATCTCTCTCTCTCAGGGTAGACATCCGCTCCCCCTCTCCACCCCCACCTCCAGGCAGCCCTTTTGTCAAAGTATCCAATCGGGCCAATCGAAAGATTCTGTGAGTTGACATTTTGTCTATGTCCGAGACAGAAATGCAATGCCCTTTCAGTAATGCAATTATAATATCATCACCACTCACTTTATCGGTCTCTCTCTCTCTCTCTCTCTCTGTCTCTTTCTCCCTACGCCTGTCCCTGGTGGTGCTCTCTCCCTTTCTCCTCTCTCTCTATCTCTCTCTCTCTCTCTCTCTCGCTCTCTCTCTCTCTCTCTCTCTCTCTCTCTCTCTCTCTCTCTCTCTCAGAGAGATCAACAGAAAGCTTAAGGCTGTGGGCTCTCTCCTCTCTCCCGAGGCCAAGGGGCGGTCCGGACGCCGCGGCTCCCCCTCCCCTCCTTTCACCGAGTACGACGATGATGATATCATCCTCATGTCCCCAAACTCCCGGCCCAGGAGCCAGCCCCTCGCCCCCTCCCGAGACCATATCCCCCTGACATCCAGAGAGATTGCCCTCAAGTTCCGCAGCCGGACAGACCTCTACAAGATCCCTGTGCTAACCGTAAGAATCAAGAATAGCACCACTTCCTGTTATGTCATAGTAATGCTGAAGTGAGTGTGTCGTGACTCGGGTTAAAGGTGTAGGTTGCCATTAACTGGTGGTCCAGGGTCGGTTTTGTACATTAACTTCTAGGGGCCAGTTTCCCAGATTCAGAGTATATGTATTCCTGGACTAAAAATCACCTTTAACAGAGACTTAGGCTAGAGGATCAAAGAGGGCTTTTGTGTTCAATTCAGGCTGAATGTATGCTGAACAAAAATATAAATGCAACATGTAGAGTGTTAGTCCCATGTTTCATTAGCTGAAATAAAAGATCCCCGAATTTTTTTTTATACGCACAAAATTTCTCTACAATTTTGTGCACAAATTTGTTTACATCCCTGTTAGTGAACTTTTCTCCATTGCCAAGATAATCCATCCACCTGACAGGTGTGGCATATCAAGAAGCTGATTAAACAGAATGATCATTACACAGGTGCACCTTGTGCTGGGGGCAATAAAATGCCACTCTAAAATGTGCAGTTTTGTCACCACACAATGCCACAGATGTCTCAAGTTTTGAGGGAGTGTGCAATTGGCATGCTGACTGCAGGAATGTCCACCAGAGCTGTTGCCAGATAATGTAATGTTAATTTCTCTACCATAAGCCGCTTCCAACTTTCTCTACCATAAGGACCTCCACATCCGGCTTCTTCACCTGTGGGATCGTCTGAGACCAGCCACCCGGACAGCTGATGAAACTGAGGAGTATTTCTGTCTGTAATAAAGCCCTTTTGTGGGGAAACACTCATTCTGATTGACTGGGCCTGGCTCCCCAGTGGCTGGGCCTATGCCCTCCCAGGCCCACCCATGGCTGCACCCCTGCCCAGTTGGGAAATCCATAGATTAGGGCTTTATTTATTTATTTCAATTGACTGTTGTCCTTAAATAAACTGTAACTCTGTAAAATTGTTGAAATTGTTGCATGTTGCGTTTATATTTTTGTTCAGTATAGTTATGAAATTATATTAGGAAAACTGTTACCTTGGCAACAGAGTGTAATTTTTACTGCAGACTTCTGAGTGTGCCAGAGCTGAGATCAGTTGATGATGAGTGTGACCGCTTTAGAACCTGGGTAGTCTGTGCGCCACAAGACTCTTAAAGCCTACTAAGCATTTTGCATTATTAACTCAGGGAGCTAACACAAGTCTTCTGGTGTCAGGCAAGGTTACTCATCCTCATGTTAGCTTAGCTCAGTGAGCCACCTCTGCTACACAAGTAAACTGGAGGTTTCTTCTAGTTCCTAACTTGAAGCTCTTCATTCCCAGACTGTGCCCCTGAGCAAAGCGGTGGAGCAGCTGTCAGTCAAGCTCAAGGTACCGCCCTCCCGCATCCTGTTACTGAGGAGAGACATAGAGCTTCCTGTCCACTCCACAGCCAACGAGCTGGGCCTGGGCATCGCTGACATCATAGGTGAGATAACTCATAGTGGCATACATTAGTGGGATGCACACCTGGATGTCTCACACAGTCATTACATTTGACATTTTAGTCATTTAGCAGACACTCTTATCCAGAGCGACTTACAGTTAGTGAGTGCATACATTTTCATACTGGCCCCCAGTGGGAATCGAACCCACAACCCTGGCATTGCAAGCGCCATGCTCTACCAACTGAGCTACACAATGGGGAAAGTGTCGCACCTCAACTTCTAATGCAGTGGTACTCAACTGGTTTTGCCTCGGGACCCAAATTGAACCAGGTTGTCTCAGTCACGACCCAATTATTAGCATCGCGAAAAATTATCACCAAAATACAATGTGGAAAACTATTTTTTATGCGATATTGAAAGTAAATGTAGCAATTATATGATAAGGGAACAACATTCCCACCTGTTTCATTGTCAATAATAAAATCTTGCCCATATTCTTGATCAAGAATGTTAATAAACTCTGGTTTGAGACAAAAAAATCTACCAAAATAGCGCTGCTAATAGCTCTATATTGAAAATACTGTGATTGAAGATTTTTTTCTTCAGAGATTACATTATTAAAAAATGTACGTTCATTATAATTTCTACACACTTTCTACCTGATTTAAGTCGTTTAAGTTTAGACTGGAGTATATATATTTTTCACCCACCAGTTGAGAATCGCTGTTCTAATGCATTGTTTCATAATTTAAGGCAGCAATTCCACTTTCATTGTTTGATCACGAACCCTCTTTTCTGTTAACCCTACCCTCCCTTCTGTCAGACTGCGTCGTCATAGCAGCGGATGATAAACACGAGCCCGAGCAAAGTGGTGACATGCTCACTGTGCGACTGCAGGCCAAGGAGAAAGGCTCAGCACAGGAATATTCCCTACACAAAGTGAGCATTACCCAACGTTTCTCACAACTAAGAAGCTTGATTTGGGGTTGAGCACAAATGTGTAAGGATAAGGTTCAAGGGCAGAGGAAATGAAGCTGTTTGGAGTACAGCCTTAGTCTTAAACTCACCTTTTCTTCTCAACTATTCATAAAGAATATAATATTCCCCTTCTCTCTCATCTATCTCATTCTTCTCTTGCTCCCTCCCTCTCTCTCCCTCTCTCTCTTCCTCAGGATGCCCCCCTGGGCTCCATCCTCTCCCAGTATGTGTCCAGTATGTCCGTGGATGCCAGACGCAAGGTGCGCTTCCAGTTTGACGGGTCAAAGGTCGTCCACAGCCAGACGCCCTCCCAGTTGGACATGGAGGACGGTGATGTCATCGAGGTGTGGGTGTGAACACCTGTGGTATTTTCATAGAGCAGTGGTCCTCAAACGTCTCCTCTGTGATCCCCAGACTTTCACAATTTTGTTGTAGCCCTGAACGAACTCACCTGATTCACCTAGTCAAGGACTTGATGATTAGTTGACCATTTTAATCAGGTGTGCTAGCTGTGGAATAGGTTCTTCAATAATGCCACCGTCAATTTATGATTATTTATGTGTTTATTTACAAGATGTGTTTTGAACCGATTTTGAAATAAAAATGTCTCTGTTCAACTGAATGCACTGTTGATGTTGTATCTGAATTGTTTTTAAATGGACCTGTAACTGGTGTGGTGAGAACTCGATCCTTTGGTATATGACGATACGAGCGCTTATTTCAAAGAGCGCTCCGTAATTACGCCCCAGTGGGCAGAGCTAGGCATGTTGCACTGGGACACGTTTTAATATGGTGAAAAACCTCTCATTTTACAACGGCTCCGCCAGAGGGGGGCACCGTGTACTAGGTAGCCTACCTAAATTATTGGGATTATCTGGTTACCACCAATGTTCGGAATACATTGAGTTCGTTGTTGAAACAGACCATTTGGACGCCTTTTCACACGGATATTTATTTGTCAAAGGTCCGCGCTGGGTCTGTGTAAACTATGCGATTCTATTGGAGACAGGTTTATAGCAGTGAATGTCATCTATTAATTTACTGTTATAGTATTTCTAAGTAGCAGCCATACAACAGCAAGGGAAAGTAATTGTTCTCACTTTATGATAGAACATTCAGATTTGTCTGCCTGACTGTGGCGCTCTTTACCTGAATTGAAGGATTGTATTGTGATCACAACAAAACTACTTATTTTGCTCAAATAGAGATTTAAATAAATGGTGTTTCTTTAAAAAGATGGGCCTGGCTGCCCTTATTCTCCTTGTGGTTACCCAGCATTGTTGCTTATTTACCAGGTAAAAATAAATGAAAACGAAACAAGGACTGAAGCAATCTCCATAGACAAACATTGGCAGTAGAATGGTCTTACTGAAGCGCTCAATGACTTTCAACGTGGCACGGTCATAGGATGCCACCTTTCCAACAAGTCAGTTCATCAAATGTCTGCCCTGCTAGAGCTTCCCCTGTCAACTGGTCCTCTGTAGCTCAATTGGTAGAGCATGGCGCTTGTAACGTGGGTGGGTTCGATCCCCGGGACCACCCATACGTAAAAATGTATGCACACATGACTGTAAGTCGCTTTGGATAAAAGCGTCTGCTAGATGGGATATTATTATTATTAGCTGTTATTGTGAAGTAGAAACCTCTAGGAGCAACAACGGCTCAGCCGTGAAGTGGTATGCTCACAGAACCGGACTGCCGAATCATATAAAAATCGTCTGTCCTACCGAGTTCCAAACTGCCTCTGGAAGCAACGTCAGCACAATAACTGTTATCTCACCACACCGGGGGTCAGTTGAGGACAATGATTTTTAACATAATTGGTTGAGTAAGGAACAAAATATTTGTGGATTTATTATTAAACTATTTTCCAATGAAAGGCCTTTTTGTTTAGCTATCTATTCAGTATTCAGTCTCTGGTACAAAAAGAAATGGTCTCAGTTTCATTGTTGGTCGATTTCCAGTGGGTGGTGGTGTCATGTGAGTAAGGGGCGGAAGTTGGATACCATTTCAACATGGCTGAGCCGCAACGAGAAAGAGAATAACATAGCTGCGCCTCACAAAAACATAGCGGTTTACACGTCCGACCATTTTCTCCATAATGCGTCAAGAAATGTTGAGGCTAGTGTTTAAGCTAATGCCATAAAACCCAAGAAAGAGCAGATCTGACAACAACACAGGACCCGAGACAGTTGGAAACCCGCGAAGACGCATCAATCCCGACTCATCACTCCGTTGACCATCTACCAGGTAAACAATAACAAAAAGTAGCTTTGACACACACAGCCACAAAGCTATTATGGACATCTGTTACAAAGTATACAGTTGGTAAGATTACACTGCTGGGCTGCTAGCTATGGGATAAATTTGGTACAGAGTATTAGCTAGCTAACGTACTGACATTGATGAATGACCAAATCTGTTAGGTAGCTTTAGTTTTGTGGCTAGCCAACAGCTAGCTAGCTAGCCAGCTAACGAGGTGATTGGCAATTGTTTACGATGCCACTGGTTGCTAGCAACAAGCTAACCAATCAAAGTCCCATGATGATAGGGTCGGAATAGCTAGTTACATAATTGCTGTCCAGCAATCACGTAACGGTAGCCAGCTAACTTAGGTAACTAACAACATAAGGTATACTTCTGCAAGCTTACAAAGACAATGGAACCCTGCTCAAACTAGCTAACTTGGTTTAAGGTTCATGTATCGATCAGAATCATATTGGTATTTTATTTAGCTATCTGTAAACAGACGAAGCATTTTAACCCTCTACTCTAGACATAATTGTTTGGTTAATTATGCACACCTTAGCTTGTTGTTTTGAAGAGGACGTTCGTGTATTAGCCTGCTTGTCAGCACAAATTGACCCCACTGTCTGGTGACCACCTAGAGTTAGTCTTTGTGTGACGTTGAAAAACACTTGAGGAAATGGGAAACATGCAGAAACCATACTCGAGTGGTAATTCATTGTTCTATCTATGGTATCTTTCATTACCTGAGTTTCCTCACATACTCTTTCTAAACAGCCTCCATTCTTGCTGATACAAATGCACCCACACTAAGTCTTAACACTCTGCACACACACACATTCAGACACGTGCTGTCCATGTTCTCATGACAGTAAGCTAGTTTCGTTAACATACATCACAAGACTGCATCGCTATACTTGCCCTATACTCCCCCCTTCTCCCACATTATATCTGACTGTCTTGTCCCCTGGCTCTAAATTACATTACTTTCCCTAACCACTCACATTATAATAATATATGCCATTTAGCAGACGCTTTTATCCAAAGCGACTTACAGTCATGCGTGCATACATTTTTTTTTTTTTGTGTGGATGGGTGGTCCCGGGGATCGAACCCACTACCTTGGCGTTACAAGCGCCGTGCTCCACCAGCTGAGCTACAGAGGACCACATTAGCTTTGGTTTTGCAATGACACACTTTTGAAATGCATTTGGACCTTCGTGTGTTTCTGCCATTCATTTAGGTATTTTTCCTGTTTACTTTTTCCTCTTTATTTTCCCTCTCCTTTGTTTCTGACAGAAAACTCTTTGCATGTGAGTTCAATTTAACTCAAGGTGCCTACAGTGTTGACCCAAAATGGCCTCCTCATCCAGTTTCCTTCCCTGTTCTCTCCAGCAGCTGTGATGTCTCTAGCCGACCTCACCTCGGACACCACACCCTTCTTTTCTGACAGCGAGGCAGAGGGCTCGGAAGAACCTGGTGTGGGGCCTAGCCAGCGCCGGGAAGAGGAAGAGCCAGCCAGCGGAGTGTCCAGCATGAGAGCAGTGTTCACCGTTATCGTCCTGTGTTTCATCAACCTGCTCAACTACATGGACAGGTTCACCGTGGCTGGTATGGATAATCTGTTGCACCAACATTTTCCTAACCCAACGCTCACCTAACATTTCTTTAATGGGGAACTACATATCATAAGTGTTTAGATATTGATCCTCACCTTAAAGGTCCTGAACAGTCATTCTGATTCCCATGTAAAATAGCCTTATGCGTGACTTAAACATCACCCATAATATTTTTTCCCAATTAGATATATATATTTTTTGTACTTTTTCTCATGTCAAACTACCAGGAAGTCTAAAAAGACTGAGTGAGCGGGGAGCTAGTAGGCTGTAGGCGGGGAGGCCACCTTGACTGGCGGTTTTTTGAAAACACCTAATCTTGCAGTAAGATTTTCTCAAACAAATTTGCTGATACACAAGGCAACTCGAACAACATTGAAATTGCATACAACATCCAATCCTGTCATACATCATGGTTTCACAAATTATTTGTTTATCCAACTCTTTGGTTATTGTAACGGCATCAATATAGACAAAATGTTGGCTATATAATTTATCTAGCTAGCCCAAATGGAATTGTCAGCACTGTTTATAAAGCTAGCTAGCTAATTCATCTTGGACAATTTCAGTTGAAACTTTACAGGGTGAGGTCTGGATACATTTAATTAAATACATTTATAATGACTGTCAAACAATGTTAATATACAGTTGAAGTCGGAGGTTTACACACACTTAGGTTGGAGTCATTAAAACTTGTTTTTCAACCGCTCCACAAATTTCTTGTTAACAAACTATAGTTTTGGCAAGTCGGTTAGGACATCTACTTTGTGCATGACAAGTAATTTTTCCAACAATTGTTTACAGACAGATTATTTCACTTATAATTCACTGTATCACAATTCCAGTGGGTGAGAAGTTTACATACACTAAGTTGACTGTGCCTTTAAACAGCTTGGAAAATTCCAGAAAATGATATCATGGCTTTAGAAGCTTCTGATAGGCTAATTGACATCATTTGAGTCAATTGGAGGTGTACCTGTGGATGTATTTCAAGGCCTACCTTCAAACTCAGTGCCTCTTTGCTTGACATCATGGGAAAATCAAAAGAAATCAGCCAAGACCTCAGAAAAAAACATTGTAGACCTCCAAGTCTGTTTCATCCTTGGGAGCAATTTCCAAACGCCTGAAGGTACCACGTTCATCTGTACAAACAATAGGAAGGAGACGCGTTCTGTCTCCTAGAGATGAATGCACTTTGGTGCGAAAAGTGCAAATCAATCCCAGAACAACAGCAAAGGACCTTGTGAAGATGCTGGAGGAAACAGGTACAAAAGTATCTATATCCACAGTAAAACAAGTCCTATATCGACATAACCTGAAAGGCCGCTCAGCAAGGAAGAAGCCACTGCTCCAAAACCACCATTAAAAAGCCAGACTACGGTTTGCAACTGCACATTGGGACAAAGATCGTACTTTTTGGAGAAATGTCCTCTGGTCTGATGAAACAAAAATATAACTGTTTGGCCATAATGACCATTGTTATGTTTGGAGGAAAAAGGGGGAACGCTTGCAAGCCGAAGAACACCATCCCATCCGTGAAGCACGGGGGTGGCAGCATCATGCTGTGGGGGTGCTTTGTTGCAGGAGGGACTGGTGCACTTCACAAAATAGATGGCATCATGAGGAAGGAAAATTATGTGGATAAATTGAAACAACTTCTCAAGACATCAGTCAGGAAGTTAAAGCTTGGTCGCAAATGGGTTTTCCAAATGGACAATGACCCCAAGCATACTTCCAAAGTTGTGGCAAAATGGCTTAAAGACAACAAAGTCAAGGTATTGGAGTGGCCATCACAAAGCCCTGACCTCAATCCTATAGAAAATTTGTAAGCAGAACTGAAAAAGCGTGTGCGAGCAAGGAGGCCTACAAACCTGACTCAGTTAACTGACCTAAAACAGGGAATTTTTACTAGGATTAAATGTCAGGAATTGTGAAAAACTGAGTTTAAATTTATTTGGCTAAGGTGTATGTAAACTTCAGACTTCAACTGTTTGTGTATGTATGTGTGTATGTGTGTGTGTGTATTACTCACAGCGAGCAAAGTGAATGTGGCTGCTATGAAAGTGAACTGTTTGCGTGTGTTCAGGGGTATATTCATTCTGCCGATTCTGTATAATGACTATCAATGATGTTCAGAAATGTGTATGCATCTTCCAATTGGAATGTCTCTCGATATCATGACATGACGACTGCGTCAGTTTTGGGCAGGCCTTCCCCCACATTTGTTCCATGCTGGCTGAAGACTTAGCTAGCCTCTAATTATATTTGCTGACACACTGCAGTAAAATTTTGGTACCAGTAGACTAGCTATCTAAACAAGGCACCTCTGCCAACATGCCTTCTGCGATGACAGTTACAAGGCTGTACTTATTTAAAGTAGGTAAGATAATAAAATGTTACCATGGTGTATTAAAATGATGCTTTATGTGATGTTTATTAACTTTCTGATCAAACTTTATCAATGTAGAAGCAACAGTAATTTTTCATAATTTGGTCATCCTACTTTGTTCTGGTTTCATCCAAATATCACATTTGATGAAAAACATGATTTTGACTGTGCAGGACCTTTAAGAGTTACAGTGGGGAGAACAAGTATTAGATACACTGCAGGTTTTCCTACTTACAAAGCATGTAGAGGTCTGTAATTTTTTATCATAGGTACACTTCAACAAATCCAGAAAATCACATTGTATGATTTTTAAGTAATTAATTTGCATTTTATTGCATGACATAAGTATTTGATACATCAGAAAAGCAGAACTTAATATTTGGTACAGAAACCTTTGTTTGCAATTACAGAGATCATACGTTTCCTGTAGGTCTTGACCAGGTTTGCACACACTGCAGCAGGGATTTTGGCCCACTCCTCCATACAGACCTTCTCCAGATCCTTCAGGTTTCGGGGCTGTCGCTGGACAATACGGACTTTCAGCTCCCTCCAAAGATTTTCTATTGGGTTCAGGTCTGGAGACTGACTAGGCCACTCCAGGACCTTGAGATGCTTCTTACGGAGCCACTCCTTAGTTGCCCTGGCTGTGTGTTTCGGGTCGTTGTCATGCTGGAAGACCCAGCCACGACCCATCTTCAATGCTCTTACTGAGGGAAGGAGGTTGTTGGCCAAGATCTCGCGATACATGGCCCCATCCATCCTCCCCTCAATACAGTGCAGTCGTCCTGTCCCCTTTGCAGAAAAGCATCCCCAAAGAATGATGTTTCCACCTCCATGCTTCACGGTTGGGATGGTGTTCTTGGGGTTGTACTCATCCTTCTTCTTCCTCCAAACAGGGCGAGTGGAGTTTAGACCAAAAAGCTCTATTTTTGTCTCATCAGACCACATGACCTTCTCCCATTCCTCCTCTGGATCATCCAGATGGTCATTGGCAAACTTCAGACGGGCCTGGACATGCGCTGGCTTGAGCAGGGGGACCTTGCGTGCGCTGCAGGATTTTAATCCATGACGGCGTAGTGTGTTACTAATGGTTTCCTTTGAGACTGTGGTCCCAGCTCTCTTCAGGTCATTGACCAGGTCCTGCCGTGTAGTTCTGGGCTGATCCCTCACCTTCCTCATGATCATTGATGCCCCACAAGGTGAGATCTTGCATGGAGCCCCAGACCGAGGGTGATTGACCGTCATCTTAAACTTCTTCCATTTTCTAATAATTGCGCCAACAGTTGTTCCCTTCTCACCAAGCTGCTTGCCTACTGTCCTGTAGCCCATCCCAGCCTTGTGCAGGTCTACAATTTTATCCCTGATGTCCTTACACAGCTCTCTGGTCTTGGCCATTGTGGAGAGGTTGGAGTCTGTTTGATTGAGTGTGTGGACAGGTGTCTTTTATACAGGTAACGAGTTCAAACAGGTGCAGTTAATACAGGTAATGAGTGGATAACAGGATGGCTTCTTAAAGAAAAACTAACAGGTCTGTGAGAGCTGGAATTCTTACTGGTTGGTAGGTGATCAAATACTTATGTCATGCAATAAAATGCAAATTAATTACTTAAAAATCATACAATGTGATTTTCTGAATTTTTGTTTTAGATTCCGTCTCTCACAGTTGAAGTGTATCTATGATAAAACATTACAGACCTCTACATGCTTTGTAAGTAGGAAAACCTGCAAAATCGGCAGTGTATCAAATACTTGTTCTCCCCACTGTATATATTATGATAATTTCACACAGAACAATCATGGATCTGTTTGCTACGGAAGCATAAGCTACTCCTAAAAAGCATGTTGGATTTGACTATCATAACTCCAAAAAGTGCTATGGATAAGTAATTTCCCATATGCCATATAACACAGGTCTCTCTGTCTCTGTCTTGTTTAGGTGTTCTGCCTGACATTGAGCAGTACTTTGGAATCAGTGATGGGAAGTCAGGGCTGCTCCAAACAGTCTTCATCTGCAGCTACATGTTCCTGGCTCCTGTTTTTGGTTACCTGGGCGACAGGTACAACAGGAAGGTGATCATGAGTGTGGGCATCGGCTTCTGGTCCGTGGTGACGCTCGCCAGCTCCTACACGCCCAGAGAAGTGAGTGACACTTTCTAACTATCGTTTTCAGCAGGGGTTGGAACCAAAATTATTTCTCAATCGTTTCGTTCTGAACAGAACCATTATTTTTTGGGTTCCGGTTCACTGTTCCCACCTGCAAAATAAAACCAGTTTGAACCCCAAAGAAGTTCAGGTTTATATCGTTCCTTTCTGTTCCTTTTTTTCACCAGAATTAAAATAAAAACCCGTCTTACCTTTTTTTAGTTAATAAATCCAATGTGAAACGTGATAACTATAGTAGCATTGAAAAGGTTAATCCATTCTTCTCTAATTAAAAATCTCTTTCCCCAACTTCTACTAGACTATGCTTCCGAGAGGGAGGGGCAGGTTGGCTACACACACACCAGGAAAAATAAATACTAAATAAAATAAACATTGTGATAAATAAAATTGTAACTGGCCGGGAGAGGCTGTCTATCATAGCCTACACTCAAATTTGCGTTTCAGCACCATTCTCACACTCCTTGCGCGCACATGCGCCTGCTGCTGAGAGAAAGAAAGAGAGGGAGAGCGAGAGAGAAGCCTTGGCCTAGACTACTGTTGATTGTGAAGATGGAGGCGTTTTTCATTGAAGTAAAATAAAAGTTAGAGGAAGAAGAGCATGCCTACAAGCGGAATGTCCGCCTACCAGAGTTACTCCTTTAATCTAACAATATAATACTTATCTTTTATAAAAAAATAGATTCTGATCGAAAATGAACGAATTAGCCTCCTTCTGTACGCCTATATCTGTATAGCAGTAGTAGCCAGTTGACAAGTATAAAGAAATCCATGTTGATGTTGGAAACATGGCGCCGGCATATCTCTATCGTTCTCTCGGTCTCTCTAGGGCTAAGCCTAAGATTGTTTCCTTTAATATATATATATATATTTAAATATTAACATCATACAGTGGACACCTAGGCTTGTCTCCGTGTGTGAAGGGATGTGAGCTAGAGTAAAGCTTGAGTAAATCTTAAAGCTCGGGTCTCCACCGAATTAGGTAAATTCACCTTCAGTTTTAATGCCCCCCCATTTTTTGAATAACCTGCAGAACTCCCTGCGTCTTGTTTCCCTGGTGGCAGTTTAGGAGTCTAATGTTGAATTTGTAAAATAAGAATAGCATTTTAAAAAATTTAAATGTAAAAATGTGGGCCTCCCGAGTGGCGCAGTGGTCTAAGGCACTGCATCGCAGTGCTTAAGGCATCACTACAGACCCGGGTTCGATCCCAGGCTGTGTCACAACCGGCCATGACCGGGAGTCCCATAGGACGGCACACAATTGGCCCAGCATCATCCGGGTTAGGGGAGGGTTTGGCCTGGGTGGCTTTACTTGGCTCATCGCGCTCTAGCGACTCCTTGTGGCGAGCCGGGTGCCTGCAGGGTGACTTCGGTAGTTTCCTCTGACACATTGGTGCGGCTGGCTTCCGGGTTATGGAGGTGGGTGTTAAGGAGCGCGGTTTGGCAGTTCATGTTTCAGAGGACGCATGACTCGACCTTCGCCTCTCCCGAGCCTGTTGGGGAGTTGCAGCGATGAGACAAGATCGCAATTGGATATTACGAAAAAGGGGGCAAAAAATAATAATGTATTGTGTTGTTGAAATTGTAGTTGTATTTTATTTTAATCTGCAGTTTTTTTGGTAAATGTTATTTTTATTGGAATTTTTGTGTTGAATTTGTTGTCGTCAGGGCGCCATTGAAAATGAGACCCTGGTCTCAATGGGCTCCCCTGATTTTAAATAAAAGTTCAATCTTAACCTGAAGGCATGTTATTTTCTTCCCCCTCTCTCCACCCATCTCTCCTCCCCTCTTTCTTCCCCTCTCTCTCCCTCTCCACCATTCCTCCTGTCAGTATTTCTGGCTCCTGTTGTTGACGCGTGGCCTGGTGGGGGTTGGGGAGGCCAGTTACTCCACCATCGCCCCAACCATCATCGCTGACCTGTACGTCAAGGAGAGGAGGACGCAGATGCTCTCTGTCTTCTATTTTGCCATTCCAGTGGGCAGGTGGGGTCATAGAACATATACATATAATAATGAATACAGCTGTGTCCATCATTGTTATCTGTGATAAGAGGAGCCAATTGACCCTGTGGTGAATGTTTGTTCCATTGTCCTTCCTTCCTCAGTGGTCTAGGCTACATCGTGGGGTCAAAGGTTGATGACATGGCAGGGGACTGGCATTGGGCGCTGCGGGTGAGTTAACACATCCCCTGAGCTTTTGGATATTATACTTACTTCTCAACACAAAAGTTACTCAAAATACATACACTCTCAACCATAAAAGGAATAATATAAAAATGCATAAAAGCATGGTGGTACCTTTCATCTGACTCTTAATAATTCAATGTGTCCATGTTTTAGTTCTATCTGTGAACATCAGATACATCAATTATGCCATTAAAATTGTGGTTATTCCCCCTAGGTGACTCCTGCGTTAGGACTAGTAGCGGTCGTGTTGCTGTTATTTGTGGTGAAAGAGCCGAAAAGGGGTGCTATCGAGGACAGACAGGAGCACACCCTCCAAAGGACCAGCTGGCTGGGTGACATGAAGGCCCTTTGCAGAAAGTATGTCCACCATCAAAAAATCAAATCAAATCACATTTTATTCGTCACATGCGCCGAATACAACAGGTGTAGACCTTACAGTGAAATGTTTACTTACAAGCCCTTAACCAACAATGTAGTTTTAAGAAAGAATACCTACAAAAATAAAAGTAACAAATAATTAAAGGGCAGCAGTAAAATAACAATAGCAAGGCTATATACAGGGGGTACCGAGTCAATGTGCGAGGGCACCGGTTAATTGAGGTAATATGTTCATGTAGGTAGAGTTATTAAAGTGACTATGCATAGATAATAAACAGAGTAGCAGCAGCGTAAAGGGGGGGGGGGCAATGCAAATAGTCTGGGTAGCCATTTGATTAGATGTTCAGGAGTCTTATGGGTCTAGGGTTTCTGGGATAATGGTGTTGATCACAAGCCCAGTATCAAATTATATCCCTGTGTAGAGCACTACTTTTGACCAGAGCTGAGTATCAAATCGCATTCTATTTTCTATATTGTGTTGAGTCTGAAATGACACCCATGTTCCCTGTAATAGTCCACTATGTTTTGACCATATCTCTATAGCTCTGTATTCATTGCACAATTATAATGCATCTTTGGTACTATAGAAGAGTTATCAAACTAATATCTTTGTGTGTGTCTGTGTGCAGCCCCAGCTTTGTGCTGTCTACGTTTGGCTTCACAGCAGTGGCCTTTGTGACTGGCTCCTTGGCACTCTGGGCCCCGGCCTTCCTCTTCAGAGCTGCTGTCTTCACCGGAGAGCGGCCCCCCTGTGTTAAGGGGCCCTGCGACACCTCTGACAGGTAACACACCGACATCTGATACGTAACACACACACACAGACAAACTCACACCGACATCCAACAGGTGACACACAAACGTCCGACACACACAGGAACTAGGTGCTGAACAAAGACTCTTTATAATCAGTCAGAATGTTAAGGGATCATCGCACTCCTCTGTAATCACAGGATAAGATTGAATCATCACAACATTGTTGCCACTACTACACTCGACTCCTGATAACTGCAATGGCTTTGGACGACAGTAGGAGTCAGTGAATAGAGAGCAGCAGTAGAGACTAGACATCAAACTTTGGCTATCAAAGGAATCCAGTTTATCAGGAAATAGTCAATTCTCAAAACATCAAAAACCACACAGATGAGTCAACAAGGGTAAACAAATGTCTCCTTCTCACTCTCTCCCTCCCCAGCTTGTACTTTGGCATCATCACAGTTGTGTCAGGGATCCTGGGTGTGGCCAGTGGTGCGGAGGCCAGTAGGCGGCTGAGGTTGAGGACACCAAGGGCAGACCCCCTGGTGTGTGCTCTAGGACTCCTCCTCTCAGCTCCCTTCCTCTACCTCGCCATCGTCTTCGCTCAGGCCAGCCCCATCGCCACCTACGTAAGTCAACACCCATCTCTCTCGCTCTCTCTCTGTGTGGCCATGTACGAATACATGCGTTCTAAGTAGTATGCATTTTCGGTATGGACAATTCCACGGTAACGGAATTGCACGGAGACTTAAAATGTATGGCAAACAAAACCATTGATTTTTATAATTTAACAAACCATACAACTCTATGCATAAGGACTACTTGTAAAACCTTAAATGTAAATTGTTAAAACAAAACAATTTGTTTACAAAAAAAAAAAAAAAAGTTAAAAAGAAAGTTTTACAAAAACACATTTACTGGAAGAATGGTGAAGAGGCAAAAATCTCCCTCAGTTTTTATGAATCCAAGTTTTCCAAAAACTGTTGTTAAATATCTGCTCCGAATTAAGATTCAGCGACGTCTGCGAAAATAATGGGGTGTCAGCTATGACATGAACATCTCTTTTGGTTATTGAACTACAGTAAGTGAAGTGGATTTACACCCGATAACGGAATTTCATCATTGGTCCCTGATCTGTACTACACAGAAATGCATAATTATGGATATGTAATTCTCTTCATGTATCCTAAATGGGTACACACAAGTTTTAATATGCAATGTCCTCTTTTGCATATTTGGCTATTATTCTACACACTGGATGTTATTTTAATGAGCTCTGCCCCCAGACAAGACCAAATTTGGTTGGTCCAGACCAGACCAAATCTGAACCAATCATAGACGTCTATGTTTCACAAGTTTGGACATCAAAGTAAAGCACGGTAGAGCTCAGTAAGTACAATGCTGTATAGTTCAGTACAGTACATTATATTGTACTCAACTCTAGTCTGCTCTACTTTTACTTGTTACTTCTGTGAACTTTAATTATCCTCCCTCTTCATGAAGGCCAATGCAGCTAGCTAAGCCTACTCAAACAGAGAGGGATGCTATGTTAGCTGATGTGTTGTGCACTGAAGTCCACAAGTGAAGGGAAAAGGTGAGAGGAGGAGAGCGCATAGATGGTTGTAAGAAATATATATATATATATACAGTATCTCACAAAAGTGAGTACACCCCTCACATTTTTGTAAATATTTAAGTATATCTTTTCATGTGACAACACTGAAGAAATGACACTTTGCTACAATGTAAAGTAGTGAGTGTTCAGCTTGTATAACAGTGTAAATTTGCTGTCCCCTCAAAATAACACAACACACAGCCATTAATGTCTAAACGACATCACGGAGCTGGTGGATGTTAGAGACCTTGCACTCCTCCACCTTCCGTTTGAGGATGCCCCACAGATGCTCAATAGGGTTTAGGTCTGGAGACATGCTTGGCCAGTCCATCACCATTACCCTCAGCTTCTTTAGCAAGGCAGTGGTCGTCTTGGAGTTGTGTTTGGGGTCGTTATCATGTTGGAATACTGCCCTGCGGCCCAGTCTCCGAAGGGAGGGGATCATGCTCTGCTTCAGTATGTCACAGTACATGTTGGCATTCATGGTTCCCTCGATGAACTGTAGCTCCCAAGTGCCGGCACTCATACAGCCCCAGACCATGACACTCCCACCACCATGCTTGACTGTAGGCAAGACACACTTGTCTTTGTACTCCTCACCTGGTTGCTGCCACACACGCTTGACACCATCTGAACCAAATAAGTTTATCTTGGTCTCATCAGACCACAGGACATGGTTCCAGTAATCCATGTCCTTAGTCTGCTTGTCTTCAGCAAACTGTTTGCGGGCTTTCTTGTGCATCATCTTTAGAAGAGGCTTCCTTCTGGGACGACAGCCATGCAGACCAATTTGATGCAGTGTGCGGCGTATGGTCTGAGCACTGACAGGCTGACCCCCCACCCCTTCAACCGCTGCAGCAATGCTGGCAGCACTCATACGTCTATTTCCCAAAGACAACCTCTGGATATGACGCTGAGCACGTGCACTCAACTTCTTTGGTCGACCATGGCGAGGCCTGTTCTGAGTGGAACCTGTCCTGTTAAACCGCTGTATGGTCTTGGCCACCGTGCTGCAGCTCAGTTTCATGGTCTTGGCAATCTTCTTATAGCCCAGGCCATCTATATGTATAGCAACAAATCTATTTTTCAGATCCTCTAGAGATTTTTTTTTTTTTTTTTTTTTAATAAATAAAAAAAATCACCTTTATTTAACCAGGTAAACCAGTTGAGAACAAGTTCTCATTTACAACTGCGACCTGGCCAAGATAAAGCAAAGCAGTGCGATAAAAACAACAACACAGAGTTACATATGGGGTAAAACAAAAAAGTAAAAAATACAACAGAAATACATATATATACAGTGTGTGCAAATGTAGCAAGTTATGGAGGTAAGGCAATAAATAGGCTATAGTGCAAAATAATTACAATTAGTATTAACACTGGAATGATAGATGTGCAAGAGATTATGTGCAAATAGAGATACTGGGGTACAAATGAGCAAAATAAATAACAATATAGGGATGAGGTAGTTGGGCGGGCTAATTTCAGATGGGCTGTGTACAGGTGCAGTGATCGGTAAGGTGCTCTGACAACTGATGCTTAAAGTTAGTGAGGGAGATAAGTGTCTCCAGCTTCAGAGATTTTTGCAGTTCGTTCCAGTCATTGGGAGCAGAGAACTGGAAGGAATTGCGGCCAAAGGAGGTGTTGGCTTTGGGGATGACCAGTGAGATATACCTGCTGGAGCGCAGACTACGGGTGGGTGTTGCTATGGTGACCAATGAGCTAAGATAAGGCGGGGATTTGCCTAGCAGTGATTTATAGATGGCCTGGAGCCAGTGGGTTTGGCGACGAATATGTAGTGAGGACCAGCCAACAAGAGCGTACAGGTCACAGTGGTGGGTATTATATGGGGCTTTGGAGACAAAACGGATGGCACTGTGATAGACTACATCCAATTTGCTGAGTAGAGTGTTGGAGGCTATTTTGTAAATGACATCGCCGAAGTCAAGGATCGGTAGGATAGTCAGTTTTACGAGGGCATGTTTGGCAGCATGAGTGAAGGAGGCTTTGTTGCGAAATAGGAAACCGATTCTAGATTTAACTTTGGATTGGAGATTCTTAATGTGAGTCTGGAAGGAGAGTTTACAGTCTAACCAGACACCTAGATATTTGTAGTTGTCCACATACTCTAGGTCAGACCCGTCGAGAGTAGTGATTCTAGTCGGGTGGGCGGGTGCAAGCAGCGTTCGGTTGAAGAGCATGCATTTAGTTTTACTAGTGTTTAAGAGCAGTTGGAGGCTACTGAAGGAGTGTTGTATGGCATTGAAGCTCGTTTGGAGGTTTGTTAACACAGTGTCCAATGAAGAGCCAGATGTATACAAAATGGTGTCGTCTGCGTAGAGGTGGATCTGAGAGTCACCAGCAGCAAGAGCGACGTCATTGATATACACAGAGAAAAGAGTCAGCCCAAGAATTGAACCCTGTGGCACCCCCATAGAGACTGCCATAGGTCCAGACAACAGGCCCTCCGATTTGACACATTGAACTCTATCTGAGAAGTAGTTGGTGAACCAGGCGAGGCAGTCATTTGAGAAACCAAGGCTATTTAGTCTGCCAATAAGAATGCGGTGGTTGACAGTCGAAAGCCTTGGCCAGGTCGATGAAAACGGCTGCACAGTACTGTCTATTATCGATCGTGGTTATAATATCGTTTAGGACCTTGAGCGTGGCTGAAGTGCACCCATGACCAGCTCGGAAACCGGATTGCATAGCGGAGAAGGTACGGTGGGATTTGAAATGGTCGGTGATCTGTTTGTTGACTTGGCTTTCAAAAACTTTTGAAAGGCAGGGCAGGATGGATATGGGTCTGTAACAGTTTGTATCTAGAGTGTCACCCCCTTTGAAGAGGGGGATGACCGCGGCAGCTTTCCAATCTCTGGGGATCTCAGACGTTACGAAAGAGAGGTTGAACAGGCTAGTAATAGGGGTTGCGACAATTTCGGCGGCTAGTTTTAGAAAGAAAGGGTCCAGATTGTCTAGCCCAGAAGATTTGTAGGGGTCCAGATTTTGCAGCTCTTTCAGAACATCAGCTGTCTGGATTTGTGTGAAGGAGAAGCGGGGGGGGCATGGGCAAGTTGCAGCGGAGGGTGCAGAGCTGGTGGCCAGGGTAGTGGTAGCCAGGTGGAAAGCATGGCCAGCCGTAGCAAAATGCTTGTTGAAATTCTCGATTATTGTAGATTTATCGGTGGTGATAGTGTTTCCTAGCCTCAGTGCAGTGGGCAGCTGGGAGGAAGTGCTCTTATTTTCCATGGACTTTACAGTGTCCCAAAACTTTTTGGAGTTAGTGCTACAGGAAGCACATTTCTGTTTGAAAAAGTTAGCCTTTGCTTTCCTAACTGCTAATGCAGTACGCCACAGGATGTTTTTGTGCTGGTCAAGGGCAGTCAAGTCTGAGGAGAACCAGGGGCTATATCTGTTCTTAGTTCTGTATTTTTTGAATGGGGCATGTTTATTTAAGATTGAGAGGAAATTACTTTTAAAGAACAACCAGGCATCCTCTACTGACGGAATGAGATCTATATCCATCCAGGATACCTGGGCCAGGTCAATTAGGAAGGCCTGCTCGCTGAAGTGTTTTTGGGAGCGTTTGACAGTGATGAGGGGTGGTCGTTTGACCGCGGACCCGTTACGGACGCAGGCAATAAGGCAGTGATCGCTGAGATCCTGGTTGAAGACAGCGGAGGTGTATTTAGAGGGTAAGTTAGTCAGGATGATATCTATGAGGGTACCCATGTTTACGGATTTAGGGTTGTACCTGGTAGGTTCGTTGATAATTTGTGTGAGATTGAGGGCATCTAGTTTAGATTGTAGGATGGCCGGGGTGTTAAGCATATCCCAGTTTAGGTCACCAAGCAGTACGAACTCTGAGGATAGATGGGGGGCAATTAATTCACATATGGTGTCCAGGGCACAGCTGGGGGCTGAGGGGGGTCTGTAGCAAGCGGCAACAGTGAGAGATTTATTTCTGGAAAGGTGGATTTTTAGAAGTAGAAGCTCAAACTGTTTGGGCACAGACCTGGATAGTATGATAGAGCTCTGCAGGCTATCTCTACAGTAGATTGCAACTCCACCCCCTTTGGCAGTTCTATCTAGACGGAAAATGTTATAGTTGGGGATGGAAATTTCAGAATTTTTGGTGGCCTTCCTAAGCCAGGATTCAGACACTGCTAGAACATCAGGGTTGGCGGAGTGTGCTAACGCAGTGAATAACTCAAACTTAGGAAGGAGGCTTCTGATATTTACGTGCAGAAAACCAATACTTTTACGGTTACAGAAGTCAACAAATGATAGCTCCTGGGGAGTAGGAGTGATACTGGGGGCTGCAGGGCCTGGGTTAGCCTCTACATCACCAGAGGAACAGAGGAGGACTAGAATAAGGATACGACTAAAGGCTTTAAGAACTGGTCTTCTAGTGCGTTGGGTACATAGAATAAAGGGGGCAGTTCTCCGGGCGTTGTAGAAAAGATTCAGGGCATTATGTACAGAAAAGGATATGGAAGGATATGAGTACAGTTCAGGTAACCCTAAGCGTTGGGTAACAATGAAAGAGATAGCGTCACTGGAGGCACCGATTGAGCCGGTCTCGGCGTGTATGGGGGGTGGAACAAAGGAACTATTTGAGGCAGTTTGAGAGGGACTAGGGGTTCTACAGTGAAATTGTATAATAAGAACTAACCCAAACAGCAATAGGCAAGGCATAATTGACATGGGAGAGAGGCATAAAGCAGTCACAGGTGTTATTAGAGAGAGCTAAGACAACAACTGGAAATAGCGATAATGTTTGGGCTAAGGCTAAACAGAATAAACAGGACAGGGTACCGTGTAAAGGAACAGTCCAGCAGGCATCAGCTGTGCAGCTGAGTGATCATAAGGTCCAGTGAACAGCAATATGTGAGTCCGAGAGCAGTTCAAATTGGTGCTTCAGCACAGCTAGCAGGGAGCACAGTTGTAGTTTGCGTGTGCTAGCGGGCCGGGGCTGGCAGATGGATCTTCGTGGTCGTCGCAACGGGAAGCCTGTTGAAACCACATCAGACTATTTCGTCGGCAGACCAGTCGTGTTGGATCGGCGGGGCTCAGTGTCAACACTAGGAGGTCCCGTCCGGTTGACAGAGAGGTAGATAGCCGGGAGATGGGCCTGAGGCTAGCTCAAGGCTAACTGGTGCTTGCTATAGGGCAATGGTAATCAGCCAACAACAGGTTGCAGCTAGCTAGCTGGTTGCGATGATCCGGCGCTAGGGTCCAGTGATTCCGGCAGAAAGTCCAATAAGCTCTGGGTCGATAGCACGCTGGGTTGATAGCACGCTGTGCAGACTGGCCGACGAATTGTCCAGGCTAGAGCTAGAGCTGGCTGGTGGATAGTGTAGGCCACGGACAGTGGTGAAGACGCTAACGGTGACTAATAGTAAGTAGCCATTCAGTTGCAGCTACACTATTTTCAGCTTACGGTTCTCGATGAAAGTTATAAAGAAATAATAGAATCCTTTCCACGTTGGGTGAGGCGGGTTGCAGGAAAGTATATTTAGTTAAAGAATGAAAAGTAAAAATTGAGAAATATATACAAAATAGACAAAAAAAACAAGAAACGGGATATTTACACAGGGACAATGAATAAAAGCGACCGCACTGCTACGCCATCTTGGAATGGAGAGTTCTTTGCCATGAGGTGCCATGTTGAACTTCCAGTGACCAGTATGAGGGAGTGTGAGAGCGAAGACACCAAATTTAACACACCTGCTCCCCATTCACACCTGAGACCTTGTAACACTAACGAGTCACATGACACAGGGGAGGGAAAATGGCTAATTGGGCCCAATTTGGACATTTTCACTTAGGGGTGTACTCACTTTTGTTGCCAGCGGTTTAGACATTAATGGCTGTGTGTTGAGTTATTTTGAGGGGACAGCAAATGTACACTGTTATACAAGCTGTACACTCACTACTTTACATTGTAGCAAAGTGTCATTTCTTCATTGCTGTCACATGAAAAGATATACTCAAATATTTTCAAAAATGTGAGGGGTGTACTCACTTTTGTGAGATACTGTATATATACACAGTTGAAGTCGGAAGTTTACATACACTTAGGTTGGAGTCATTAAAACTCGTTTTTCAACAACTCCACAAATGTATTGTTAACAAACTATAGTTTTGGTAAGTCGATTAGGACATCTACTTTGTGCATGACACAAGTAATTTTTCCAACAATTGTTTACAGATAGATTATTTCACTTACAATTCACTATATCACATTTCCAGTTGGTCAGAAGTTTACATACACTAAGACTGTGACCTCAATCCTATAGAAAATGTGTGGGCAGAACTGAAAAAGCGTGTGCGAGCAAGGAGGCCTACAAACCTGACTCAGTTACACCAGCTCTGTCAGGAGGAATGGGCCAAAATTCACCCAACTTAGTGTGGGAAGCTTGTGGAAGGCTACCCGAAACATTTGACCCAAGTTTAAACAATTTAAAGGCAATGCTACCAAATACTAATTGAGTGTATGTAAACTTCTGACCCACTGGGAATGTGATTAAAGAAATAATAGCAGAAATAAATCATTCTCTCTACTATTATTCTGACATTTCACAGTATTAAAATAAAGTGATGATCCTAACTGACCTAAGACAGGGAACTTTTACTAGGATTAAATGTCAGGAATTGTGAAAAACTGAGTTTAAATGTATTTGGCTAAGGCGTATGTAAACTTCCGACTTCAACTGTGTGTGTGTGTGTGTGTGTGTGTGTGTGTGAGAGGGGAAAAAAGTGTTTGATCCCCTGCTGAAGAAACACAAAATAACTGTCAATCTCCCTCGGCCTGGGGCTCCATGCAAGATCTCACCTCGTGGAGTTGCAATGATCATGAGAACGGTGAGGAATCAGCCAAGAACTACATGGGAGGATCTTGTCAATGATCTCAAGGCAGCTGGGACCATAGTCACCAAGAAAACAATCGGTAACACACTATGCCGTGAAGGACTGAAATCCTGCAGCGCCCGCAAGGTCCCCCTGCTCAAGAAACCACATATACAGGCCCGTCTGAAGTTTGCCAATGAACATCTGAATGATTCAGAGGAGAACTGGGTGAAAGTGTTGTGGTCAGATGAGACCAAAATCGAGCTCTTTAGCATCAACTCAACTCGCAGTGTTTGGAGGAGGAGGAATGACCCCAAGAACACCATCCCCACCGTCAAACATGGAGGTGGAAACATTATGCTTTGGGGGTGTTTTTCTGCTAAGGGGACAGGACAACTTCACCGCATCAAAGGGATGATGGACGGGGCCATGTACCGTCAAATATTGGGTGAGAACCTCCTTCCCTCAGCCAGGGCATTGAAAATGGGTCGTGGATGGGTATTCCAGCATGACAATGACCCAAAACACACGGCCAAGGCAACAAAGGAGTGGCTCAAGAAGAAGCACATTAAGGTCCTGGAGTGGCCTAGCCAGTCTCCAGACCTTAATCCCATAGAAAATCTGTGGAGGGAGCTGAAGGTTCGAGTTGCCAAACGTCAGCCTCAAAACCTTAATGACTTGGAGAAGATCTGCAAAGAGGAGTGGAACAAAATCCCTCCTGAGATGTGTGCAAACCTGGTGGCCAACTACAAGAAATGTCTGACCTCTGTGATTGCCAACAAGGGTTTTGCCACCAAGTACTAAGTCATGTTTTGCAGAGGGGTCAAATACTTATTTCCCTCATTAAAATGCAAATCAATTTATAACATTTTTGACATGGGTTTTTCTGGATTTTTTTGTTGTTATTCTGTCTCTCACTGTTCAAATAAACCTACCATTACAATTATAGACTGATCATGTCTTTGTCAGTGGGCAAACGTACAAAATCAGCAGGGGATCAAATACTTTTTTCCCTCACTATATATATATATATATATTACTCACAGCGAGCAAAGTGATCATGCTGTTTGAATGTGGCTGCTATGAAAGTCAACTGTTTGCGTGTGATCAGGGGTGTATTCATTCTGCCGATTCTGTTGAAAAACGTTTCTTAAACGGAAGCAAATGGAACGAAACGGGGATGAACATACCTGAATTTATCCAATAGAAACTCTCGTATGCAACTGTTGGACTAATGTTTACACCCTAGATCAACTAAATGCCTGCAAGCGTGTGCAATGTGGTATTGAATGTGTCACTGTCACCTTGGTTACTCAAAATTATCTTGACCTGTGCACCTACGTTGTAAACTTTAATTCATAGGCTAGATAGTAGTAACCTCCTTATGGGGACAGGGAACATTTAAGTATCATGTATTAGCCTAAACCTATCGATGTGAATGGAATATGAATGACAGTCCATCCAATATATGCTGTAATAGAAATAAGGCCATGCTCATAAAAAAATTAATCATCCTCCCTTGTCTTTAACGGCACTGACTGCAACTGAAATGCGCTGTCTGCCATCTGCCCGGTACAGTTGAAACCGGGATTCATCCGTGAAGAGCACACTTTACCAGCATATCAGTGGCCATCGAAGGTGAGCATTTGCCCACTGAAGTCTGTTACGACGCCGAACTGCAGTCAGGTCAAGACCCTGGTGAGGACAACGAGCACGCAAATGAGCTTCCCTGAGACGGTTTCTGACAGTTTGAAGAAATTCTTTGTTTGTGCAAACCCACAGTTTCATCAGCTGTCCGGGTGGCTGGTCAGATGATCCCATAGATGAAGATGCCGGATGTCGAGATCCTTGGCTGGCGTGATTACACATCGTCTGTGGTTGTGAAGCCGGTTGGACGTACTACCAAATTCTCTAAGACTACGTTGGAGGAGGCTTATGGTAGAGAAATTAACATTCAATTCTCTGGCAACAGCTATGGTGGACATTCCTGCAGTCTGCATGCCAATTGCAACTCCCTCAACTTGAGACCTCTGTGGCGTTGTGTGACAGCTGTACATTTTAGTGACATTTTAATGTCCCCTGCACAAGGTGCACCTGTGTAATGATCATGCTGTTTAATCCGTTTATTGATATGCCACACCTGTCAGGTGGATGGATTATCTTGGCAAATGAGAAATGCTCACTAACAGGGATGGATGTAAACACATTTCTGCACAATTTGAGAGAAATACGCTTTTTGTGCGTATGGAACATTTCTGGAATCTTATTTCAGCTCATGAAACGTGGGACCAGCACATGTTGCGTTTTATATTTTTGTTCAGTGTATATATGCCTTACTTTCTCAAATATAGACTATTAGCTTTCATTTGAACTCAATTTGATATTCTCCTATGAACTTCCATGTTGGTGCTCGTGGGCCCTTTTACATGGAATGCAAAGATGGAATGTTTTATAGTACGTGAAGTTTTGAAAATGTTGTATGCTTTAAATGCCAGGATGTCATAATCATTTCGGCTTTTCATCTAGTATATTTCAGCCTCTGTCTTTTTCACACCCACAAACATACATGCTTTCCTCTCTGGCGTTGTATTCGCAGTGCATGGTAAAAGTAATGGTGGTCTAACCAGTTTTTTTTTATGTGATCAGGTGTTTATCTTCCTGGGAGAGACCTTCCTGTCTATGAACTGGGCCATTGTAGCGGACATTCTGCTGGTGAGTTCAGATGTATAACTATCATCTCTCTCTCTGTCTCTCTGTCTCTCTCTCTCTCTCTCTCTCTCTCTCTCTCTCTCTCTCTCTCTCTCTCTCTCTCTCTCTCTCTCTAAAGCGCAATATGGTTGTGCCCTATTCAATAAATGTCCGTATACAGATGTTTCTGATCAAATTAGCGTGATCTGTCTAGAGCAATGTTGCCCAACTCCAGTCCTCGAGAACCCCCAACGGTACACATTTTTGTTGAAGCCCATGACAAACTCACCTGATTCAACTAATTGATGGCTTGATGATTAGTTGACAAGTTGAATCAGGTGTGCTTGTCTGGGGCTACAACAAAAATGTGTACTAACTGGAAAGTATGGATTCGGTTTCTGAGGAATTTAGATCACGCCAAGTCAGTGGCATATACGAATAGCCACATTTCTAGGAATATAACCCATGCATGTATCTCTTTAGTGCACATTCTCAACCTTCCAACCTCAAGGTTACAGTGCATTCGGAAAGTATTCAGACCCCTTGACTTTATCACATATTGTTACGTTACAGCCATATTCTAAAATTGATTAAATCGTTTTTTTGTTTTCATAAATCTATACACAATACCCCATAATGACGAAGCAAAAACAGGTTTTTAGAAATGTTTGCAAATTTATAAAAAATAAAAAACATTACTTTTACATAAGTATTCAGACCGTTTACTCAGTACTTCATTGATGCACCTTGGGCAGGGAGTACAGCCTCAAGTCTTCTTGGGTATGACGCTACAAGCTTGGCACACCTGTATTTGAGGAGTTTCTCCCATTCTTCTCCGCAGATCCTCTCAAGCTCTGTCAGGTTGGATGGGGAGCGTCGCTGCACAGCTATTTTCAGGTCTCTCCAGACATGTTTGATCGGGTTCAAGTCCGGGCTTTGGCTGGGCCACTTAAGGACATTCAGAGACTTGTCCGAAGCCACTCCTGCGTTGTCTTGACTGTGTGCTTAGGGTCGTTGACCTGTTGGAAGGTGAACCTTCGCCCCAGTCTGAGGTCCTGAGCGCTCTGGAGCAGTTTTCCATCAAGGATCTCTCTGTACTTTGCTCTGTTCATCTTTCCCTCACACCTGACTAGTCTCCCAGTCCCTGCCGCTGAAAAACATCCCCACAGCATGATGCTGCACCACCATGCTTCACCGTAGGGATGGTGCCAGGTTTCCTCCAGATGTGACGCTTGGCATTCAGGCCAAAGAGTTCAATCTTGGTTTCATTAGACCAGAGAATCTTGTTTCTCATGGTCTGAGTCCTTTAGGTGCCTTTTGGAAAACTCGAAGCGGTCTGCCGTGCCTTTTTACTGAGTGGCTTCCGTCTGGCCATTCTACCATAAAGGCCAGATTGGTGGAGTGCTGCAGAGATGGTTGTCCTTCTAGAGGAACTCTGGAGCTCTGTCAGAGTGACAATCGGGTTCTTGGTCACCTCCCTGACTAAGGCCCTTCTTCTACGATTGCTCAGTTTGGCCGGGCAGACAGCTCTAGGAAGAGTCTTGGGGGTTGCAAACTTCTTCCATTTAAGAATGATGGAGGCCACTGTTCTTGGACCTTCAATGCTGCAGAAATTTTTTGATACCTTTCCCCAGATTTGTGCCTCGACACAATACTGTCTCGGAGCTCTACGGACAATTCCTTCGACTTCATGGCTTGGTTTTTGCTCTGACATGCACTGTCAACTGTGGGACCCTATATAGACAGGTGTGTGCCTTTCCATATCATGTCCAATCAATTGAATTCAAGTTGTAGAAACATCTCAAGGATGATCAATGGAAACAGGATGCATCTGAGCTCAATTTCCAGTCTCATAGCAAAGGATCTGAACACATACAGTGAGGGGAAAAAAGTATTTGATCCCCTGCTGATTTTGTACATTTGCCCACTGACAAAGACATTATCAGTCTATAATTTTAATGGTAGGTTTATTTGAACAGTGAGAGACAGAATAACAACAAAAAGATCCAGAAAAACGCATGTCAAAAATGTTATGAATTGATTTGCATTTTAATGAGGGAAATAAATATTTGACCCCTCTGCAAAACATGACTTAGTACTTGGTGGCAAAACCCTTGTTGGCAATCACAGAGGTCAGACGTTTCTTGTAGTTGGCCACCAGGTTTGCACACATCTCAGGAGGGATTTTGTCCCACTCCTCTTTGCAGATCTTCTCCAAGTCATTAACGTTTCGAGGCTGACGTTTGGCAACTCGAACCTTCAGCTCCCTCCACAGATTTTCTATGGGATTAAGGTCTGGAGACTGGCTAGGCCACTCCAGGACCTTAATGTGCTTCTTCTTGAGCCACTCCTTTGTTGCCTTGGCCGTGTGTTTTGGGTCATTGTCATGCTGGAATACCCATCCACAACCCATTTTCAACGCCCTGGCTGAGGGAAGGAGGTTCTCACCCAAGATTTTACAGTACATGGCCCCGTCCATTGTCCCTTTGATGCGGTGAAGTTGTCCTGTCCCCTTACCAGAAAAACACACCCAAAGCATGTTTCCACCTCCATGTTTCACGGTGGGGATGGTGTTCTTGGGGTCATAGGCAGCATTCCTCCTCCTCCAAACATGGCGAGTTGAGTTGATGCCAAAGAGCTCGATTTTGGTCTCATCTGACCACAACACTTTCACCCAGTTCTCCTCTGAATCAATCAAATGTTCATTGGCAAACCTCAGACGGGCCTGTATATGTTCTTTCTTGAGCATGGGGACCTTGCATGTACTGCAGGATTTCAGTCCTTCACGGCGTAGTGTGTTACCAATTGTTTTCTTGGTGACTATGGTCCCAGCTGCCTTGAGATCATTGACAAGATCCTCCCGTGTAGTTCTGGGCTGATTCCTCACTGTTCTCATGATTTCACGAGGTGAGATCTTGCATGGAGCCCCAGGCCGAGGGAGATTGCCAGTTATTTTGTGTTTCTTCCATTTGCGAATAATTGCACCAACTGTTGTCACCTTCTCACCAAGCTGCTTGGCGATGGTCTTGTAGCCCATTCCAGCCTTGTGTAGGTCTACAATCTTGTCCCTGACATCCTTGGAGAGCTCTTTGGTCTTGGCCATGGTGGAGAGTTTGGAATCTGATTGATTGCTTCTGTGGACAGGTGTCTTTTTTATACAGGTAACAAACTGAGATTAGGAGCACTCCCTTTAAGAGTGTGCTCCTAATCTCAGCTCGTTACCTGTATAAAAGACACCTGGGAGCCAGAATTCTTTCTGATTGAGAGGGGGTCAAATACTTATTTCCCTCATTAAAATGCAAATCAATTTATAACATTTTTGACATGCGTTTTTCTGGATGTTTTTGTTGTTATTCTGTCTCTCACTGTTCAAATAAACCTACCATTAAAATTATAGGCTGATCATTTCTTTGTCAGTGGGCAAATGTACAAAATCAGCAGGGGATCAAAAACTTTTTCCCCCTCACTGTATGTAAATAAGGTGTTTCTGTTTTTTTATTTTTAATACTGTGGCAGACCAGGGGGTTTGATCAAGACATTTACACAGATCAGACACAAGTGTGACACCTCAGTTTCAAGGGTGTTTATTTAAAACAATAAAGAAAAATAAACCGGTCTCCTCCAGGAAACCTCTTCTGGGTTAACGCCTTCTGGGCTCCGGGGAATGCTGTCTCCTCTGAGGTAGAACACCGAGCTCCTCGGTTCTAGCAGACTGTGAGGATTTCTATCCAGTAGCAACCTCTCACTACCTCCAACCCTCCCGTGTGCTGCCCTCCTGGCAGCTTTATGGGCCCCGTATGGCTGGTGAGCAATCAGCCCCTTGATTACTCACCAGCCCCAATTAGTCCTGGCCGGAGGACCCGTCGAGACCTGGCATGTCTAGCAGAGGGAGCCACTGCCGCGTGATGTAGACTGTCACCAGACCTTGACGAGTCTCCCCCTGGTGTCATTATGGGGTATTGTGTGTAGATTGACAGGGAAAAAATGATTGAATCCATTTTAGAATAAGGCTGTAATGTAACGAAATGTGGAGACAGTCAAAGGGTCTGAATACTTTCCGAATACACTGTACTTATGTATTGTGCTGATTTTATAAGATATACAAAAAAGTTTGCTAATTCTTTCCTCTCTCTCTCTCCCTCCATCTTTCTCAGTACGTGGTTGTCCCCACTCGTCGTTCCACAGCTGAGGCCTTCCAGATCGTTCTCGCTCACCTCCTTGGAGATGCTGGTAGTCCTTATCTCATAGGAGTGGTATGTCACGTGATTTATTATCACACACACACACATAAACGCCTACCTACACATTTGATACACACACACACACTTGTCTAAAGAAACCGAGTATGATCCTCATTTACTGTGTAACACCCCCCCCCCCCCCATCAGGTGTCAGACTCTCTGAAGCAGACTGACTCGTACCTGTGGCAGTTCCGCTCCCTGCAGCTCTCCCTCCTCACCTGCTCTTTCGTGGCAGTGGGGGGCGGGGCTTTCTTCCTGGCTACCGCCCTCTTCATCGAGAAGGACCGTCAATGTGCCGCAAACTACGCAATCTCAGGTGAGAGGCTAAACTTGGAGCTACCTTTATGTGCCCGGCCTCAGATTAGCAACAGGTGACGCTATGACAGCCTAACTATGAATGCATGTGAAGTGGTGAAAGTCACACAATTCAATGAGGAGCCTTAAAAAAAATCTCCCTTATTTTACCAGGAACGTTGACTGAACACAGTTTCAGTTACAGCAATGAACTGGGGAATAGTTACAGGGGATGAATAAGCCAATTGGGAGCTGAGGATAATTAGGTGGCCATCATCTAATCCCTACAATAAGTGCCATGGGATCTTTATTGACCACAGAGAGTCAGGACACCCATTTAATGTCCAGTCCAAAAGACGGCACCCTACACAGGGCAATGTCCCCAATCACTACCCTGGAGCATTGGGATATTTTTTTTGACCGGAGGAAAGAGTGCCTCCTACTGGCCCTCCAACACCACTTCAAGCAGCATCTGGTCTCCCATCCAGGGACACACCAAGACCAACCCTGATTAGCTTCAGAGGCAAGCCTGAAGTGGGATGCAAGGTGGTATGCTGCTGGCCCAACACTGGTCTAACACTGTTACTCCTGCTAACTACGGGTATGTGAGGGAGAGTTTTGAGAGACTAACAATAGTTGAGAGCAACCACAGATGAGACTGGTAGAGATGACTCTACAGACCACAGGTGACGTTAGCAGAGAGAGGCTAGTAACAGTTACAAGAAACTGCCAGGTCACATATTCTGCTCATCTTGATAATTGTACTGTCCTGCATTTTCTTTCCCTGACAGATGATGAACCAATTGTTGTACCCAAGAGCGGCAGGTCCACGAGGGTGCCAGTGTCCAGCGTTCTGATTTGAGGAGATCAAAGGGACGTTGGTGACTCCTGTGGAAGATGCTGCACCCTGATTGGTCCCTGTTTCAGTGACCAATCGCGCAGCAGTGTTTTTACAACTATGGTCTTTGATTGTATTTGTAACATTTTAGATTATATGGTTTTTAATACCTTTATCTGCTGATGAACATGGCAGAGTCAGAGCTGCCAAACCTTCCGCTCATCATTTCCTTGTGTTTTTGTAGTCACCAACCAGATATTCCACTTCTGATTGTCTTCACATGTTGTCATGACAACATGAGACATAGTGGCTTATGAGAAATGTATGCAGAGTAAAAGTCAAAGAGCCACATCAGTGGAAGCCTAACCTCTGTGGCTGGAAGAGGTGACCGGATAGAAGAAAGGACTTTCAGAGAGGGAATTTCAGAGGAGAAGCAGCTACTTTACCCGAGGGAGAGAAGGAAGCAGAAAAGCCTTTTTGCATTCCGATGCATGCACCCCCATTAAATCTCCTGTTGCAGCCAATGTGTCGCAGGGTCACAGATAGGGTGTCACTCTTAGACAGACACTCATCCGTTATTCTACAGGGACCATATGTCGACGGTAGAGACCTCTGGAAAACCGGCAGGATATTTTTCACCCCAGCGCTCTGATTGCGCTGTAACCACTACATCCCAACTACTGCTGCTGTACTTCTTGCTTTGGTCTGAAACGCAGAGCTCTGATTGGCCACGGAACAACTACGGCTGGCCCATTTCAAAGCCATTCCAACCAGTGCTGTCATCCTCCCGTCAACAAACTAAGACTGTAAATATGATGCTTGTCCGTTCAGTGTAACCACATACTACTTACTACATACAGTATCAGACCGATTTAAAGGGAGTTGGCAGGCACAGGCCCGTGGTACCCGCATTGGACTCCAAACCCACCGATCTGTTGTCGGATGTTGCATTTTTAACAGATTAAGCCTAATAATCCTTGTTCTGTTTTTAGACCCGTTTTGGTATATTATAATAATAACACTAGATTTGTCCCTCGGCTCCCTAGAAAATGGTGGCGGGACAAATGTCTGTTCCAGACAGGTGCAGAAGATAATCTATGGTTTTTAAGACTATTGTTTTTATTAGTGGTGTTTTTATGGAATGTTCCGGGCGGTCAGGTGTACTTTGGGTTTTTGTGACCTCATATAGAGGCACTGATGTCACAAAGTCCAGGATATAAAATCAGGTCTATTACAGAGTGTACATTTCTTAATTGTCTGAGGAAAATGTATATCCCTTTTTTAATGAAGGCGTTAAATTATTTAAAAAATATATATTGGTTATTTTGGAAAGAAACTTTTTTGTTAAAGTTGCTAGTTTCTAATATGAATTTGATTTGATGTAACCTTTTGTTGAAACATTAAACGATGAGAAAGGACTGTTGTTGAGATGACTCATGGAATGATTTCTCTATGTATCTGTGCAGATGTCACTTAGTGCTTTGCAGATGCAGAGGTGATAAATGTGTCTTTGAAGCTTGGATCCTGTAAGCCCATAGCCAGGTTTTCATGGAGGGTTGTAGACTATGCTGCACAAGTGCAGCTGTAACCTCTCTCATTCAGCCTTTCTATACCTTTCCCCCTCTCCTGTCACTCCTATGACATCTCCCTCTCCTCTGCCCCTCTCTCATTCAGGAATTCCTCCTCTACCCTTATTTGTTTCAGTTGTCTACACAGTCTCTCTCCTCTTTGATGGAGAGCGAGAGAAAGAGGAGCTCACGGCTTCCTTCCGTTGGTGTGGTTTCCTGTTTGTAGGTGGGAGGGTGAGCGAGAAAGCAGGTCGCTTAAACAACGTTCACACAATATTCAATCTTAACGCTGCTGCGAGACGGTGTGTGTGTGTGCGCCCACATGAGTGTGTATGTCCAGAGCAGTTTGACATTTGTGTTCTTCTGAGAACTAGCGTCTTCTCAGATGCTCAGGCAGTTAAACCAGGATGGTAACACTCAATGCAACATGCCTTGCCAACCAGCTTTTCTGATGGCAGTCTGCTAGAGGAGCATCTATAGTGGCGGAAACATTTCCCCTAAAATGATTGTCTGGAGACAATAATAATGAGTACACTGATGAAGATGGGGAACACACACACAGAGCTACAGTGAGGGAAAAAAGTATTTAATCCCCTGCTGATTTTGTACATTTGCCCACTGACAAAGACATGATCAGTCTATAATTTTAATGGTAGGTTTATTTGAACAGTGAGAGACAGAATTACAACAAAAACATCCAGAAAAACGCATGTCAAAAATGTTATAAAATAAAATATAATAAATTGATTTGCATTTTAATGAGGGAAATAAGTATTTGACCCCTCTGCAAAACATGACTTAGTACTTGGTGGCAAAACCCTTGTTGGCAATCACAGAGGTCAGACGTTTCTTGTAGTTGGCCACCAGGTTTGCACACATCTCAGGAAGGATTTTTTTCCACTCCTCTTTGCAGATCTTCTCCAAGTCATTAAGGTTTCGAGGCTGACGTTTGGCAACTCAAACCTTCAGCTCCCTCCACAGATTTTCTATGGGATTAAGGTCTGGAGACTGGCTAGGCCACTCCAGGACCTTAATGTGCTTCTTCTTGAGCCACTCCTTTGTTGCCTTGGCTGTGTGTTTTGGGTCATTGTCATGCTGGAATACCCATCCACAACCCATTTTCAATGCCCTGGCTGAGGGAAGGAGGTTCTCACCCAAGATTTGATGGTACATGGCCCCGTCCATCGGTGAAGTTGTCCTGTCCCCTTAGCAGAAAAATACCCCCAATGCATAATGTTTCCACCTCCATGTTTGACGGTGGGGATGGTGTTCTTGGGGTCATAGGCAGCATTCCTCCTCCTCCAAATACGGCGAGTTGAGTTGATGCCAAAGAGCTCGATTTTGGTCTCATCTGACCACAACACTTTCACCCAGTTCTCCTCTGAATCATTCAGATGTTCATTGGCAAACTTCAAGTACTTTTTTCCCTCACTGTATAAGAGGCACCTGTCGGGATTTGCCATTCCATGTCTGTGTCGTATACTTTATCTAACTGACATTTCTGAGTTGATTTTCAGATTCTACTTCCCTGACTCAAAAATAAAGCATTATTACTGACAGCTCAATTAGCAGCTCAGTTGACGATAACTGATTATTGACTCGTATGCACCAAATGATAGCCAAGGGTCTGAATGTTGGCCACTTCTTATGCTGTTCCCACTGTTCCTTCTACAGCATAAACACTGGTCCAAATACAGACCCTTGTGGTACCCCGGTGTAGGATTTTGATTTAGAACTATAGGATGGTACATGCATCTTTTGAACCATGAACTGAATACTTGTCATTCCCTGTATTTTAATGTGCGTTTCAGGTCTCTTTGAGAGGTAGCGAGAGAGAGAAGGAGGCGATAAGATCAGAGGTACGGTGGTGGGGAGAGGTGATCTGAAACAACATTGTGAGAATGATAGAAGAAAGGCACATTGGGGGAGGCTGAGATGACAGCGGGGTAGGAGAGTTAATGAGAAGAGTGAGAAAGGGAAGGAGGAGGAGACTGAACAGGTCGTACAGACAGAAGGGTGCATCGAGGAAGGCACCTATGTCAAGCTGCTATAGTCAAGATTCCTTACAGTTAACTGAAAGAGGAAAAAACAGAGTGGACAAAAAGAATAGATGGTGTTAAATAGAGTTGCATGTGGTAGGATAGGGATTTGAGCAACAGACAGGTATGGTATACTGTAGATCAAATGCATCCAAAATGGCGCATCTCAGTGTAGCTGACGACTGAGCTGGTCTTGGGATTGGATTGGGGGCAACTCGGCCTGAACTCGACGTCCGGTTTAGAACCAATCTCATTGACCACATGGCAGATCATCAGCGACCTACGACCTAACGCTCTGTTGGGAATCTTCACACACTGTTGCTGGTATTTTGGCCCATTCTTCCATGCAGATCTCCTCTAGAGCAGTGATGTTTTGGGGCTGTCGCTGGGCAACACGGACTTTCAACTCCCTCCAAAGATTTTCTATGGGGTTGAGATCTGGAGACTGGCTAGGCCACTCCAGGACCTTGAAATGCTTCTTACGAAGCCACTCCTTCGTTGCCCGGGCGGTGTGTTTGGGATCATTGTCATGCTGAAAGACCCAGCCACGTTTCATCTTCAATGCCCTTGCTGATGGAAGGAGGTTTTCACTCAAAATCTCACGATACATGGCCCCATTCATTCTTTCCTTTACACGGATCAGTCGTCCTGGTCCCTTTGCAGAAAAACAGCCCCAAAGCATGATGTTTCCACCCCCATGCTTCACAGTAGGTATGGTGTTCTTTGGATGCAACTCAGCATTCTTTGTCCTCCAAACACGACGAGTTGAGTTTTTACCAAAAAGTTCTATTTTGGTTTCATCTGACCATATGACATTCTCCCAATCCTCTTCTGGATCATCCAAATGCACTCTAGCAAACTTCAGACGGGCCTGGACATGTACTGGCATAAGCAGGGGGACACGTCTGGCACTGCAGGATTTGAGTCCCTGGCGGCGTAGTGTGTTACTGATGGTAGGCTTTGTTACTTTGGTCCCAGCTCTCTGCAGGTCATTCACTAGGTCCCCCCGTGTGGTTCTGGGATTTTTGCTCACCGTTCTTGTGATCATTTTGACCCCACGGGGTGAGATCTTGCGTGGAGCCCCAGATCGAGGGAGATTATCAGTGGTCTTGTATGTCTTCCATTTCCTAATAATTGCTCCCACAGTTGATTTCTTCAAACCAAGCTGCTTACCTATTACATATTCAGTCTTCCCAGCCTGGTGCAGGTCTACAATTTTGTTTCTGGTGTCCTTTGACAGCTCTTTGGTCTTGGCCATAGTGGAGTTTGGAGTGTGACTGTTTGAGGTTGTGGACAGGTGTCTTTTATACTGATAACAAGTTCAAACAGGTGCCATTAATACATGTAACGAGTGGAGGACAGAGGAGCCTCTTAAAGAAGAAGTTACAGGTCTGTGAGAGCCAGAAATCTTGCTTGTTTGTAGGTGACCAAATACTTATTTTCCACCATCATTTGCAAATAAATTCATTAAAAATCCTACAATGTGATTTTCTGGATTTTTTTTTCTCAATTTGTCTGTCATAGTTGACGTGTACCTATGATGACAATTACAGGCCTCTCTCATCTTTTTAAGTGGGAGAACATGCACAATGGGTGGCTGACTAAATACTTTTTTTCCCCACTGTATGTCCGGTGCACTGTGTAAGTGTACCTGATGAGAAGTGGGCCTGAATGTTTGCACAAATCTCCAGTTGATTTCAGTGCATGTACAGTGTTGAGTCAGGTTAGGATTCAAACCTCTACCAACGCTCTGGTTTCTTCTCCACTCAGCACCCCAGGATTCGGGTTGGCCCACCCACCATGTGAGTATGTGTGTGATGGCTAAAGTTCTACACAAATTTTTTCATGATATCTCTTTAGAAAAATGTATGATGATGATGATGATGATTATGATTAACCTTCCTCCTCAGACAACCCCTTTGCTGCCACAAGCATGTGAGTTACTACACACACACACACACACACACAAACGCACACACATACACAGACAATGACTCATATTACCCGTCAAGCGAAATGTACCTGTCTTTCTATCCCACAGTTCACCACAGATCGTTTGGAGACCGAACTCTGTCACCCCAACTGAAAATGGTGAGATGTCTCGCTCTTCCTCTACATCAAATGTCTATTTTCTCCATTTGTTTTCTTTCTTCCTTCTTCCACCACCATCTCCATAACGTCACAGTTCAGTTCCTTCTTAATAGTTTGCTTTGTTCTTGCAGAGAGTAATGACGGCTATGAGAGTCCAGGAAAAGGTAATGTGGACGCTATATCCTACCATGTTCAATAACACTGATCCCCTCAAACTTTTGTGTGCAGTAACTGCTGAAGAAGTTTAGAAAAATGGCACATAGCTCCTTAGGTGAAAAAAATATACAGTGAGGGAAAAAAAGTATTTGATCCCCTGCTGATTTTGTACGTTTGCCCACTGACAAAGACATGATCAGTCTATAATTTTAACGGTAGATTTATTTGAACAGTGAGAGACAGAATAACAACAACAAAATCCAGAAAAACGCATGTCAAAAATGTTATAAATTGAATTGCATTTTAATGAGGGAAATAAGTATTTGACAACTCTGCAAAACATGATTTAGTACTTGGTGGCAAAACCCTTGTTGGCAATCACAGAGGTCAGACGTTTCTTGTAGTTGGCCACCAGGTTTGCACACATCTCAGGAGGGATTTTGTCCCACTCCTCTTTGCAGATCTTCTCCAAGTCATTAAGGTTTCGAGGCTGACGTTTGGCAACTCGAACCTTCAGCTCCCTCCACAGATTTTCTGTGGGATTAAGGTCTGGAGACTGGCTAGGCCACTCCAGGACCTTAATGTGCCTCTTCTTGAGCCACTCCTTTGTTGCCTTGGCCGTGTGTTTTGGGTCATTGCCATGCTGGAATACCCACCCACGACCCATTTTCAATGCCCTGGCTGAGGGAAGGAGGTTCTCACCCAAGATTTGACGGTACATGGCCCCGTCCATAGTCCCTTTGATGCGGTGAAGTTGTCCTGTCCCCTTAGTCTCAGCTCATTACCTGTATAAAAGACACCTGGGAGCCAGAAATCTTTCTGATTGAGAGGGGGTCAAATACTTATTTCCCTCATTAAAATGCAAATCAATTTATAACATTTTTGACATGGATTTTTTTGTTGTTATTCTGTCTCTCACTGTTCAAATAAACCTACCATTAAAATTATAGACTGATCATTTCTTTGTCAGTGGGCAAACGTACAAAATCAGCAGGGGATCAAATACTTTTTTCCCTCACTATATATATATATGTTTTATTGTCACATACACCAGATAGGTGCAGTGAAATGTATTGTTTTACAGGGTCAGCCATATGGCACCCCTGGAGCTAAGGTTAAGTGCCTTGCTCAAGTGCACATCGACAAAGTTTTCACTTTGTTGACTTGGGTGTTTGAACCAGCAACCTTTTAATTACTGGCCCAACGCTCTAACCGCTACTGTACCTGCTTGCTTACTACTCACATTCACCTACTCACATTCATTCAGACAATTGGACATTAAACCATTCATATACTCTGACGTGATTGATTGACAGCTGTGTGTGCGTGTCTCTGCGGATGTGCTATCTCTGTTCTATAGAGTATGTCAACCAGGTGACGGACGACTATGAACCAGGATCAGGCTACCTGTGAGTGTTCATTTAATTTAAACAAAATACACTGAGTATACCAAACATTAGGAACACCTTCCTAATATTGAGTTCACCCCCCCCCTTTTCCCTCAAAAGAGCCTCAATTCGTCGGGGCGTGGACTTTACAAGGTGTTGAAAGCGTTCCACAGGGATGATGGCCCATGTTGACTCCAATGCTTCCCACAGTTGTGTCAAGTTGGCTGGATGTCCTTTGGGTGGGGGACCTTTCTTGATACACACAGGAAACTGTTGAGCGTGATAAACCCAGCAGCGTTGTAGTTCTTGACACATACAGGTGTGCCTGGCACCTACTACCATACCCCGTTTAAAGGCACTTAAATATTTGTCTTGCCCATTCACCCTCTGAATGGCACACATACACAATCCATGTCTCAATTGTCTCAAGGCTTAACAATCCTTCTTTAACCTGTCTCCTCCCCTTCATCTACACTGATTGAATTGGATTTAACAAGTGACAGTAAGGGATCATAGCTTTCACCTGGATTCACTTGGTCAGTCTGTGTCATGGAAAGAGCAGGTGTTCCTAATGTTTTGTATACTCAGTGTATACTGTATGTCAGTGCCTCACTCTGAATGTTACACTTTGCTTTTCCAGGGTTTTCTGGAAAAAATGTGGCAATTTTTACTGAGTGGACTGTCTTGGCTAAATTAAATGAATGTTAATCATGTGGCTATAGAGTACTGGGGACTCTCGGGTTTTGTGTAACCTCTCTCTCGTTCCTCCATATAGAATAGTGTTACCATCAGATCTTCCTGGGACTGGGTCTCTGCGTCATTCCAACCAATGTCTCATCTCCAAAAGCTCCAAAAGCACAGGTAGGTAACGTGAGGTGGAGAGGTGACTGAATATGAATCATTACTTTAGCCCTGTTCGGATGGGATACATTTTAATGGGGGAGCTCAGGTAATGTAATTATGTGCACGAGCACAAATCACTACATCCGTAATTTGGTAAAACTGGTTAAACTAATCCCGTCCAAATCGTCCACTGGAAAAACTGACATTCTGTGGTAATAATTACATAACCGACGTTCTATAGTAATACTAGTCCCGTGCGAATAGGGCTTTTGTGACATATTGTGGTTGAATTATTTATAAAAAAAATTGTGAAATCCACAATGCAGTAAGCCCAATTCGGAGAGGATACATTTTACTGGGGGAGCTCAGATAATGTAATTATGTTCACGAGCACAAATCACCACGTCCGTAATTTTAGTCCCGTCCGAATCTGCCATGTCAGAAATGTTTACTTGGCAGGAAGGTTATTATCCCAGCCCTAAAAACCTACTGTTTTTCAGGAAACTCCCAGTTCATCCATGTGTTTTGAGAGATCTTACAGAGTTTAACAGGTGCTGCACCCAGTTTGGGTAAGAACTTGGGAACAAATTGATCCTTAAAACAAAGTGCTATGCACGTAGCCTACAGCTGTATGAACTGTTTTGTCACATATCAACTTTCCTAGTGCCATACTTATCTTTTAAAAGATGAAGTGGACAATATTGTGCCAATGAATTGATAAATTGCTAAATGCGTCAGGTAATTAAATGTCTGCATAGGTAACAGTTCATGGTTCTAAAAAATGATGTACTTTTTACTCCATACATTTTCCCTGACACCCAAAAGTACTCGTTACATTTTGAATGCTTAGCATGACAGAAACATTGTCCAATTCACACACTTATCAAGAGAACATCCCCGGTCATCCCTACTGCCTCTGATCTGGCAGACACACTAAACACACATGCTTCGTTTGTAATTGATGTCTGAGTGTTGAAGTGTGCTGAACTTAAATAAAACTAAAATGGTTCCGTCTGGTTTGCTTAATATAAGGAATTTTGAATAATTTATACTTTTACTTTTGTACTTAATTATATTTTAGCAATTACATTTACGTGGTCCTCTGTAGCTCAGCTGGTAGAGCATGGCGCTTGTAACGCCAAGGTAGTGTGTTCGATCCCCGGGACCACCCATACACAAAAAAATTTTTATGCACGCATGACTCTAAGTCGCTTTGGATAAAAGCGTCTGCTAAATGGCATATTATTATTATTATTATTATTATTATTATTATTATTATTATTATTATTATATTATTATATTATTATATACTTAAGTATATTTAAAACCAAATACTTTTAGACTTTTACTCAAGTAATATTTTACTGGGTGACTTTCACTTTTACTTGAGTAATGTTCTATGAAGGTATCTTTACTTTTACTCAAGTATGACAATTGGGTCCTTTTCCCATAACCGGCGTTCTATAGTAATACTAGTCCCATTCGAATAGGGCTTTAAAGACACTTAAATACATGGATATTACACATGCAGAATAAAACTTGCAAGTTGAAATCACAAGTGCAATGCATGAAATTGCCAAAGACTCCAGCGACCCTAGTCATAGACTGTTCTCTCTGCTACCGCACGGCAAGCGGTACCGGAGCACCAAGTCTAGGTCCAAAAGGCTTATTAACAGCTTCTACCCCCAAGCCATAAGACTCCTGAACAGCTAACCAAATGGCTACCCAGACTATTTGCACTGACCTCCGCACCCCCATTTTATGCTGCTGCTACTCTCTGTTTATTATCTATGCATAGTCGCTTTACCTCTACCTACATGTACATATTACCTCAATTACCTAGACTAACCTGTACCCCCGCACATTGACTCTGTACAGTTACCCCATGTATATAGCCTTGTTACTGTTATTTTATTGTTGCTCTTTAATTATTATTATTTATACAGTACCAGTCAAAAGTTTGGACACTACTCATTCAAGGGTTTTTCTTTATTTTTACTATTTTCTACATTGTAGAATAATAGTGAAGACATCAAAACTATGAAATAACATAAATGGAATCATGTAGTAACCAAAAAAGTGTTAAACAAATATATTTTGTATTTGAGATTCTTCAAATAGCCACCCTTTGCCTTGATGACAGCTTTGCACACTCTTGGTATTCTCTCAACCAGCTTCACCTGGAATGCTTTTCCAACAGTCTTGAAGGAGTTCCCACATATGCTGAGCACTTGTAGGCTGCTTTTCCTTCACTCTGCGGTCCAACTCATCCCAAACCATCTCAATTGGGTTGAGGTCGGGGGATTGTGGAGGCCAGGTCATCTAATGCAGCACTCCCTCACTCTCCTTCTTGGTAAAATAGCCCTTACACAGACTGGAGGTGTGTTGGGTCATTATCCTGTTGAAAAACAAATTATAGTCCCACTAAGCCCAAACCAGATGGGATGGCGTATCACTGCAGAATGCTGTGGTAGCCAAGCTGGTTAACTGTGCCTTGAATTCTAAATAAATCACAGACAGTGTCACAAGCAAAGCACCCCCACACCATAACACCTCCTCCTCCATGCTTTACGGTGGGAAATACACATGCGGAGACCATCCGTTCACCCACACCGCGTCTCACAAAGCCCCGGCGGTTGGAACCAAAAATCTCAAATTTGGACTCATCAGCCCAAAGGACAAATTTCCACCGGTCTAATGTCCTTTGCTCGTGTTTCTTGGCCCAAGTAGGACTCTTCTTCTTATTGTTGTCCTTTAGTAGTGGTTTCTTTGCAGCAATTCGACCATGAAGGCCTGATTCACACAGTCCCCTCTGAACAGTTGATGTTGAGATGTGTCTGTGACTTGAACTCTGTGAAGCATTTATTTGGGCTGCAATTTCTGAGGCTGGTAACTCTAATGAACTTATCCTCTGCACAGAGGTAACTCTGGGTCTTCCATTCCTGTGGTGGTCCTCTTGAGAGCCAGTTTCATCATAGCGCTTGATGGTTTTTACGACTGCACTTGAAGAAACTTTCAAAGTTCTTTACATTTTCCGTATTGACTGACCTTCATGTCATAAAGTAATGATGGACTGTCGTTTCTCTTTGGTTATTTGAGTATATCTGCCAGTATCTGCCAGTTGCCATATTTCTTTCCTCTTTAAAGTTTTTGTGAAGCACATGTGCAGAAAGTTATACAGAGGTTTAGAAATCAGGAAAAGGCGTCTTGATGGGCCATAGAATTGTATTGATAAAATGCTGTCTGGAGTATTCACATCATGTTCATATGATATGTCAATGTAGAAGCAGAGGAGTACAAAGAGCAGGGTGAGTGATGCAATAGAAGTCTGTCTTGTAGGTTTATCAGTATAAACATAACAATGGTTGTAGACTGGAGTGTACATACAGTTGAAGTCGGAAGTTTACATACACCTTAGCCAAATACATTTAAACTCAGTTTTTCACAATTCCTGACATTTAATCCTAGTAAAAATTCCCTGTCTTAGGTCAGTTAGGATCACCACTTTATTTTAAGAATGTGAAAAGTCAGCATAATAGTAGAGAGAATGATTTATTTAAGCTTTTATTTCTTTCATCACATTCCCAGTGGGTCAGAAGTTTACATACACTCAATTAGTATTTGGTAGCATTGCCTTTAAATTGTTTAACTTGGGTCAAACGTTTTGGGTAGCCTTCCACAAGCTTCCCACAATAAGTTGGGTGAATTTTGGCCCATTCCTCCTGACAGAGCTGGTGTAACTGTTGTACAGATGAACATGGTACCTTCAGGCATTTGGAAATTGCTCCAAAGGATGAACCAGACTTGTGGAGGTCTACAATTTTTTTTCTGAGGTCTTGGCTGATTTCTTTTGATTTTCCCATGATGTCAAGCAAAGAGGCACTGAGTTTGAAGGTAGGCCTTGAAATACATCCACAGGTACACCTCCAATTGACTCAAATTATGTCAATTAGCCTATTAGAAGCTTCTAAAGCCATGACATCATTTTCTGGAATTTTCCAAGCTGCTTAAAGGCACAGTCAACTTAGTGTATGTAAACTTCTGATCCACTGGAAATGTGATACAATGAATTATAAGTGAAATAATCTGTCTGTAAACAATTGTTGGAAAAATGACTTGTGTCATGCACAAAGTAGATGTCCTAACCGACTTGCCAAAACTATAGTTTGTTAACAAGAAATTTGTGGAGTGGTTGAAAAAACGAGTTTTAATGACTAAACCTAAGTGTATGTAAACTTCCGACTTCAAATGTATACAGTATATCCCGTAATCCTGTGTGTGTTTGTGTGTTCACAGAAAACAGTGGCGCGGAGGGCAATATGAATATCGATATGAATGTCGACGTGGAAAAGAGTGATGACAGTGATGAAGGGGGCAACGACTATGTCAATACTAAAGGTATGGCCCACATTGGCACATTGAATAAAGATGTGGGGGGATGTGATTTTTCCTTATTTAATCAGGAATCCCTGCTTTTTTGACAGTTGTAATAACCCATGTAACTCTTTATGCCTTGGAAGGAGTGAGGGAGTAGCACTTTAAAACTGATTACTTTATTACTAACCCGGATCGTCATCCCTGTGTTTTTGAGGGATATTACAGAGTTTAACAGGTGTGTCACCCAGTTTGGGTAAGAACGTGGGAACAAATTGATGCTTAAAACAAAGTGCTATGCACATAGCCTAAATATGAATTAACTGTTTTGTCACATATCAACATTCCTAGTGCCATACTTCTCTTTTAAAAGATGAAGTGGACGATATTGTGCCAATGAATTGATAAATTGCCAAATACGTCAGGTAAATCAATGTCTGCATAGGTTACAGTTAATGGTTCTTATAGACCCTTTTCCAGTACACAACACACTGACGTCACGCACGGATGCTCGCGACTCCTGGCGTCAGTAAGCAAGCCATCGCCATCTAAACCCATTCAACATAGCCTAGATTTAAGTTTTTATTACTTCTAAACAAAATAACTTTTTGGGGTTCTCATACTCTTACAATGATGTTTTGATTCTTGCTTGAACAGTTGCTAACATTATATTTGGTTGTGATCTTTGCAAAATAACTATTTTGGATGCAGCAGTTGTTAGCTAGAATGCTAACACTCATTGATATAGGCTGTAGTTAGCCAAAGAGCCATTTTACTGGTTGAAGTTTAAGTGTTTTTTAAGTATAATGCCCTGTAGCTCAGTTGGTAGAGCATGGCGCTTGGAACGCCAGGGTTGTGGGTTCGTTTCCCACGGGGGGCCAGTATGAAAATGTATACACTCACTAACTGTAAGTCGCTCTGGATAAGAGCGTCTGCTAAATGACTAAAATGTAAAAATGTAATTTGTGATGATGACACAAACATTATATTAAGCAGGACATTCATAGGAGCCTTAAAATCCAATTATAATCCAAAAGTAGTGTGAACTGCACTCATAAGCAACATGTAAATAGAGGCAATTTTTGCTGGTGTTCTATAAGAACTCTCCCTTGTTCTGCCACCGAATTGCGCGCATCGCCCTCGTGCGGAAATGTTTGTAAACACAGAAAGGGGTCTATAGATATGCATTATTATTTACTTTCTCCGAACTGAAAACCATTAGGTTCAGTGGCGATTTTTAGCATGTCAATCTTGGTGGGGCAAACTCAACATTTTTTTTCTTAGATTAATGTTAGGGCCTACATAAAGCTGTTCCAACAGCAGAGCTTTCTATTCAGCACCATGGAGTGAATCCTTACCACTGCTACACCTGGCTATCAGCGGAGCCTTGTCTGGCAGCGAAACAGTTCAATCAGCCTCATTTACTGCCTTTTTTAAAAACATAGCTGATATGGCTGAATTGCTTAAACAAATGTGGTTTCTACTGACAATTGAGATGTACAAACCATGGCATTAGGGAACGATGAGCGGATAAGAGGCAATCCGTAATTTCGATTAAGACATTAATGAGTGAGCTAAGACGGACGTAGTCAATATAACTATTTGTTCAGCACTTTTGAAATGTACAGCGACAGAATTCAAAACATGGGACGTTCTTACAGTATTCTCCCTGTACACCAAGTAGGAACTGTAGGATAAATAAAGGGGGCATATAAGCAGACAATGAAAGCTCCTAAAATATTTGATGACGACATTTCTCTAAAACAGGCTATAGGCTACATGTGCACCACCAAGTCAGAACAGTAGGCTAAGTTATGAGGGGGAAAGGGACCAATTTATTAGGGTGAGGCACATGGGCTACTAACAGCTTACTACACAACATACATTTTGTATTACTTTCTTAGTTACAGTATACATATCTCCCTGGCATATTGCATCATTTATGCAGCAGCATACAATACATTTTTGGACTCACCGTTGTGCTGTGCTACTTGAACAGGAAGATGGCGCGGCGGTCCTTCTTGTGGGCAAATTTTGTTATGAAACTATGTCATCAAATCTGGCATTCTCTAAAAATGTATGGTGCTTTCATGAAAACTGGGAACTCTGAAAAAAACAAGGTTGAATCATGACGTCAGTGATCTTCAGGTCGGAGCTCTAGAAAGAGGCCCGAGTTGGATGACCGTTCAAAACATATTTTCCCAGTCGGAGCTCGTCTGAGATTTCCCAGTTCCTAGTTTCCAGTTGTTTTGAATGCGGCTGAAATCATGCTGGAGTGAAAGCATGGCCAATGTATTCAACCTTTTCTGGCCCATGGTGTCACGTGTGAACAATTGCTGTTAGCCACTGATTCCTTCCAAACCACTCATTGTTTAATATTTATTTCCAACTTGTGTAATGTTTATGGCCGATGAGCACCGATACGTTTTATCTATAATTTCTCTTCATATGACAAGGATTGAAAAGGATTTGGCAGTATATTGTCGATGTGATTCATGATGATGACTGCTTGCTAGCTAAGATTTTGAAAGCATGATGTTGACGTGATCAGTCCAATCAAAGCTACGGTAGATATAACGTCATTCTATCTGTAGCCAATGACTTTGAGCCTTCTTGGATGGGCACTTCTAATGTAAATCTATGGCAGCACCCAAGGGGGCTTGAACTTTCGAGCTCTCCCTGGCTGCAGTCCAACATTTTTATTTTTACCCCCCCAGCCCTCGCGCTAGCCACTTTCCCTTGGGGAATCCCAGTCGAAACCGGATGCAGTTTGATTGCCATCTTAAGCAGAGTTCCAATTCACTAACGTTACCCCCTTGGCCCTCGATTTAGCTTGAGGGAGTGGGTGAAGAACTAAGATCACTTATGGGGTTGATATGACCCACTATTCAATGCAAACCGTTGTCACGTGTTATACTCCGGTGGCTGCAAAGTGTCAAATTTAATCAACACAGCTGCAAAATTATGAAGCTAGCTTGCTAAAAAAAATATATAGATGACATTGATTTTGCATTGGCAAATTGGCTTAGTCTCGTAGTGAGGACCCTATAAAACGTAGCTAGCTTCATAAACATATCTTTGGAAATTCTGAAATGTATTGGAATAAATGACCAAACTATAAAACTAGCTAGCCAGTTATGGGTAACTGTAGCTAGCTAGTTACCTGACAGGAGTGCTAGCTAGCTATGTTAGCTTGCTAGGTACATTCATAGCTTTATGTTGGTTGTTTTTAAGCTCAATTTCAAGATTTCCACCAAGGATGTTGCGTCTCCGATCATCACTCCCTCGCTTGGGCAAGGGAAAATTAAGGTACACTCGGATGTGATGTAAAACGTAATTCAAGGGCTGAGGGTTTAGGGCCGAGGGCTGTCTACTTTGAATTTGGACAGGGTCCCCTGTAGATTTTGCGGTGACGAAGTGTCCCCACGAGTGACAGAATACTGAGCCAATCACGGCGCAACTAGAGAAGATTACCAACCCCTACGCTCTGTATTTTCCGCTGGCTGCCCCTCCACGACAGAAAGCACTGAGCTAAACTGAAACGCCTGCATTTTGGAGCTGCCTTACTCAAGAAAGCAAAAAAGTTTGTATGCAGCTTTATTAACTCAATATTTTTGAGTGCCCCACCTGCCCTGAATGACGGGTCGCCACTGATTAGATCAATATTAGGCTATCCCTAGACATTTGAAATATCTTCGTGCCTAGAAGAGCCTCCAGGCTTCCGTCATAACGGTCAATTTTGAATGAGAGAAAAAAAGAATTACAGGGGCAGTTTGGTAAAACTAATCCCATCCGAATCGTCCACTGTAAAAACTGACATGCTGCGGTAATAATTACATAACTGACGTTCTATAGTAATACTAGTCCTGTGTGAATAGGGCTTTAAAGACACTTAAATACATGGATATTACAATACATACACAATAAAACATTTCAGTTGAAATCACAAGTGCAATGCATGACATTTAGGAGACTCAAAAGAGTTTTGTGTATTAAGGGCTGTATTCAATCCTTATCGCAGAAATTTAGCTTTACAGCGTGATTGAAATGTTAAGGCTATGTCCCCGCTTTCGTGGAGATTGCATTCACAGTAAAGGCTTCAAATTACCTTAACATTTCTAGTGCACAATCTGTAACGCTTCAGCGATACAGCTTGAATAGAGCACTAATTTGCATACATATGTTGCCAGCAGCAGCAGATTTCTTTCCTCTTTAAAGTTTTTCTGAAGCACATGTGCAGAAAGTTATACAGAGGTTTAGAAATTAGGAAAAGGCGTCTTGATGTGCCATAAAATATTATTGATAAAATGCTGTCTGGAGTATTCACATCATATTCATATGATATGTCAATGTGGAAGCAGAGGAGGACAAAGAGCAGGGTGAGTGATGCAATAGAAATCTGTCCTGTAGGTTCATCAGTATAAACATCACAAGTGTTGTGGACTGGAGTGTACATATACAGTGCATTTGGAAAGTATTTAGACCCCTTCACCTTTTCCACATTTTGTTACGTTACGGCCTTATTCTAAAATTGATTAAATAAATAAAAATCATCATCAATCTACACACAATACCCCATAATGACAAAGCGAAAACAGGTTTTTAGACATTTTTGCTATATTATAAAAAATAAAAAACAGGTACCTTATTTACATAAGTATTCACACCGTTTGCTATGAGACTCGAAATTAAGCTCAGGTCAAATCAAATCACATTTTATTTGTCACATGCGCCGAATACAACAGGTGTAGACCTTACAGTGAAATGCTTACTTACAAGCCCTTAACCAACAATGCAGTTTTAAGCAAGGCTATATACAGGGGGTAACGGTACAGAGTCGATGTGCGGGGGCACAGGTTAGTTGAGGTAATTGAGGTAATATGTACATGTAGGTAGAGGTAAAGTGACTGCATAGATAATAAACAGAGAGTAGCAGCAGCGTAAAAAGAGGGGTGGGGGGGGGGGCAATGCAAATAGTCCGGGTAGCCATTTGATTAGCTGTTCAGGAGTCTTATGGCTTGGGGGTAGGTGCATCCTGTTTCCATTGATCATCCTTGAGATGTTTCTACACCTTGATTGGAGTCCACCTGTGATAAATTCTATTGATTGGACATGATTTGGAAAGGTACACACCTGTCTATATAAGGTCCCACAGTTGACAGTGCATGTTAGAGCAAAAACCAAGCCATGAGGTCAAAGGAATTGTCCGTAGAGCTCAGAGACAGGATTGTGTCGAGGCACAGATCTGTGGAAGGGTACCAAAAAAATTCTGCAGCACTGAAGGTCCCCAAGAACACAGTGGCCTACATCATTCTTAAATGGAAGAAGTTTGGAACCACCAAGACTCTTCCTAGAGCTGGCCGCCTGGCCAAATTGAGCAATTGGGGGAGAAGGGCTTTGGTCAGGGCGGTGACCAAGAACCCTCTGTGGAGATGGGAGAACCTTCCAGAAGGACAACCATCTCTGCAGCACACCAATCAGGCCTTTATGGTGGAGTGGCCAGACGGAAGCCTATCCTCAGTAAAAGGCACATGACAGGCCGCTTGGAGTTTGCCAAAAGGCAAACTCCAAGTATTCAGACCATGCCGCTGAAAAACGTCCCCACAGCATGATGCTGCCACCACCATGCTTCACCGTAGGGATGGTATTGGTCAAGTGATGAGCGGTGACTGGTCTGATGAAACCAAGATTGAACTCTTTGGCCTGAATGCCAAGCGTCCCGTCTGGAGGAAACCAGTCACCGCTCATCACTTGACCAATACCATCCCTACGGTGAAGCATGGTGGTGGCAGCATCATGCTGTGGGGACGTTTTTCAGCGGCATGGTCTGAATACTTTTCGAATGCACTGTATACCTCAAACCTGTGTGTGTTTGTGTGTTCACAGAAAACAGTGGCGCGGAGGGCAATATGAATATCGATATGAATGTCGACGTGGAAAAGAGTGATGACAGTGATGAAGGGGGCAACGACTATGTCAATACTAAAGGTATGGCCCACATTGGCACATTGAATATAATCACTTTTCAGGGATGTGTTTTTTTGCTGATTAATCAGGAATCCCTGCTTATTTGACAGTTGTAATAACCCATGGAACTCTTTATGCCTTTGAAGGAGTGATGGAGCAGCTCTCTATAAGCTGTTGACTTTATTATGAACCCGGATCGTCATCCATGTGTTTTGAGGGATATTACAGAGTTTTAACAGGTGCTGCACCTAGTTTGGGTAAGAACATGGGAACAAGTTCATGCTTAAAACAAAGTGCTATGCACGTAGCCCACAGATGATCTCTTTTGTCACATATCAACTTTCCTAGTGCCATACTTCTCTTTTAAAAGATGAAGTGGACGAAAATGTGCCAATGAATTGATAAATAAATAAAAAAGTATGTCGGGTAATTAAATGTCTGCGTAGGTTACAGTTCACGGTTCTTATTGATATGCATTATTATTTTGAATTTCTCCGAACTGAAGGCCATTAGGTCGATATTAGGCTATCCCCAGACATTTGAAATATCTTCACGCCTAGCAGAGCCTCCAGACTTCCGTCATAGCGGTCAATTTTGAATGAGGGAAAAAATGAATTACAGGGGCAGTTTGGTCAAAACTAATCCCTTCCAAATCGCGCACAGGAAACACTGAAACTCTGGGGTAATAATTACATAACAACATTCTATAGTAAAACTAGTCCCTTGAAAATAGGGCTTTTGTGACATCTTGTGGTTGAAAGCTTTTGCATTTCTTATTGATATCCAAATGACACTTAAATACATGGATATTACAATATATACACAATAAAACATTTAAGTTGAAATCACATGTGCAATGCATGACAATACCGTGCCTTCGGAAAGTATTCAGACCCCTTGACTTTTTCCACATTTTGTTACGTTACAGGCTTACTCTAAAATTGATTAAATAGTTTTTTTCCCTCATCAATCTACACACAATACCCCATAATTACAAAGCAAAAACAGGTTGTTAGAAATGTTTTGCTAAATTATTAAATATAAAACACTTAAATAGCACATTTCTTTAAGTATTCAGACGCTTTACTCAGTACTTTGTTGAAGCACCTTTGGCAGCGATTACAGCATCGAGTCTTCTTGGGTATGACGCTACAAGCTTGGCACACCTGAATTTGGGGAGTTTCTCCCATTCTTCTCTGCAGATCCTCTCAAGCTCTGTCAGGCTATTTTCAGGTCTCTCCAGAGATGTTGGATCGGGTTCAAGTCCGGGCTCTGTCTGGGCCACTCAAGGACATTCATAGACTTGTCCCGAAGCCACTCCTGTGTTGTCTTGGCTGTGTGCTTAGGGTCATTGTCCTGTTGGAAGGTGAACCTTCGCCCCCAGTCTGAGGTCCTGAACGCTCTGGTGCAGGTTTTCATCAAGGATCTCTCTGTACTTTGCTCCGTTCATCTTTCCCTCAATCCTGACTAGTCTCCCAGTCTCTGCCGCTGAAAAACATCCCCACAGCATGATGCTGCCACCACCATGCTTCACAGTAGGGATGATGCCAGGTTTCCTCAAGATGTCACCCTTGGCATTCAGGCCAAAGAGTTCAATCTTGGTTTCATCAGACCAGAGAATCTTGTTTCTCATGGTCTGAGTCCTTTAGGTGCCTTTTGGCAAACTCCAAGCGGGCTGTCATGTGCCATTTAATAAGGAGTGGCTTTCGTCTGCCCACTCTACCATAAAGGCCTGATTGGTGGAGTGCTGCAGAAATGGTTGTCCTTCTGGAAGGTTCTCCCATCTCCACATAGGAACTCTAGAGCTCTGTCAGAGTGACCATCGGGTTCTTGGTCACCTCCCTGATCAAGGCCCTTCTTCCCCGATTTCTCAGTTTGGCCAGGCGGCCAGCTCTAGGAAGAGTCTTGGTGGTTCCAAACTTCTTCCATTTAAGAATGATGGAGGCCACTGTGTTCTTGGGGACCTTCAATGCTGCAGAAATTGTTTGGTACCCTTCCCCAGATCTGTGCCTCGACACAATCCTGTCTCGGAGCTCTATGGACAATTCCTTCCGACCTCATGGCTTGGTTTTTGCTCTGACATGCACTGTCAACTCTGGAACCTTATATAGACAGATGTGTGCCTTTCCAAATCATGTCCAATCAATTGAATTTACCACCGGTGAACTCCAATCAAGTTGTAGAAACATCTCATGGATGATCAATGGAAACAGGATGCACCTGAGCTCAATTTCGAGTCTCATAGCAAAGGGTCTGAATACTTAAGGTATCTTTTATATATATAAATTTGCTAAATTATCTAAAAACCAGTTTTTGCTTTGTCATTATGGGGTATTGTTTGTAGATTGCTGAGGAAAAATAATTATTTAATCCATTTTAGAATAAGGGTGTAACGTAACAAAATGTGGAAAAAGTCAAGGGTTCTTAATACTTTCAGAATGCACTGTAAGTATTCAGACAATTTACTCAGTACTTTGTTGAAGCAGCAATTACAGCATCAAGTCTTCTTGGGTATGACGCTACAAGCTTGGCACACCTGTGTTTGGGGAGTTTCTCCCATTCTTCTATGGAAAAAGTCAAGGGGTCTCAATCCTGTGTGTGTATGCGTTTGTGTGTTCACAGAAAACAGTGGCGCGGAGGGCAATATGAATATCGATATGAATGTCGACGTGGAAAAGAGTGATGACAGTGATGAAGAAGGCAACGACTATGTCAATACTAAAGGTATGGCCCACATTGGCACATTGAATAGAATATAACTTCTCAGGGATGTGATTTTTCTTGATTAATCAGGAATCCCTGCTTTTTTGACAGTTGTAATAACCCATGGAACTTTTTATGACTTGGGAGGAGTAAGGTAGTAGCTCTTTATAAACGGATTACTTTATTACTAACCCGGAGCATGGCGTAACAGGCAGGCAGTCGCAGCTGCACTCAACGTGTGTAATGGGGTGCATTCCAATACTCTAATAATGATACCACTACGTACTCAAGTGCTACACCACCTGGTAATGTGTATGTGTAATGACGTTAATACCACATTACCACATTCCTCCCCTCTTAAGATTTCAATATTACATCTTCACAAATAAAACCGTTTTTAAGGATATACAACATTCCCTATGCTCTTATATCGCGTTAATGAACCAATTCTGAAAGAAAGTTATTTTAACTGAAACATAATTATTTTAAACTTGTTATGTACTCTACTGATCTAAACAAGTCAGTCAGTGTAAACCATAAACATTACATTTCACATGTTCACAGTAATTTTATTTTCACATGCTTGGGTAACTAAGTATTTAACTCTTGAGTCTCTTTTACTGACAACCCTGTCTTTTAGTTGTCTTTTAAAAACAATTTATATCACAGTTCTTTTTTATTTTCTTGTTCAGAATTCAGTCTTTTAAGCAGCTTGGAAGCTTTGCGTGCCTCTATGGACGATGTACACTAGGGGTAGTGTTCATTCTCAATGGTGTAAAAGCCACCAGCTGTTTCTGAGCTGTGCTCAGAGTATTTGACTCTGAAACTGGGTTCTCCTCTTGGTGAACTGTTTCCTCTGTTACAGTCTCTCTGTGGAACGTACACCACAGAAGCACTTGGATAGCTAGAGAACAGCCATTCCTCTGCCATCACAACTTGTAATTCACTTGTTGTTCCATCCCGTCTGGCAATAATCTGATCGACATGTCTGCGAACCACTTTACCATCTCCCAACATTATCTTGTAGGAGACAGGACAAGTCACTGAGTCTATGTATCCAGGAATCCATTTTCCCATGACTGAAATTTCTGGTAAGGACAGGGTCCCCCTCTCCAAAACTTCCGCCCTTGGTATGTTTGACATGGTTCTCTTTCTGTCTTTTGTTTCCGTTCAACATTCCTTTTCAGGTCTGGATAGACTAGATTCAGTGTGGAGCGTAGTCTACGACCTAATAACATCTCAGCAGGAGAAAGTCCTGTTGTGGATTGAGGTGTTAATCTGTAGCTGAACAGAACACATGACACTTTTGTTGCTATGCTCCCTTCTGCACTTTTCTTCAATTCTTTGAATGTCTGTACTGCACGTTCCACCAGTACATTTAAAGATCAATGATATGGAGCAGATGTCACATGCAGAATACCGTTGTTTCTGAAGGATTCTTGTGTTTCTGTACTCACGAAACAGGTCGCATTGTCGCTCACCACAATCTCAGGTATCCCTTGGTTACTAAAGCTCTGTCGTAGGCCATCTATAGTAGTGATGGATGAAGCAGAACTAACCGGATACACATCCATCTATTTTGAATGTGCATCAATGATTATCAGGAACATTTCTGCCATGAATAGCCCTGCGTAATCTATGTGCAATCTTCTCCAAGGTTTCTCTGGAAACTCCCATGGGTGGAGTGGAGCTGCTGCTGGTGCCTTTTTGTGTTCCTGACACGTGTTACATGTCTTGACTAGATTGTCTATCTCCTGATCTAGTTTTGGCCACTATATGTAACTCCTAGCCAACGCTTTCATACGCGACACCCCAGGGTGACTGATGTACACTACCAGTCAAAAGTTTGGACACACCTACTCATTCAAGGGTTTTTCTTTATTTGTATGATTTTTTACATTGTAGAATAATAATGAACACATCAAAACTATTAAATAATACATATGGAATCATGTACAGTTGTGGTCAAATGTTTTGAGAATGACAGAAGTATTGGTCTTCAAAAAGTTTGCTGCTTCAGTGTTTTTAGATATTTTTGTCAGATGTTACTATGGTATACTGAAGTATAATTACAAGCATTCCATAAGTGTCAAAGGCTTTTATTGACAATTACATTAAGTTTATGCAAAGAGTCAATATTTGCAGTGTTGACCCTTCTTTTTCAAGACCTCTGCAATCCACCCTGGCATGCTGTCAATTAACTTCTGGGCCACATCCTGACTGATGGAAGCCCATTCTTGCATAATCAATGCTTGGAGTTTGTCCGAATTTGTGGGTTTTTGTTTGTCCACCCGGCTCTTGAGGATCGACCACAAGTTCTCAATGGGATTAAGGTCTGGGGAGTTTCCTGGCCATGGACACAAAATGTCGATGTTTTGTTCCCCGAGCCACTTAGTTATCACTTTTGCCTTATGGCAAGGTGCTCCATCATGCTGGAAAAGGCATTGGTCGACACCAAACTGTTCTTGGATGGTTGGGAGAAATTGCTCTCGGAGGATGTGTTGGCACCATTCTTTATTCGTGGCTTAGGCAAAATTGTGAGTGAGCCCACTCCCTTGGCTGAGAAGCAACCCCACACATGAATGGTCTCAGGATGCTTTACTGTTGGCATGACACAGGACTGATGGTAGCGCTCACCTTGTCTTCTCCGGACAAGCTTTTTTCCGGATGCCCCAAACAATCGGAAAGGGGATTCATCAGAGAAAATGACTTTACCCCAGTCCTCAGCAGTCCAATCGCTGTACCTTTTGCAGAATATCAGTCTGTCTCTGATGTTTTTCCTGGAGAGAAGTGGCTTCCTCGCTGCCCTTCTTGACACCAGGCCATCCTCCAAAAGTCTTCGCCTCACTGTGCGTGCAGATGCACTCACACCTGCCTGCTGCCATTCCTGTGCAAGCTCTGCACTGGTGGTGCCCCGATCCCGCAGCTGAATCAACTTTAGGAGACGGTCCTGGCGCTTGCTGGACTTTCTTGGGTGCCCTGAAGCCTTCTTCACAACAATTGAACCTCTCTCCTTGAAGTTCTTGATGATCCAATAAGTGGTTGATTTAGGTGCAATCTTACTAGCAACAATATCCTTGCTTGTGAAGCCCTTTTTGTGCAAAGCAATGATGACGGCACGTGTTTCCTTGCAGGTAAACATGGTTAACAGAGGAAGAACAATGATTTCAAGCACCACCCTCCTTTTAAAGCTTCCAGTCTGTTATTCTAACTCAATCAGCATGACAGAGTAATCTCCAGCCTTGCCCTCGTCAACACTCTCACCTGTGTTAACGAGAGAATCACTGACACGATGTCAGCTGGTCCTTTTGTGGCAGGGCTGAAATGCAGTGGAAATGTTTTTTGGGGATTAAGGTCATTTTCATGGCAAAGAGGGACTTTGCAATTAATTGCAATTCATCTGATCACTCTTCATAACATTCTGGAGTATATGCAAATTGTCATCATAAAAACTGAGGCAGCAGACTTTGTGAAAATTAATATTTGTGTCATTCTCAAAACTTTTGACCATGACTGTAGTGTTTTCAAACTGATATGTGACACGTATTAATGCCAAAATAACATGCAAAACTGGCAACAACAACAACAACAACAGAAAGTATATATATATATATATATATATATATATATATATATATATATATATATATATATATATATATATATATATACAGTACCATTCAAAAGTTTGGACACACCTACTCATTCAACGGTTTTTCTTAATTTGTACTATTTTCTACATTGTAGAATAGTGAAGGCATCAAAACTATGGAATAACACATATGTAATCATGTAGTAAGCAAAAAAGTGTTAAACAAATCAAAATATATTTTATATTTGAGATTTTTCAAATAGCCACCCTTTGCCTTGATGACAGCTTTGCACACTAGGGTGACGCATCACACGAGAGAATGAGGTCCTTCTCTCCATCGTAATGAACAAACACATCCAATGACCGCATCAGTTTCTTTGATTCTACAAATGAAGACCCCTGATTTTTCCCCCACTGCCACTTTGTCTCTTTACGCAGTAGTGTGTGAGGCGCTAACACTGGTGACTTGTATGTGTAATGTCGTTAATACCACATTACCGCAACAGAAGGCATTCTGCCCAAAAATGCATTTTGACGAAAAACGTTTTTTTTCCTGTTTCAAATGAGAAGGGTGTAATTGCAGACCGCAATTTAGGGAGTTTTCAGATATAGGCGTTTCTTGATATCAAGTTACACATATTGATGTTCGCCATTGGTTTATGGCTGTTTCTTTTGCGTCGGGGACAACAGTTGTTGACAACTGTAGCATGGGGCGGATTTGAACTGTGCAAAGGCCCGTTACGTCATCGAGCGAAAGGGGGGAGCGCCTATCTTAAATCGAACAGAAATCTGTGCTGCTTGGACGTTTTATCAACAAGGCAGCATGGTGCATCGTCCAGAAACATACATCTAATTTCCATAAAATAAATGTTTGAATTGTATAACTTGTTTTCATTGCAAAGGCAGATAAAGCTCAATAGCAATCACTTTTGCATGTGAAAACACAGAATCCTACTCATTAATCCACATGCTCCTACATCAATTTGTTTTGCGCCGTGGGATTTGAACGGGGCACCCGGCTCATGCCGGGAGGCAGCCCGGTTCCAAAACGAATGCAATCAACTTTCGCCTGGTGCAAAACACGCCTACACGGGCACCTGGGAGAGATTAATCGAACCTCCTCACTGTAGCTACAGTTGAAGTCGGAAGTTTACATACACTTAGGTTGGAGTCATTAAAACTCGTTTTTCAACCACTCCACAAATGTCTTGTTAACAAACTATAGTTTTGGCAAGTCAGTTAGGACATCTACTTTGTGCATGACACAAGTCATTTTTTCAACAATTGTTTAAAGACAGATTATTTCACTTATAATTCACTGTATCACAATTCCAGGGGGTCAGAAGTTTACATACACTAAGTTGACTGTGCCTTTAAACAGCTTGGAAAATTCCAGAAAATGATGTCATGGCTTTAGAAGCTTCTGATAGGCTAATTAACATCATTTGAGTCAATTGGAGGTGTATGGGAAAATGAAAAGAAATTAGCCAAGACCTCAGAAAAAAAATTGTAGACCTCCACAAGTCTGGTTCATCCTTGGGAGAAATTTCCAAACGCCTGAAGGTACCACGTTCATCTGTACAAACAATAGTACGCAAGTATAAACACCATGGGACCACGCAGCCGTCATACCGCTCAGGAAGGAGACGCGTTCTGTCTCCTAGAGATGAACGTACTTTGGTGCGAAAAGTGCAAATCAATCCCAGAACAACAGCAAAGGACCTTGTGAAGATGCTGGAGGAAACGGGTACAAAAGTATCTATATCCACAGTAAAACAAGTCCTATATCGACATAACCTGAAAGGCCGCTCAGCAAGGAAGAAGCCACTGCTCCAAAACCGCCATAAAGGCAGACTATGGTTTGCAACTGCACATGGGGACAAAGATCTGACTTTTTGGAAAAATGTCCACTGGTCTGATGAAAGAAAAATAGAACTGTTTGGCCATAATGACCATCATTATGTTTGGAGGAAAAAGGGGGTGCCTTGCAAGACAAAGAACACCATCACAACCGTGAAGCACGGCGGTGGCAGCATCATGCTGTGGGGGGTGCTTTGCTGAAGGAGGGACTGGTGCACTTCACAAAATAGATGGCATCATGAGGAAGGAAAATTATGTGGATATATTGAAGCAACATCTCAAGACATCAGTCAGGAAGTTAAAGCTTGGTCGCAAATGGGTCTTACAAATGGACAATGACCCCAAGCATACTTCCAAAGTTGTGGCAAAATGGCTTAAAGGCAACAAAGTCAAGGTATTGGAGTGGCCATCACAAAGCCCTGACCTCAATCCTATAGAAAATGTGTGGGCAGAACTGAAAAAGTGTGTGCGAGCAAGGAGGCCTACAAACCTGACTCAGTTACACCAGCTCTGTCAGGAGGAATGGGCCAAAATTCACCCAATTTATTGTGGGAAGCTTGTGGAAGGCTACCCGAAACGTTTGACCAAAATTGAACAATTTAAAGGCAATGCTACCAAATACTAATTGAGTGTATGTAAACTTCTGACCCACTGGGGATGTGATGAAAGAAATAAAAGCTTAAATAAATCATTCTCTCTACTATTATTCTAACATTTCACATTCTTTAAGTAAAGTGGTGATCCTAACTGACCTAAAACAGGGAATTTTTACTAGGATTAAATGTCAGGAATTGTGAAAAACAGAGTTTAAATGTATTTGGCTAAGGTGTATGTTAACTTCCTACTTCAACTGTAAATCTAACACTTTTCATAACTTTAACCTCAGTCTCCTAACCTGCTATGTAAACAAATAATCTGTGTCCAGAAACCATCAGTTTCATAACACTGGAACTGACCAATGGCAGGTATCAATCGGCGTTTCCTGATATCAGGGAACACCCACATCAAGAAACACCCCGAGTTGCGGTCTGCAATTACAACATATTCTTTCAAATGCCTCCTCTTCTGTGAGGTAGTAACATCCCTCTTCCACCCCTGTGCTGCATCACATAGGTCTATGGGTTATGTATGTCCCAATGACACCTTATTCCCTATATAGTGCACTACTTTTGACCAGAGCACTATGGACCCTGGTCAAAAGTAGTTCACTATAAAGGAATTAGTGTGCCATTTGGGGACACAGCCTTATTCTCTCATATTTCATAGAAACTGACCTATCCTCCAATAGTCATTACTGTATGTTGTCCTGATCGCATCCCTGATTTGATTAAAGTGGAACTGACAGCGTTTTAACTACTTTGCAGACATGAAACAAACCGACAGTCATATCAGTCAAAAATATCAAATTCCAGTTTATGCTTCAAAACCAACTTAATAAGAGGTTTTAAAAATAGGTTCTATTTGACTCAGAATTCCATGACATACAGTAAGGCATTGTTGGCAGAACAGATGGATGCAGTTCAATGCATGATTAATATAATTCACCAATACATTTCTTGGTAGTCCAAAAAAATATTGCTATCAGGTTGTAAATCACAGCTGGCCATGTACATTGTTTGCTGCCTCCACCCATTCGGGATGCACTGTTTCAGTTTCAATGACTAAATATTTGGAACAAAAACGGACGACTGTAACTAAGGATGGGAATGTTAATACAATCAAACTAGCAAGGGCAATGTTCACAAGTCAGTCATAATGTGGCTAATAGGCTAGCGCACGTGTCAAACACGAATAGGACGCACAAGCAAGTATAAATGAGTCAACAATTTGAGTCATTTACTTTATGAAATTACAACCTGATGCGCTCGCATCAGTGAATTCAACTTCAATTGCGCTGCTTTCGTGTGTCCGGTTTACAGCGCGCAGTGGAGGGAAATCGTACTGACACATGCTACTAGCTAGGCTACTAAACTGTTGCAGTCTGGCGTCGGTATTTAAAACTTAACAATGATTAACCAAAAAAGAAAACCTGCAACAAAACACCATGTAAAGGAAAAACATGTAGGCCTAATACATCAACATTTGAGCAGTGGCCTAGGCTGGCTACCCATTCGGAAAAGTAATATATGTATAATTACATATTTTTTATAAATAAATAAATGCCCATAAATGCTTATACATGTATCCACACGTCACTTAATGTTGAAAAATACTAGAACTGTCCGTTTTCATGTGACATTTCTGCCTTATATACACATGTGCATATACAGTATGTGTGACACATGTATTATTAAAATGTCCCTTATGTAATATATTTTTACATTTAAGTTATTTAGCAGACGCTCTTATCCAGAGCGACTTACAAATTGGTGCATTTAACTTAGGATAGCCAGTGGGATAACCACATCTTGATCACAGTATGCTCATGTGTGACACACAGTATTAAAATGTTTATTATATACAGTACCAGTCCAAAGTTTGGACACACCTACTAATTCCAGGGTTTTTCGTTATTTTTACAATTTTCTACATTGTAGAATAATAGTGAAGACATCAAAACTATGAAATAACACATATGGAATCATGTAGTAACCAAAAAAGTGTTAAACAAATCAAAATATATTTTTGATTCTTCAAAGTAGCCACCCTTTGCCTTGATGACAGCTTTGCACACTCTTGGCATTCTCTCGACCAGCTTCATGAGGTAGTCACCTGGAATGTATTTCAATTAATTTCTGGAATTTCTTTCCTCAATGCATTTGAGCCAATCAGTTGTGTTGTGAAAAGGTAGGGGTGGTATACAGAAGATAGCCCTATTTGGTAAAATACCAATTCCGTATTCTGGCAAGAACAGCTCAAATAAAGCAAAGAGAAACAACAGTCCATCATTACTGTAAGACATGGTCAATCAATACGGAACATTTAAATAACTTTGAAAGTTTCTTCAAGTGCAGTCGCAAAAACCATCAAGTGCTATGATGAAACTGGCTCTCATGAGGACCGCCACAGGAAAGGAAGACCCAGAGTTACCTCTGCTGCAGAGGATAAGTTCATTAGAGTTAACTGCACCTCAAATTGCAGCCCAAATAAATGCTTCACAGAGTTCAAGTTAGACACATCTCAACAGCAAATGTTCAGAGGAGACTGAGTAAATCAGGCCTTCATGGTCAAATTGCTGCAAAGAAACCACTACTAAAGGACACCAATAAGAAGAGACTTGCTTGGGCCAAGAAACACGAGCAATGGACATTAGACCGGTGGAAATCTGTCCTTAGGTCTGATGAGTCCAAATTAGAGATTTTTGATTCCAACCGCCGTGGCTTTGTGAGACGCAGAGCAGGTGAACGGATGATCTCCGCATGTGTGGTTCCCACCGTGAAGCATGAAGGAGGTGTGCTTTGCTGGTGACGCTGTGATTTATTTAGAATTCAAGGCATACTTAACCAGCATGGCTACCACAGCATTCTGCAGCGATACACCATCCCATCTGGTTTGCGCTTAGTGGGACTATCATTTGTTTTTCAACAAGACAATGACCCAAAACACACCTCCAGGCTGTGTAAGGGCTATTTGACCAAGGAGAGTGATGGAGTGCTGCATCAGATGACCTGGCCTCCACAATCACCCGACCTCAACCCAATTGAGATGGTTTGGGATGAGTTGGACCACAGCGTGAAGGAAAAGCAGCCAACAAGTGCTCAGCATATGTGGGAACTCCTTCAAGACTGTTGGAAAAGCATTCCAGGTGAAGCTGGTTGACAGAATGCCAAGAGTGTGCAAAGCTGTCATCAAGGCAAAGGGTGGCTACTTTGAAGAATCTCAAATATATTTTGATTTGTTTAACACTTTTTTGGTTACCACATGATTCCATATGTGTTATTTCATAGTTTTGATGTCTTCACTATTATTCTACAATGTAGAAAATAGTAAAAATAAAGAAAAACCCTTGAATGAGTAGGTGTATCCAAACTTTTGACTGGTACTGTATGTCCTCTATATTTCACAATACATGTTAACATATGTTACAGGAGCATTATTTCAGTGATACTTGTAGTCATGGTAATGGAACAAACGACACAAAACACTGAACTGAATTTAATCCTATTCATTTTCTTTAATCGCTTCTCAATTCAGCCATTTTACTGTTTTAAGCCGTTCCCAATTGTCCCTTTGTTGCACCCGGGAAGCGCTTCATGACAGCTTCTGTGGAGGGAAAGCACATAAAACAGTTGGGTTTGGGGACATAAAATTACTTTGAAAAGCTTATCAAATTCAGCTTAATAAAAATCCTTGACCAATAATGCCCAATTTGCAAATTCAATTAAGGTATAGTTCACTTTTTTTTACAACCTATAGTCAGTCAGATTGTTCCTTACCCTGAAAGTAGTCCATGATTTAGAGTTGTTTAAATAGCCACTATTAACTTGAGGGGATTTGGCCACACATTGAACTGACTAAATGCCACCATCACCACAGTTTTTTTGTTAGCCATCTGACTATAAGGTGTAAAAAAAGTGAACTATCCCTTTAACATCCTTCAATTTATTGAAATGGACCCCAACCCTGTTATGGTGTATTACCTTTTAATGGGATAATGCGAGATTTAGGTCATTTTTCTACTTACCCAGAGTCAGATGAACTCATGAATACAAATTGTATGTCTCTGTTTGCAGATTGGAGATGATTGAAGTTAGCATATCGTTAGTTTAGCACAATTGCTGGAAGTCTCCCAATATAGTAGCCAGCAGATCACAACGTAGTATCTGTCTCAAATACAAGCATTTTGCTACACCCGCAATAACGTCTGCTAAATATGTGTATGCGACCAATACAATTTGAATGGCGCTGACCATGCGCTCACAGATACCATAATGAGACGGATACAACGCTGCGATCTCTATACATCTTTATGCGACAACCGGACAGAGAATGAGGAAATTGATATAATCTTGTTTCTTATGATTATTAGTCAAATTAACTACTTTATCGAGTATACTCAACTACAATACATGTTGAGTGCACCATACAGCAATGCTGCATTCAACCGCACTGGTGATCCATGCAGTGCAAAAAAATGAATGTTTTTTTTGAAGTTATTAAATACTTTTGTCATTAGGGTCAGAGCGTATTATCAAATCTAATTGTATTTGTCACATGCGCCGAATAGAACAGGTATAGACCTTACCGTGAAATCCTTACTTACAAGCCTTTAACCAACAATGCAGTTCAATAGAGTTCAATAGAGTTAAGAAAATATTTACTGAATAAACTAAAGTAAAAAATAAAATAAAAAGTAACAATAAAATAACAATAACCAGGCTATATACAGGAGGTACCAGTACCGAGTCATTGTGCGGGGGTACAGGTTAGTTGAGGTAATTTGTACATGTAGGTACGGGTAAAGTGACTATGAATAGATAATTAGGGCCCCGTGTAGCTCAGTTGGTAGAGCATGGCGCTTGCAACGCCAGGGTTGTGGGTTCGATTCCCACGGGGGGCCAGTATGAGAAAAATAATAATGTATGCACTCAGTAACTGTAAGTCGCTCTTGCTAGTATTAGTTGTTGATCTTGTTGATGTGCATAGGCAACTGAGGGTGAGCGCCTACATTTTCATGGTTGTTTCATCAATAGTTCCCAAATGTAAAGAGGACTCCTGTGGTATTTACATATTTGCAGAAATCCATTCAGGTGTATTTTGGCAAATGCGTTCTAATTATCAAAAGGCACACTGTTGCAACTGCCTGTAAACACTCAGCCCAGTTCAAAGTGAATGATGGCAGGCCCGTGTGACAAATGGCTAGTTTGCATAAAGGCTTACCGTAGCTCTGATTGGCTATGGCGCACCGGTCTGCATAGACTCTGGTCTGGACAGGACAGATGTTAATATTAGGTTTTAAGGCTGCTTTCCCACTATATTGCTATACAATTTTCACAAATGCCTTACTATGTCATTCCCAAACATTCTATGATTTTATGAAAACGAAAGTGCTCCCTTGTCAGAAAATGTTCAAAAATAATAATTAAGTGTTATTATTCCTGGGGGTGTATATGAATAGATTTGAATAAGATGTAATGTTGCTAAAACGCTGTCTGTTCCACTTTAAACTGCTACACCATCTAATAACCTAGCAGGTGGGTGATACTATTCTGAAACTCAACATAACAAATAAATAAAAGTTAGTACCAAGTTTTTCTTTCTCTTAGATATGTGAAGCATCCCCATCATGTAGCATATTCTGACTGGGAGGGAATTGACGAGTCAATCGACTGCTGGATTTATATCATGAGTGCAACTAAGTTTCGGTCAAAGGGAAGACTACATAGCGTAGCTAACATCTACATAGGGGTTCTGCAGTATGGACGAGCACTGTGCAACTCACTGCTGTGGCTGATGAAACATTTCAAATACTTTATTCTCATCCACCAGCCGTCTCTGGGGGGCCAGTATGAAAAATAAAATAAAAAATAACTGTAAGTCGCTCTGGATAAGAGCGTCTGCTAAATGACTAAAATGTCAAATGTAATGTAAAATGTCTCTCTCGCTCTCCAAACTATGCGGTAACAATTAAGGCTTTCTAAGATTTTTGGCTTGTGTGGTGTAGGGCAAATGCCTTGGAACACATCTCTTGGTGCCCCAGCTGCTTGAGTGTGAGCTACCAGCTATAACCATAATTACATGTTTGTTTTTGAAAATATACTTTTAAGCTCTTTCCTGACTATTGAAGAGAGAAAGGATGACAGTGGGGAAAGAGAGGTTGTGTCGAAGGGCAGTAGGCCGGATTTGAACCTATGTCGACACCGTAGACATGCCGAAGACTGCGGCATTACTGTTTACAATGTATGGATTTGCTGACGACTCCTGAGAATTTCCGTTCTAGTTTACTCATCTTATCTTAGCTGTATTTATCTTTTTACTGTGGAGGCAACATGTTAACTACTTTCAAATCTGGTTTAATAGTTGTTCAAGTTACTTTTGTCACAATATAAGAAATGCTTTGCCATAATCTATAGCTCTATTCGGACAGGATACATTTTACTGGGGGAGCTCAGGTAATGTTCACGAGCCCAAATCACCACATCCGTCATTTTTGTCCCGTCCCTGCCATGTCAGTAATACTTTATTATTATCCCAGACCTAAAAACCTAATGTTTTTCAGCAAACTCCCAGGTCATCTGATAATACTTATCCCGTGCGAATTGTCATCCCTGTGTTTTGAGGGATATTACTGAGTTTAACAGGTGCTGCACCCAGTTTGGGTAAGAACATGGGATGTTAATGCTTAAAACAAAGTGCTATGCACGTAGCCCACAGATTCTCTTTTGTCACATATCAACTTTCCTAGTGCCATACTTCTCTTTTAAAAGAGTACTGGGTCATTTAACGCTGCAGCTAAAGACGCGGCTGACTGCTCAGGGCTGTAAGGTCAAATAAATAGCCAAATATGTCTGGTAATTAAATGTCTGCATAGGTTACAGTTCATGGATCTTATTGATATGCATTATTATTTAGTCTTTCTCCGAACTGAAGGCCATTAGGTCAATATTTGGCTATCCCTAGATATTTCCAATATCTTCATGCCCAGAAGAGCCTCCAGGCTTCCGCCATAACAGCAAATTTTGAATGACCCCCCCCCCCAAAAAAAAAAATTAGGGGCAGTTTGGTAAAACTAATCCCATCCGAATCGTCCACTGGAAAAACGGACATGCTGGGGTAATAATCACATAGCCGACGTGCGAATAGGGCTTATGAACCATTTATGTGTGATGTTTTCTGAATGCATTGTAGCCAATATTGTGTTATAACAAGCTGATATTAATGATTTTAGCAAGATTGGGAGATGCGCCATGGGTGGCATAGAGTACTATTAAAGATTAGTGGTTCAAATCAGTTATTTTCATGGTAAAATCAGTATACTGATCATTCACCAAAATGCTTGTGTTTATACCTTTAAATAAATCTAAATGAACAAGATTCCTTCTCAATTTCACCTTTGCTCTTGCACAGAAAATAAGAGTTCTGGCAGCATTTGAGGTTGAGTTTAAAACTTTATTTTTGTATGATTTTTCCATTTTTTTGGTATTTTAATAGTTTATTTATTAATGTTACCTGTAAAATGAGAAAGGGAGATGGGGAGGAGGTAAAGGGAAGTAGGTAGGGGTTAAAAGGGAGCAAGTTTCATTGTGATAAGTCCTATAACTCTCTGCAGAGTCGCTTCAGTCTACTGTGAGACGATTATTTTGCCATGTCAATCCTCTCAACTTAAAAATGGAACCAGCTAGCGAGGATGACTGTCTTTCTAGGCTTTCATAAAAACAAAGTAAATTATTTTTTTCTCCGTCCCAAACAGAGTAGCAGAACGGGAGCCTTTGACGGGCTCTTTCTCTTATTCTCTCGCTCCCTCTTTAACTAAAAGAACTCTGGGTAAAAAACTGGGAAAAAAACAAGTTGCTTATTTTGTGGGCGAGAGGAGGGGGAAATGTGGCGGCTGTAGTTCCAGAAGGGGGCTTCAGTTCTCAGACGATCAGAGAACAACTTGATTGTGTCCCTCAATGGGATTGGGTCAGTCATGAAGACTCAGGTAGGGACTGGGGGCCTCAGCTTGCTGTCCTCAGCTCCCCTCCCATCCTCTGTCTCCTGCTTCTTCTGTGGTCCTCTAGGTGTAGGTAGGGGTGTCAGTTTCCAGGGGGGTGGAAGGAGAGCTGCTGGGTGGGGTGAGCCTGCACCTGTACTGCTAGAACACAGAACAACAGTCACTGATGAAGATCTGGAAATGTAAAGCTAATTTCTATTGGAGATGTGTAGCTGCATTACTTGAAGTTACTTACCCTGTGGGTGTTGGATGTAGTAGTGTTGGTGCGCCCCCTGCTGGGGAGGAGGGCCGTGCTGCTGGGAGGAGCCTGGGCCTTGCTGTGGGGGCGGGGCGTAGTGCAGCATCATCTGGGGCGGGCCGTGGCCTCCTTGGTGGTGGGGGCCAGACATACCTTGGGCAACGTGGGCCTGGGGCGAGAGGGGGCGAGATGGTGTCATCCCTTTCTAACAACCATATTTAATTCAAGACTAGTGGTCTACAGACTACGGAGATGGAAAGATTGAGCGCAACGCTGTACGTAAATGTTGTTTTAATTCACAAAATGGGTGGCTCCTTGTAGAACGTAGTCCTACCTTCATTGCTGGCGACTATGGCGCAGCTCCAAATCTGACTACGAAGAGTTCATTGTGGGGGCAGTGTTAACCTCTACGGGATCGGTGTCCCATATACGGGACGATTGAGCTAATGTGCGCTAATGTGATAAGCATGACTGTTGTAAGTAACAGCAAACTTCCCAGGACATAGACATGTCATATGGGCAGAAATCTTGAAATTCTTGTTAATCTAACTGCACTGTCCAATTTACAGTAACTATTACAGTGAAAAAATACCATGCTATTGTTTGAGGAGAGTGCACAACAACAAAAAAACGTATCACGGCAACTGGTTTGATACATTCACCTCTGAAGGTAAATAATGTACTTATATTCAGTAATCTTGCTCTGATTTTTCATCCTAAGGGTCCCAGAGATAAAATGTAGCATCATTTTGTTTGATAAAATAAATGTTTTTTATATTCAAATGTAGGAACTGGGTTCTACAGTTTGAACCCATGCGGTCTCTGGCTCCACACCCACCCCGCCCAGTCTTCTAGATGTGTGAAAGTTAGTGTATAAGCTAATGCTCCATCATGTATGACATTCCTGGGAGTGTGTAAACTTAAATTTTGTATTACCATATCATTTTTGTATGTTCTCTATAGTTATGTACTTGAAAATGTATCAATTGACTAATTCGGCACATTTGGGCAGACTTGATACAAAATAGTCCAGTATTGCAATGCTTCACTGGATCAATCTGAAACTTTGCACACACACTGCTGCCATCTATTGGCCAAAATCTAAATTGCGCCTAAACTGCAATATTATATTATGGCCTTTCCCTTGCATTTCAAAGATTATAAAAAAACGCATGTTTTTTGTTTGTATTATCTTTACCAGATCTAATGTTATATTCTCCTACATTAATTTCGCATTTCCACAAACTTCAAAGTGTTTCCTTTCAAACGGTATCAAGAATATGCATATCCTTGCTTCAGGTCCTGAGCTACAGGCAGTTAGATTTGTGTATGTCATTTTAGGCGAAAATTGAAAAAAGGGTCCAATCCTTAAGAAGTTAATAGAGCACTTCTAACCAACCCCAACAGGCCTGACTAAGATCATAATAATAAATAATAATATGCCATTTAGCAGACGCTTTTATCCAAAGCGACATACAGTCAAGTGCGCATACATGTTTACGTATGGGTGGTCCCAGGGATGGAACCCACTACCCTGGCGTTACAAGCGCCATGCTCTACCAATTGAGCTACAGAGGACCACGACAATCATGACATGCATGGTGTCAGAAGTGCTACAACATCAAATATAAAGACAGGAGAGATTATTTCACAGAATATAATGTTCCTTGAGCTGTCAAGAGTTTAGCGTGACCAAAAGTGGCTAACTGCTCTCTCATGTCTCGTCATTGAGCAGAGCAGCCCCAGCTGAGACGTAGCTATCGATACCCAGACTTAGAGCGAGCTGCGCGCAGGGAGCGAGTGACAAGAGCAGCTAATGGATTTACTAATAGAGGAAGTTATTTTGGGCAGGGCCTTACATTTGGCAGAAGCAATCGGCCTGGGTAGGGTAGGGCATGAACGTCGCAGGCATGGGTAGGGCTCGGGCTTAAAGTTCTGTGTTGTGTAGACAATGAAGCTGTTGCTTGGTTCCTTGATCTGATCTACATAGGCTATGCAAAGTAGCATTTTGCATTGATAACCAACTATAATCTCAGCACCTGTTTAAACAAAACCAAACATTGTTGCCTTATTAGAATCCCCACAAAAAGGTATTTTGTTGAGGTAATAACTGTGATTCCAGGCTATTTTGAAACAGTAAAAACAGCTTTTTCTCCGTGATATTACACTATTTTTAGCTGATATGGGAGCAAATACATTGAAGGACCATATCAAATTGAGATACTGTTGTAGGTTACACTGGCAAGTATAACAATATTTGCCATGGCACATTATATTTAACTACAAATCTGATTATTTCACAAGGAGATGTGGTAAGCTAAAAAGGCTAGCTAGCGTACTGTTTTTAGCCAGGTTAAAGCCAGCTAGTTACTATTAGCAAGGGAAGACGAACGTAACTCTCACCACAAATGAGAAGACTTGTGAATGGCAGTCTAGGAAACACGGACTGGTGAGGGCATCACGTTACCAACAGGTTTCCACTGCTCCCCAAAAATCTGACTCCACCCACACGCGTAGATCAACGGAGTGAAGCTTGTATCAGCCTTACGTAATTGAAACAAATAAGACTTCTGACTTGTGCTACATCTGATATTGTCACATTATTGTTTGACTTAGTATCATTGTTCGCTTAGATCTGTTACATTCAACTCTCCAGAGAGAGAGAGAGGAGAGAGTATGTGGGCTGTGGGTCCAGAGTAGCCTGGTGTTTATTACCTGTGTGAGCTGTCCCAGACCTGGGTAGTGTTGGGCCATGGGCTGGTGGGTGGGCAGGCTGTAGCCCTGCATGGGGTAAGAGGCCTGGGGAGAGCTGTGGCCAGGGGGCATGTTAGGGGGTGTGGGCGCTGGCAGGGGCCCAGAGTGGTACATGGACTGGGGGCCTCCCTGGCCCGACTGAAGAGAGGAAGAGAAGTGTGTTAGGAAATCACATACACGTGATACACAACAATGAGACAAACATACTCTATATTCTCACACACACACAGGAACATACAGTAAACTGAAAACAGGCTGGTCAGGATAAATAGGCAGTGTTTTAGCCAGCCAAATATAAAAACTAGCCAGCCAGGTGCCTCTCGAAGGTGCTCCATTTTGGTGGCCTCTGGTACATTCTAATGCCTTGATTCCATCTGAAATACACAGCAAAATTATTGAAAACTATTGAGTTTACCTCCCAGATGGAAAAATGTGTTGTATTGTGTAGAAAGGCTATTTCACAATTTAAATTACATAAAATGTAGGAATTCAGTTTGTTAGTTGGATATCAGGACTATTTTCTAAGTAAGGGAACATTAAACTTGAAACATTTTGCGTCTTGAGATTAAAGTTGTATTATCGGTTTTACTGCAAGATATGAATTGCCAGAACGATGTTTGTTCTTCAAATTACATATTTTATTAAAAACAGAAAGATTAAGTAAATAGCTCACATTATCTTAAAAAATCAATTTAAAAAGGTCAAATCACTGTTTTGTAACCCTAGTCCTGGGGACCCAAAGGGGTGCACATTTTTGTTTTTTCCCTAGCACTAGAGAGCTGACTCAAATTATCGACTAATCATCATCTTTGATGATTTGAATCAATACATTTAGTTGATTCTTTCCTAAGGTCAATACATTTCTGAATATTGTTGAATTCCGTTTTAATGCCTGGATTCCATGAGGGCCCTAATTATCATATTTGGACCAGAATGAGGCTCCCCACTACCTATTGCTGCGGTGATGATTCACCATCTTCATCAAATGTTTTCATAATGTATCTGCAGATAATTGCCAAAAAGCCTAGGCCTACCAATAACCTATGCAAATTAGGGAGCCAAATGAACGGCTCTCACCGATGCGATTCGGTAGTATACACTGACTGACAAGTCACTCACTTTTGGCAAGCCCCGACATCCTACGAATGGAAACCTAGGTAATCTTTTGTTTTACTTGTCCCGATGCGATACCATGTAAATATAACCACGTTATATGATTTATAAATGGCAAAGGGATATAGATCGACTTTATTCAGTCAGTTCGACACCTTTGATAAACTAGTCAACACGTGCTGTTCAGTCGCTCGCTTTGTGACTGACAGGCGCCTATCCTATTAATAGATCGCTAGAATATGCATATTGTTCATTCTAGCGGGACAGGGCTCGACGAACTAGTGAATTTAAACTTTTAAATGACAAGTAGCTTAGTTAATGAAGTGGAAAAAGTAGTGGGTTGAAAATGAGTCTAACCGACTGGCCGGTGCTAATGGCAAACACTGAATAGGGGCCTCTCAAGCTGGTCAATGTAAATAGGGGCCTTAGACGTCCTCCAGTGATTTTTGAACTTATCCTGCTGAAAATAAATATTCCAAGTATAAATACAGTAAAGTACATTTACATTTTAGTCATTTAGCAGACGCTCTTATCCAGAGCGACTTACAGTTAGTGAGTGCATACATTATTCTTTTTTATATATATTTTTTTTTTTACTGGCCCCCCGTGGGAATTGAACCCACAACCCTGGCGTTGCAAACGCCATGCTCAACCAACTGAGCTACATCCCTGCCGGCCATTCCCTCCCCTATCCTGGACGACGCTGGGCCAATTGTGCGCCGCCCCATGGGTATGCATACATATACAGTGGGGAGAACAAGTATTTGATACACTGCCAATTTTGCAGGTTTTCCTACTTACAAAGCATGTAGAGGTCTGTAATTTGTATCATATTCAACTGTGAGAGACGGAATCTAAAACAAAAATCCAGAAAATCACATTGTATGATTTTTAAGTAATTAATTTGCATTTTCTTGCATGACATAAGTATTTGATCACCTACCAACCAGTAAGAATTCCGGCTCTCACAGACCTGTTAGTTTTTCTTTAAGAAGCCCTCCTGTTCTCCACTCATTACCTGTATTACCTGCACCTGTTTGAACTCGTTACCTGTATAAAAGACACCTGTCCACACACTCAATCAAACAGACTCCAACCTCTCCACAATGGCCAAGACCAGAGAGCTGTGTAAGGACATCAGGGATAAAATTGTAGACCTGCACAAGGCTGGGATGGGCTACAGGACAATAGGCAAGCAGCTTGGTGAGAAGGCAACAACTGTTGCCGCAATTATTAGAAAATGGAAGAAGTTCAAGATGACGGTCAATCACCCTCGGTCTGGGGCTCCATGCAAGATCTCACCTCGTGGGGCATCAATGATCATGAGGAAGGTGAGGGATCAGCCCAGAACTACACGGCAGGACCTGGTCAATGACCTGAAGAGAGCTGGGACCACAGTCTCAAAGAAAACCATTAGTAACACACTACGCCGTCATGGATTAAAATCCTGCAGCGCACGCAAGGTCCCCCTGCTCAAACCAGCGCATGTCCAGGCCCGTCTGAAGTTTGCCAATGACCATCTGGATGATCCAGAGGAGGGATGGGAGAAGGTCATGTGGTCTGATGAGACAAAAATATAGCTTTTTGGTCTAAACTCCACTCGCCGTGTTTGGAGGAAGAAGAAGGATGAGTACAACCCCAAGAACACCATCCCAACCGTGAAGCATGGAGGTGGAAACATCATTCTTTGGGGATGCATTTCTGCAAAGGGGACAGGACGACTGCACCGTATTGAGGGGAGGATGGATGGGGCCATGTATCGCGAGATCTTGGCCAACAACCTCCTTCCCTCAGTAAGAGCATTGAAGATGGGTCGTGGCTGGGTCTTCCAGCATGACAACGACCCGAAACACACAGCCAGGGCAACTAAGGAGTGGCTCCGTAAGAAGCATCTCAAGGTCCTGGAGTGGCCTAGCCAGTCTCCAGACCTGAACCCAATAGAAAATCTTTGGAGGGAGCTGAAAGTCCGTATTGCCCAGCGACAGCCCCGAAACCTGAAGGTTTTGTATGGAGGAGTGGGCCAAAATCCCTGCTGCAGTGTGTGCAAACCTGGTCAAGACCTACAGGAAACGTATGATCTCTGAAATTGCAAACAAAGGTTTCTGTACCAAATATTAAGTTCTGCTTTTCTGATGTATCAAATACTTATGTCATGCAATAAAATGCAAATTAATTACTTAAAAATCATACAATGTGATTTTCTGGATTTTTGTTTTAGATTCCGTCTCTCACAGTTGAATATGATAAAAATTACAGACCTCTACATGCTTTGTAAGTAGGAAAACCTGCAAAATCGGCAGTGTATCAAATACTTGTTCTCCCCACTGTGTGTTTGTGTATATTATATATCACACACACACACACACATATATATATATATATATATGTTGAGAAAAATAGTGTTTTTTAAACTGCAAACTTCAAGGAGTAGGGCATTGAAGGAGTTGGTCTGATAGGAATTTGTGATGTCATCAGCCTCCCCCCTTGCTTGTGGAATAGAGAACAAAAGAGGAAACCCCACCCTGCCATGTCATGATGAACGCTGGACCCACCTATTGAGATGTGCCTTTTGTTAAGTAAATCAGATGTTAAGAGGTGAAAAGGAGACTGGAGTGTTAGTTAATTGGAAAAGTAATAAATTACATATTATACATTGTATTTAACAAAAGTGACACGTTACTTTACAATATGACTTTGTGTGGAAAGTAACATGTTATATTACATTGCGTTACCTTCATGAAAAATCAAAAAATCTCAGCATTTGTTTGACTGTTGGAGGGCGCAAGGCGAGCCGTGCTGTCTCTACCAAAAAGATAGGCTACTTACTAATTCATTTCAATAATAACATTTTGTTTCTCAAAATAATTGTCACGTGGTTAATTCCTAAATCTGAATTAAAATGATAATCTAAAAGTTATAATTAAACTAATGCAAGAGCACCAGCCTCTGCCATATGGACACAGATGCACCGTGATCCATTGGCGGCTAAAGAAAGGAGCGCATGGAATTCAGATAGCCTACAGGCCAATGCACCAGTAGGCCTAGAACTTCCATCGTCAACTAAGTAAAATACATAGGCCTAAAGCAGACAAATAAAAACGTTAAAGAAATATCCTGATGAAATTTCAGGTTCTTTCAATCGTATTAATCTCTCTACTCCGCCTGTCTGCCTCCCTTTCTATCTGTCTTGAGCTATCAAGAGTGAAGTGTAACATTGTATCAACTAGCCTATTCCGTGCCCTCAAGAGTTTCCAGAGCTCAGGACAAATATACGTTTTTTAATGATGTTTCCACTGGATATATGGGATCATCAGTTCATAATAAGCAGACTTACTGTTAGAGGTGAAGAAAAAAATGACAGAAGCACAGCTTATTAGTGGTGGAAATGGGCACTTTCCTACATTTGCGGGCAGCAGGCCAGGTAGGCCTACTTCTATGCTCAGGCGCGCGCTCGCTCAACATCATCCGGACAGAGAAACCAGACACATGCTCATTGCTCACAATGGAGCACTCCAAACAAAAGACAATGAAAAATGTTTACTAAACTCGATGGTTATGAAATAAACCAAAACTTGCTCACAAGTGTAGCAGGTTGTGAACTCTGCAAACAACGTTTCCACTAATTAATACATGCATTAACAAAAATGTACGTAACCAAATGACGGGGATTAACAGTACATTTACTAGGCCCACTAGTGACATACAGTACCAGTCAAAAGTTTGGACACCTACTCATTCCAGGGTTTTTCTTTATTTTTACTATTTTCTACATTGTAGAATAATAGTGAAGACATCAAAACTATGAAATAACACATATGGAATCATGTGTTAAACAAATCAAAATATATTTCAGATTCTTCAAAGTACACACCCTTTGCCTTGATGACAGCTTTGCACTGATGACAGCTTTGCACACTCTTGGTATTCTCTCAACCAGCATCATGAGGTAGTCACCTGGAATGCATTTCAATTAACAGGTGTGCCTTTGTGAGAAACAGAGTAGCTGAACGGATGATCTCCGCATGTGTGGCTCCCACCGCGATGCATGGAGGTGGTGTGATGGTGTTTTGCTGGTGACACTGATTTATTTAGAATTCAAGGCACACTTAACCAGCATGGCTACCACAGCATTCTGCAGCGATACACCATCCCATCTAGTTTGCATTTTGTGGGACTATCATTTGTTATTCAACAAGACAATAACCCAAAACACACCTCCAGGCTGTGTAAGGGTTATTTGACCAAGAAGGAGAGTGCTGCATCAGATGACCTGACCTCCACAATCACCTGACCTCAAACCAGTTGAGATGGTTTGGGATGAGTTGGACCGCAGAGTGAAGGAAAAGCAGCCAACATGTGCTCAGCATATGTGGGAACTCCTTCAAGACTGTTGGAAAAGCATTCCAGGTGAAGCTGGTTGAGAGAATGCCAAGAGTGTGCAAAGCTGTCATCAAGGCAATGGGTGGCTACTTTGAAGAATCTCAAATCTCAAATATATTTAAAATTTTCTTTAAACACTTTATTGGCTACTATATGATTCCATATGTGTTATTTCATAGTTTTGATGTCTTCACTATTGTTCTACAATGTAGATAATTGTCCAAATAAAGAAAAACCCTGGAATGAGTAGGTGTGTCCAAACTTTTGGCTGGTACTGTATGTAATGGGGAGTTGATAAAAATAAACAATTAAAGGGCAAACAATTCACACAATGAAACAATGAATGCGCATGAATTGGCAGGAGACAGCTGAGCGCATTCTGGAGAGCGGAGCGCATGCATTCTGGGGAGAGACGCACCATATCTTCGCCACACACCCCTCCCCTTCTTGTCTGAATGTTTTAAATTATACTTGAGACATTATCTTCACACATATTTTAGCTATTCACTGACAGCCGCAACTCAATCATCTAGGCCTACCACGCGTGCTGCCCAAATTGCGGGCTTCCCAAACAGGCATAGGCTAATGCACTCCACAGCATTTTTTTATTTTTTAAGAAGCTAATGATCCTCTGTGGCTAAGCATGCTCTCTGGTGAAGTATTTTGAATTAGTTTATTTAGACAGGAGTAATTATATAATTTTGGCAAAACATCAATTTAGGGGAACCCAGACATCCGAACAGTACACTGCACCCACCAACTTTCCTTTCCAATTCGCAAGTGGCTGTAACCAGACATATGTATATAATGATGCACGTCTCCGCCCTAACGATGGGAGTTGTTGTACCAAAGGAGGGGATAGAGTACCACTGTATGAGTCATAGTACCCCAAAAGCCGAGCGGTCAAACAGGGAAATGGTTCCTATCGTTTTTCCACCATTCATTTTCCCCATAGATTTATTTTTAGAAACAAGGTAACTTTTTCAATATATTTGCCTGTATTTACCCCCACCAAAATGAAATGCTAATGTGGCTACCATAAAGAACTACAAATGCCATGATCTGGTCGAGACTGCTGAATCGAGGCAAAGGTAAGAATCTCTGGATTAAGTAGCTAATGTTAGCTAAATGTTGTAATGAATAAATTGGCTACATTTCTTTAAATGGACAATTATGTTAACTGTCTTGTGCAAGTTTTACATTGACACAATACCTGTTAGCAAAGTTGTCAGCTAGAGATGACATGCAAGAGCTTGCAGGGATTTGTAGTCTTGCATGATGTCAACTTTTATGCTAATTAGCATTTTTGAATCAGAGTAAATAGAGCTAAATATATTGATAAAAGTCACCTTGTCTGAGAGAAAAGTCACGCCAGGTTAATCAAAAGAAAAACGATTGGAACCATTTCCCTGTTTGACCGCTAGGTTTTATGGGTATTATGACACCTCCACTGTGGGGCTCTATACAGGCGACAACACATACTGAGACAGAGGAGCGCCGTTTCGCTCGCTTGGATGCTATATCTGAGATTGATGTGTCTTTCTGTCGTCGCACATCTTGGTCAAATAAAAGATCAATATTTCAATATTTTATTTGGACGGGCAAGAAGTTACGGGGTAAGGTCGGCCAGGCCCCCTAAGGCCCGCCCAAAACACCGGCCCTGACTGTAAGCCAAACATCTGAACAGATTCTCTCTTTTCTTTCAAAATCTCTCTCGAACTGCCAGTTCTGGTTATAGACCGCACGTACACGACCCATAGAGATGTATAAAGGGCACACTTTCCACTAAATGGAAAAACCCTCTATGGGCTTTGCTATCACAGAAGCCATCAATAGCAAAGATCAGAGGTGCGCCCTCTATACATTTCTATGGACAGCAGCAGTTATGACATTTCTCTAAAACAGCCGCTCTCCGCTTGCTCGAGAACTAAATGAAAGAAGTAATCAAGATCGGATCATGGAAATACGTGCCCGATTCTGAAAGAAACGCACAAGTTTTTTTTTTATACAAAGTAATTAATAATATTACCTAATTTGAACTCATAAATGTACTCATAAAAGTAATCTGATTATGTAACAAGTTACTTTGTAACGCATAACCCCCAACACTGCTGGAGTGCCACTTTAATTACAGGCTCCGCACAGGAAACATGCAGCAAAGACACTGACAAGACGGAATCGCTCCTACACCAGTACGTGAATCACTCCCCCACACACACACAGCCTAGCGGTTACAGCGTTGGGCCAGTAAGCGAAAGATCGCTTGTTCGAATACCCAAGCCGACAAGGTGAAAAATCTGTCGATGTGCCCCTGAGCAAGGCACTTAACCCTAATTTGCTCCAGGGGCACCGTACTACTATGGCTGACCCTGTAAAACAACACAACACATTTTACTGCACCTATCCGATGTATGTGACAAGTCGCTCTGGATAAGAGCGTCTGCTAAATGACCAAAAATAAAATAAAATAAAAACATACATGCATATACACACACACAATGCTGGGCTGGTTGGTTTACCTGTCCATGCCCAGGGCTGGGGGCAGTGTGCTGGGGAGGGGGCTGGCTCCCAGTGGGGGTGCTGGAGGGCTGGGGAGGGTGCATGGAGCTAGAATGGTGGGAGAACTGCTGGGGGGCTAAGAAACAGATGGAAGACTAACTTGAACCTCAAGTATGTGGATTCAAACATAATTTACAAACCAAAGAGCCTTGAACAATGACAGTCTTAGAATAAATGAATTGTATTGATACGAATGTCTGTAAGCAGGACGTTGTCCAGTACACGACTACAATGATGAAGTCTTGCTGAGTGTACTTTTAAAACAGACTGTGCGTTATCTTACCATACATGGCCTGTTGTGGTCCCGGGGGCCCCTCTGTCTGTCCGGGGTACTGGGGGCCTGGGGGGCCCAGAGCCTGTGGGTGGCCCGCCTGAGTCAACATCCTGGCCCCACCCTGCAGCATGGAGTACACCGGCTAGCACAGATTGGGGGGGGGGGGGGGGGGGGGAGTGAGAGAGAAAGAAAAAGAGGAAGAGGAGAATGAACGAGAGAAGGGGCGAGAGAAGAGAGGAAGAAAGACAGAAGAGAAAGAAAAAGAGTGAGAAAAGGGAATAAGAAAATGTTATGAAAATGTTATTGAAACAAAACCTCCATCCACAACACACATTGTGGGTCTCCGGGCCTATGCTGTTATAAGCGTGGATAAGTATTAGCGCCAGCACCACTAGCACAATAGCTATCTGTCCAGGGTAGTGGGGCATGGCCTGGTTAGCATTAGCAACATTAGCATGGTAGTTAGCTACCTGTCCGGGGTAGTGGGGCATGCCCTGGATGACCTGACTGTACTGCAGGTAGGCCTGGGGGTAGGGGGAGGCCACCAGGGGAGGGCCTGCTGCAGACGCTGCAGCCTGGAGCATCTGGGGCTGAGAAGAGCCGTGGTGGTCCGGACGAGGGCCTACCACCTGGCCTGGGGGGGAGAGGGTTATTAACATATTGATCATTGTGATCATAACTTTAGTCTATAGTTCTGTACTTGTTGATTTCAAATGTTCTCGAGTTGCTAAATTAAAAGAGCGTAACATTGAATAGAGAGTGAACGGTTATGACAGTGTTGCGACCAACCTATTGATTAGGTAACAGAATGGTGTGAGTGTGTATACCTTTAGCTCTGGGATATTTCCCCTGCTGGACTGTAGACATGGTGTACTGATACATCTGTGGAGCCTAGGAAACAAAGGACAGTTAGGCCCCAACCTCAAATGTATAAACATTTTTTTTTAACACCCCAGACACACTAATGCTTATTTTTCAGAGACAGAAGTCACACACACAGCCTCAGTCCTAGTCATACCTGTACAGAGTGTCCCTGTAGCTGTACGGGGGAGAGGTAGGACAGGTAGGGGGTGCTGTAGATGGCCTGTTGTCCCGGGGGGGGCTGGAGCACCACGGAGGGGCTGGGAGGAGTGGGCCGCGGGGGGTGGGGGCTGGGGACGGCTTCACCTGGGGAGGAGAGAACGCGCACAGTTTAGGTTGGTTTGTGAGATAATGTGAGTGTGTGTTTAGTTGAACAAATCACACAGTTACATTTGGTGTGTGAGTATATGTGTCTGAACATATAGTTGAACTCCTGGCCAAACAGGTTGTGAGAGAATTTGTTCTCAACTACTTTCCTCTGTGTGTGTGTGTGTGTGTGTGTGTGTGTGTGTGTGTGTGTGTGTGTGTGTGTGAGAGAGAGAGAGACAGACCAGGGTCATGGGTGCCTTGAAGACGAACTCTTTGGCGTTGGGGTTCAGCGTAGACTTCTTCACCTGACTAAAAAAACACACCGAAGGAAAGAGCGAGAGGGGAATGAGGACTCCAAATCATCTTTCAAATCCCTTTTCCATACATCCATTCTCATACATCCTCAACATGGCAACTACCTTGCCCACCTGAGCTTGGGGCTCACTTTTGACTTAATTTAGCACTGTATCAACATATTGCTATATATACGGTACTGTACAAATACATACCAGTATGTGGATTCATATCGGTATTCATGATATATCGCCCAGCCCTAGCATAATACCTACAGATAAGTGTGTCAACACATCTTATCAACACTAGGGGTTTAACTGTACACTTATTCGTACCGAACCGGTCGGTACAGGGACCTCAGTTCGGTCCGCACTGTGAACCCGAATGGATACACTGCGTTGTAGGCCTATGCCTCTTGAGTAAATCAGCGCTGAAAAAACATTGTTGGCTATTCCGTTAAAACAACTAGAGCCTATGCGCATGTTGTAATCAAAATTCTAATCTTAAATTTACGCATTTCAAACTGTTCTTTTGTGAGACACAGCCTGGAACTAGTTCTGTACGATGGCGAGTGGTGGGGTCGATAAACCAGAATTGGAGGATCCTCCGTTATCATTAAAATCTCCAGTTTCTGAACATTTTGGCTTCCTAGTAGACTACAACAGCAATGGACAGAGAGTTGTGGATAAAACGTTAACTGTATGTCGCCACTGCTCAATGAGAATAGCCTATAAATATGTTGACACATTTACGACGACGTCGTCGTCACCCCAGTATACTGCAGCAAGATGGAAACTCAAAGAAACAGCAACACATCGTCTGCCCTCTGCATTCAAGCAGCCCTTGGCAGCTGACTGACTGGGCCAAAGAGATTACAAGAACGATAGGTAGGCTATGTTAATATTTTCTACAGTCTGGTTTATAGCTGCGGATATGCGCCCATTCTCAGTGGTTGAGAATAGGGGGTTTCAGTAGAGGTTTCAGCACCTCATGAAAGTGCTCGAGCTACGTTACGAACTTACACTCTTACACCCATTACAGCAAACAGGTTACTTGCTCTATATATACACAAACCAAAGCAGAAATTCCCAATGAATTGGCCTATGCACCCAGTGTTGCGCTTACTTAACAGTGAGCCAATCACATTACCCCGGAGTGGGCGATGTACCTTGGTACAGACGCGCATCTGGCACTGAAGGAGGCAGTGTCATGGTGCGTTCGTAACCAAGAGCGAAGTGGGAATTTACCACATACGACTGGGGACAAACCCACTTGAACGGCCCTCAAACTGGTAATTACTATTAGGAAACTCATCTATCATCCTGAGCACTCACATGTTGACCTCTGACATCACCTACTAAGGAAATGGCCTCTAACAGCATTTTCGGCAGTTAAATGCAACAAAACATTATTTATATAAAGCAATCTATTAAATGTGGTTTTTGAACTCTATAGTGGCTTGGGAAAGTATTCACCCCCCTTGGCATTTTTCCTATTTTGTTTGTATCATCTGATTTACACAACATGCCTACCACTTTGAAGACGCAAAATATTTTCTATTGTGAAACAAACAAGACAACAAAACAGAATTTGACCGTGCATAACTATTCACCCCTCCAAAGTCAATACTTTGTAGAGCCACCTTTTGCAGCAATTACAGCTGCAAGTCTCTTGGGGTATGTCTCTATAAGCTTGGCACATCTAGCCACTGGGATTTTTGCCCATTCTTCAAGGCAAAACTGCTCCAGCTCCTTCAAGTTGGATGGGTTCCGCTGGTGTACAGCAATCTTTAAGTCATACCACAGATTCTCAATTGGATTGAGGTCTGGGGTTTGACTAGGCCATTCCAAGACATTGAAATGTTCCCCCTTAAACCACTAGAGTGTTGCTTTAGCAGTATGCTTAGGGTCATTGTGGTCCTCTGTAGCTCAGCTGGTAGAGCACGGTGCTTGTAACGCCAAGGTAGTGGGTTCGATCCCCGGGACCACCCATACACAAAAAAAATGTATGCACACATGACTGTAAGTCGCTTTGGATAAAAGCGTCTGCTAAATGGCATATTATTATTATTGTCCTGCAGGAAGGTGAACCTCCATCCCAGTCTCAAATCTCTGGAAGACTGAAACAGGTTTCCCTCAAGAATGTCCCTGTATTTAGCGCCATCCATCATTCCTTCAATTCTGACCAGTTTCCCAGTCCCTGCAGATGAAAATCATCCCCAAAGCATGATGCTGCTACCACCATGCTTCACTGTGGGGATGGTGTTCTCGGGGTGATGAGAGGTGTTGGGTTTGCACCAGACATAGCGTTATCCTTGATGGCCAAAAAGCTCAATTTTAGTCTCATCTGACCAGAGTACCTTCTTCCATATGTATGGGGAGTCTCCCACATGCCTTTTGGCGAACACCAAACGTGTTTGCTTATTTCTTTCTTAAAGCAATGGCTTTTTTCTGGCCACTCTTCCGTAAAGCCCAGCTCTGTGGAGTGTACGGCTTAAAGTGGTCCTATGGACAGATACTCCAATCTCCGCTGTGGAGCTTTGCAGCTCCTTCAGGGTTATTTTTGGTCTCTTTGTTGCCTCTGATTAATGCCCTCCTTGCCTGGTCCATGAGTTTTGGTGGGCGGCCTTCTGTTGGCAGGTTTTGTTGTGGTGCCATATTCTTTCCATTTTTTAATAATGGATTTAAAATGGTGCTCCGTGGGATGTTCAAAGTCTAGGATATTTTTTTTATAACCCAACCCTGATCTGTACTTCTCCACAACTTGGCCCCTGACCTGTTTGGAGAGCTCCTTGGTCTTCATGGTGCCGCTTGCTTGGTTGTGGCCCTTGCTTAGTGGTGTTGCAGACTCTGGGGCCTTTCAGAACAGGTGTATATATACACTGAGATCATGTGACACTTAGTTAAATAAAGTCCACCTGTGTGCAATCTAATTGTGACTTCTGAAGGTAATTGGTTGCACCAGATCTTATTTAGGGGCTTCATAGCAAAGGGGGTGAATACATATGCACGCACCACCATTCCGTTATTTATTTTTTCAATTTTTTTTTCATTTCACTTCCCCATTTTGGACTACTTTGTTTATGTCCATTACATGAAATCCAAATAAACATCAATTTGAAATTACAGGTTGTAATGCAACAAAATAGGAAAAACGCCAAGGGGGATGAATACTTTTGCAAGGCACTGTATAATTTACAAGCATGATAGTTGTACTTTTAGTTTATGGTTATAGCTTGTTGGCCATTAGCCAATCGGCGTTTCGCAACGAGTTAAAATCACATGAATGCGTCGAACTGGTATTTACAACTTCACAACTGGTAAATTCCCGCCTCCCACATGGTTGCAAACGCAGCATCGGAGTGGACATCTTGAGGCCCAACATAACAATCCGGTCACAACAGACAATGCAAGGAACATTGTGAATGCTGAACATTGTGGATGACATTACATTTGTCTGTGACCCCACAACCTTAATACGTACCGAACCATAGGTTTGTTGAACCGTTACACCCCCTAATCAACAATACTACATAAACTCAGCAAAAAAAGAAACGTCCTCTCACTGTCAACTGCGTTTATTTTCAGCAAACTTAACATGTGTAAATATTTGTATGAACATAAGATTCAACAACTGAGACATAAACTGAACAAGTTCCACAGACATGTCACTAACAGAAATTGAATAATGTGTCCCTGAACAAAGGGGGAGGGGGTCAAAATCAAAACATTAAGTACTGCAGTGCATCTCCTGCTCATGGACTGCACCAGATTTGCCAGTTCTTGCTGTGAGATGTTACCTCACTCTTCCACCAAGGCACCTGCAAGTTCCCAGACATTTCTGGGGGGGGAATGGCCGTAGCCCTCACCCTCCGATCCAACAGGTCCCAGACGTGCTCAATGAGATTGAGATCCGTGCTCTTCGCTGGCCATGGCAGAACACTGACATTCCTGTCTTGCAGGAAATTACGCACAGAACGAGCAGTATGGCTGGTGACATTGTCATGCTGGAGGGTCATGTCAGGATGAGCCTGCAGGAAGGGTACCACATGAGGGAGGAGGATGTCTTCCCTGTAACGCACAGCGTTGAGATTGCCTGCAATGACAACAAGCTCAGTCCGATGATGCTGTGATACACCGCCCCAGACCATGACGGACCCTCCACCTCCAAATCGATCCCGCTCCAGAGTACAGGCCTCGGTGTAACGCTCATTCCTTAGACGATAACCACGAATCCGACCATCACCCCTGGTGAGACAAAACCGTGACTCGTCAGTGAAGAGCACTTTTTGCCAGTCCTGTCTGGTCCAGCGACGGTGGGTTTGTGCCCATAGGCGACGTTGTTGCCGGTGATGTCTGGTGAGGACCTGCCTTACAACAGGCCTATAAGCCCTCAGTCCAGCCTCTCTCAGCCTATTGCGGACAGTCTGAGCACTGATGGAGGGATTGTGCATTCCTGGTGTAACTCGGGCAGTTGTTGTTGCCATCCTGTACCTGTCCCGCAGGTGTGATGTTCGGATGTACCGATCCTGTGCAGGTGTTGTTACACGTGGTCTGCCACTGCGAGGACGATCAGCTGTCCATCCTGTCTCCCTGTAGCGCTGTCTTAAGAGTCTCACAGTACGGACATTGCAATTTATTGCCCTGGCCACATCTGCAGTCCTCATGCCTCCTTGCAGCATGCCTAAGGCACGTTCACGCAGATGAGCAGGGACCCTGGGCATCTTTCTTTTGGTGTTTTTCAGAGTCAGTAGAAAGGCCTCTTTAGTGTCCTAAGTTTTCATAACTGTGACCTTAATTTCCTACCGTCTGTAAGCTGTTAGTGTCTTAACGACCGTTCCACCGGTGCATGTTAATTGATTGTTTATGGTTCATTGAACAAGCATGGGAAACAGTGTTTGAACCCTTTACAATGAAGATCTGTGAAGTTATTTAGATTTTTACGAATTACCTTTGAAAGACAGGGTCCTGAAAAAGGGACGTTTCTTTTTTTTGCTGAGTTTTTAACAGATAACCTAATACCTACTGTTAGACTTAGGAGTAGACTGTATTGTACTGCACTGTGGAATACTGTACTGTATTGCACTGTTCAAACTTACTCAGCCACGCCCTCTGCTCGCTCGCCGCCCTCTTCGCTGCCAGGGGTCCTGGCTGGCTGGGGTGTCCCTGCAGCCTGCCTGTCTGGACCTGATGACTGAGAGGCGGTGTTGGGGGCTGGAGAGGGGGTAGGGGTGGTGGAGGTCGGGGTGAAGGAGGACCCCTCTCCAGTCTGGGGGTCCTGGGAGGGAGTGTGGCCAGGGGCGGGTTTGGACTCGGCTGTGGTGGCGGAGTCTGATGGGGAGGGCTGGGCGGGTTCTGAGGAGGCGGGGCCAGCAGAAGGGGAGGAGCTGGGCTGGAGCTGTGGGAGAGCGCGAGTGTGTCAGAATCAGATACATGGGTCACACACAGGCATGCATGGACATGAGACACACTTACCCTGAACTCTTTGCCAAATTTCCGTAGCTCCTCCAACTGTGTTCTCTGCAGGACTGAGGGAACTGAGAGGGAGAGAGAAAATCATTGAGAGAAAATCTATTTTTCAAAAGACCTGAGATGGAGGGGGAATGACAGGGACCAGTCAAATGGAGAGAGAAAGGAAAGCTAACCTTTGCCGCTCTTGCCGTCCTGAGGGCTGGCTGGGCCTTCTGTCCTCTCCTTAGCCGCTGAGCTCAGGATCTCATTCACTGAGAGCGAGAGAAAAAGAAAGCAAGAGAGATGGAGAGAGATAAAGAGGTAGAGAGAGGAACAGAAATCATTAAAAATCACAAACATAACTTCAATAGATCAATAAACAACAATTCTGTAAAAGGATAGCGCAGTAATCATCTTCCTCCTCACCATCCACAGTGAACAGAGGGGTGGGGCCAGAGGACTTGGGTGTTGCCGAGGCGATCGAGGAGGAGGAAGTGTCCAGGTAGGCGGGGCCAGCCAGAGCAGGGTCGTCTGGTTTTGGAGAGCGAGAGACTGCGGAGAGAGAGAAAGAGAAGGAGAGAGAAGGGAAAAGGAGAGGTGAGGGATGTGAATAGTCTAGAATATGAGTGGTGGAAATGTGCGTTTCTGTGCACTTTCAGATGAGGTGTGTGTACCTGCAGGTGAGGACTGGGAGCTTGGGTTGCGCAGAGTTCTATTGGTCTGTACGGATCTCTGGGCTTTGGGGGAAGTTCTGGACGACACTGATACACAGAAAGAGCACAATTAACACTCAATATACCCAAAACCTCACACACACACACACACACACGCTCCCTCAATATACCCAAACAGACACAGCCTTACCTCCGTTGACAGAAGAGCGTGAGGCATCGGCCAGAGCTTGTGGGTGAGAGATGGAGTGAGGAATCGGGTGAGAGGAGGAAGAGGAGGGGGTAGGGCTACTGGGCTGGGCTGGGGGGCTGGCTTGGGACTGGTGGGGAGAGTAGGCGCCCCTGACGGACAGCGGGCTGCTCCTATCAGAACCCTGGGTGGGTCTAGAGGAGCCAGGGGCTCCTGTTCGATTGGGTATTGGACCAGAGGCTCCGCCCCTCAGGCTGCTTGGGGACACACCCATCTCCCTGGCCCTCTGGGGAAGAGGAATGTATTTACCCTCCCTAGAGAGAGAGAGATAAACTGAACAAAAGTATAAACGCAACATGCAACAATTTCAAAGATTTTACTGAGTTACAGTTCATATAAGGAAATCAGTCAATTTAAATAAATTCATTAGGCCCTAATCTATGGATGTCACATGACTGGGAATACAGATATGCATCGGTTGGTCACATATACCTTAAATAAAAAGGTAGGGGCGTGGATCAAAAAAAACACTCAGTATCTGGTGTGACCACCATTTGCCTCATGCAAACGCAACATTTCCTTCGCATAGAGTTGATTGTGGCCTGTGGAATTTTGTCCCACTCTTCAATGGCTGTGCGAAGTTGCTGGATATTGGCGGGAACTGGAACACGCTGTCGTACACGTCAATCCAGAACATCCCAAACATGCTCAATGGGTGACATGTCTGGTGAGTATGCAAGCCGAGAAAGAACTGGGACATTTTCAACTTCCAGGAATTGTGTACAGATCCTTGCGACATGGGGCCTTGCATTATCATGCTGAAACATGAGGTGATGGCGGAGTATGAATGGCACGACAATGGGCCTCAGGATCTCATCACGGTATCTCTGTGCATTCAAATTGCCACCGATAAAATGCAATTGTGTTCATTGTCCGTAGCTTATACCTGCCCATACCATAGCCCCACCGCCACCATGGGGCACTCTGTTCACAATGTTGACATCAGCAAACCGCTCGCCCACACGAAGCCATACATGCCGTCTGCCCGGTATAGTTGAAACCGGGATTCATCCGTGAAGAGCACACTTCTCCAGCGTGCCAGTGGCCAACAGCTCTGGTGGACATTCCTGCAGTCAGCATGCCAATTGCACGCTCCCTCAAAACTTGAGACATCTGTGGCATTGTATTGTGTGACAAAACTGCACATTTTAGAGTGGCCTTTATCATCCCCAGCACAAGGTGCACCTGGGTAACGATCATGCTATTTAATCAGCTTCTTGATATGCCACACCTGTCAGGTGGATGGATTATCTTGGCAAAGGAGAAATGCTCACTAACAGGGATGTAAACAAATTTGGGTTCGAAATTTGAGCTAAATAAGCTTCTGGTGCTCATGGAAAATTTCTGAGATCTTTTATTTCAGCTCATGAAACATGGGACCAACACTTTACATGTTGCATTTATATTTTTGTTCAGTGTATGTTAGAGTGCCGTTACGTCTGTCTGTGTATACAACTGAGTGTGCAGCCTACATCCTCGCACAGATGCAGTTTTGTCAACTGTGTTTATGCGTTCATGTGTTGAGTCTACAACTAAGCTTGTGTATGCTTGCGATTCCCCTCCGGACTCACCTGCTCCCGGCACTGCTCTGGAATCCGGGGCTGCCCCTCTCCCTCCCCTCGTCTCTCTCTCGGACCACGGCGCTGTACTTGTCCTCCTCGCTCTTATCGTCGTTCTCCAGGTTGGTGCGGTGGCGGTACTGGGGGCTGCCCTCGATCTCATTCGCCAGGCGGGCCGCGCGTGCCTCCCGCTGCCGGAAGCCATCTGAGCTGCCCCTTTCCAGGGGAACACTGAAGGGGGAGAAAGACCGAGATACGACTTCCAAGGTCAATCAAAAATGTGTGTGAGAAAGAAAGGGTGTTGTGAGTGAATAAGGCTGTGTTCACACAGGCAGCCCAATTCTGATCTTTTTTTCACTAATTGGTATTTTGAAAGATCAGATCTGAAAAATATCTAATGTGATTGGTCAAAAGACCAATTAGTGGAAAAAATATCAGAATTGGGCTGCCTGTGTAAACGCTGCCTAAGACAGAGAATGATACAGAGCTATATAGACAAAGCGACCTGAGCATATTCCACATCAGAATAAGAAGCTAAGGGGAGGATACTCACGTATACATGGAGAGGCTGGAATCATAGGTGGACGTGACGCCATATGTCTCCTCGTTAAACTTGAACATTTCGCTGGCATCCCAGCCATTAGACTGACAGAGACAGAAGAACCGTACGGTCAGTGTGTGCCTGTGTCTCACCAAGTGTGTGTGTGTGTGCGTGCGTCAGTGACCAGGTCTCCATCCAACCATTTCATGCAGATTAATTACCTAACACACAAAACTCACAACAGGCCTGATGGAAACAGCGAATTTGTCGTCAAAACATCCTATTGTCGACAAGACAATTTCTTTGGTCTGTGAAATAGATTGCCATAATTGCGGAGGAAACGCTGTTATGTGTAACTATTGATATAATAACCACCATGTCTAAATAAACTTGGAGTCACGCAATGATATGTTACGTTGTTGTAGCCTACTACCATCACGTCGTGTAAAAGCATAAAGGGTTTATAGGCAGATGAAATAAGTTATGAACTTCACATTGTGGTTAAGGGCACATTGAGCTTCATGCAAATTTCCAATAAATATTGAGGGTGTTATTTGAATTCTGGTGACATGATGATTGGTGCTTGGCTGCCGTTATCAAATACAAATTCTCTTGCTCTTCATCATATAACCCCGTCAACTTTATCAGCAAACTTGTCTAGAGAGCATGCACCAAAACCAGATTGGGCAAGTTTGCTATTTATCACAACAGTTTTTTGTGAATTGGATGGAAACCTAGCTACTGTGTCTATGCATCTCACCGTGTCCGTCTCCAGGTCGAAGCCTTCTCCGTTGCTGTCCCCTCCGTCCCACCGCTGCAGCACCTTCTCCCTGTGCTCCCCGTTCACCCGCGATGAGCTGATTGCTGTATCTGTGAAAGCATCTACACACACAGCCCAAATTTGAAGGTATAATGTGTCATCTACTAGGGGTACATAATGACGCACACACACACTTGGTTCACCCTCCCCATCTGTCTCATTCAGTTCGACTGCTTACTTAAAACATACATCCTTATCTTGAATCAGTTTCAGTCACACTGACAACGCACTCTCTCTCACACACACACTTACCTCTGATGGCGTAGTTGAGGTCCACATCTCGGCAAGTCATTGTGACCAGGTCGCCGGGGCTGAAGATCATGGTGTCTGTGATCTCCTCGATCCTGGGCAGGGAGGGGGGCAAGCCTCCCCCTCCGTCTCCATCCGCCTCTCCTCCCTCACTCCACTTGTGGACTGCATCGACCACCAGCTCACACTGGAGTAAAAACACATTAGGACCACGGATGAACCACAGAGGTTAACTGAAGAGTGACTGCAGGCAGTGGTCAATGTGACCTGGGATGTATTCATTACACTGATTCCATTGCAAAACACTGTCTGTTGCAAAACATTTTAATCCAAACGTAAAACGTTTTGCAACGAAAGCAAGTTTCTATTGGACAATTTCAGGTAGGCCCTTCCTGGTGTTGCATGGTATACCAAAACGTCGGTAGTTTTTCGATAATAGAACATGATAAACTGTTCGGTACTCGATTTTTTGTTACTTTCGGTACTTCTGTCAAATGTGTAGAAATGTTGAAACTGTTACTTACTGTTCGCAAAACAATATAAATATAGGCTAGAACACTTTACCGGTAGCTTCCAGCTATTGTAGGCCAATGGCTGATTTACACAATTTTTTAAAATTAATTCTCTTATTTCGGTCTCTCCCAAAGATTATCTATTTCCTCAGCGAACTGACTGTGCTCCTAAGGGCCGCCCCCCCTTGCCTCGTTAATGACAACATTACTGGTAGACGATGCACATTTTTTATAAAATAAGCTACTTCAATGCAAATGTTAATCAGTACAATAAAATAAGTCCCAAATGTAAGGGAAAAGAGAAACAGATTGTCATCTGTAGCAACATGAAATCAGCCAAAACAAGCTCAATAACTCAATGCATGCACACACTCCTATTGAATATTCATTCACCTTGTTTTTGGATAGGCCTAGGCTACATCTTAATTGACCCAATTTATCAATAGAGATGTAGTATCGTTTTGGTATCTGTTGAGTAAACCTGGTATTGAAGTCCCTAGAGTAAACGGTAAAGAGCAGTGGGCCAGTAACCGAAAGAAGTTCGCTGGTTCAAATCCCAGAGCCCTTGAAAAACTGCTCCCCGGGGTGCCGATGACGTGAACGTCGATTAAGGCAGCCCCCCGCACCTCTCTGATTCAGAGAGGTTGGGTTAAATGCGGAAGACACATTTCGGTTGAATGCATTCAGATGTGCAACTGACTAGGTTTTGTAATGGAATCCGACTAATGAATACACCTGAGATCAAGGTGAACATCTGACCACAACCATGTTTCTAGGAGGGGTCTATAACTTGTCGGTATGCAGAACACCCCTGTATGTCTAATACAAGGTAGTATAAAATTACCCTTGAGCTGAGGGTCTTGAAGATGCCTTCATACACATTTCCACTCTTCACTCGGACGTCACAGGTGGAGCCCTTGAAGGATAAAAAATATATATAATAATATGTCTCCCGAGAGTAATAAGTCTCCCGAGTGGCGCAGTGGTCTAAGGCACTGCATCGCAGTGCTACCTGTGTCACTAGAGATCCTGGTTCGAATCCAGGCTCTGTCGTAGCCGGCCGCGACCGGGAGACCCATGGGGTGGCGCACAATTGGCCCAGCGTTGTCCAGGGTAGGGGAGGGAATGGCCGGCAGGGATGTAGCTCAGTTGGTAGAGCATGGCGTTTGCAACGCCAGGGTTGTGGGTTTGATTCCCACGGGGGGTATAAAAAATAATGTATGCACTAACTGTAAGTCGCTCTGGATAAGAGCGTCTGCTAAATGACTAAAATGTAATGTAAATGTATATGGTTATTGGTCATTTCATGAAGATATACATTAGTAGACAGTTGTCGACAACTTAAATAGTGGAAAGAGTGCACATTAGGGCAATGTGTATGTGTTGCATCAAAGTAAGGTACCATGGTGGACCAGGGCCTAATTGACCAAATGAACACTCACCACTACAGCTGTGAGATAGTGAAGCATCCTGGTGTTGTTGTAGACACCTTCAAATACCTGCAAGTTGCAAACAAACATGTCTGACTTCTATTTCAAAATGTGACCTTACTCTACCCGCAATTTCCTTTTAACGTTTTAGAGTTTACATTTTGTACAATGGTATGGAAGCAAACAAAGAGAAAGAAAGACAACCTAGATTATGTCATCAAAAGAGTACTAGGCTATGCACTGTTACATAAAACGGCTGTAGTACATGCTGGATAGCCTACATTTCATGATGTGTGACTTACGGGAGAGGGCTGAGATGGCGGCTTCATTGTATTTCTTGTCCTGAATGTGGGGAGAGAACATTAGCAACAGACAAGACAAATGGGTGTAGCTGGCTCTGGGGCAAAATGCTGCAACGCAAGAAATAGGCCGGCAGCTGCACCACTTTCAATGTAGCTAACAAACATGCAAACTTGCAAAGCATTATGGACACGGGACATTACGTTGATCAAATGCGCACTTTTTAGCGTGGCGGTTCTCGATCTGTCATAGGACTTTCTATGCAGATCTGTCTAGGAGACCTGTCTATGCAGTAGTCGGGCAAAAGACTGATCACGGTCACGGATGCGTGCCGACGCCGGTGATCCACGCGTTAGTTAGCTATGACATTAGGGGGGGTGACAAACTAGCCCCGTAGCGGATCATGTTCTGTTCTCTATTACTGTGTCGTTCGACATTGTTTGCGAGGCTTAACGAAAGCAATTGTGTTGACACAAGCTGGTTAACTAGGGTTAGCTAAAACCGAAGGTAACGTTAATGCGATTTGGCTAACAATGTAGCTAACGTTTCCTAGCGGTAGCCTGCTAACGTGCAATTATTTTAGCTAAAGTAATCTAGTAACTGGCTATCAATTTGGAGTAACTGGCGAGATTGTCATACGATTAAAAATCTAAATAATAGCTTGTTTTGGTACAATACAATAGTTAGCTATTTGTTGTCTAGCTAACGTTAGCTGGCAAGCTAAACAAGACAGTTAGTAAGGAGGAAACTAACTGCAAACTGGTAACTAATTTAAGAATTGCTAGATAGACAGACACGTTGAATACAATAAATAACCAGTGTTAATACTTTTTAGTCATGTGCATCCCTGTTACTCCGCAGTCTTGTTTATTCTGTGAAAAATCGTACGACTTAACAGGCCAAACAAAATCCAAAGCAAATGCTTAAAAAAACTACAAAAACACGATAATCCCCTCCCCACAGAAAGTGAATGGGCATATTGGGGTCAATCAAATGTATCGTCTATCCCATTGGTTCAGACACCAGTCAATCATACCAATGTCAATTTAGCAGACCCTCTGTGCCCATTGGCCGCAAATACATCTATCATATTTACTTCGTTCCAATTGGCTTTAAACAGCGAGTTAAAGCCTCCGTTTGACATGGGCACGCCCACTAATCCTCGCATTGACCGGTAAACCTCTATGGATATGTGGCAGATCCCCGGACTTGCTTGACAACTGTGGCCGAACATGTGCTTACCTTCCAGGCACAGCTCTGTTGGTATTGCTCCCACTGATGTGAGGGGGCAACCCTGCTGGCCCTGCCGTTCCATTGGAGGTTTTTCGTCCGCCTGAACCGGGTTGTTGCTGGTGTGACACGTGCCAATAATTACACCTCAAGTAACAGTTATACTGATTCAATTTGTCTTTAGTCTACTAAATAGTATTTGACATTACCAGACTGGCTACCTAGCTAGTGTACAAGTAAGTCAATGAGGACACCATCGATAAAGCTCACGTTAGCTAGCCAACTTTAAGCTAGCTGCTAACAAATATCGAACAAACTAGCTAGAATTCATACAGAAAACAATACATGTAGCAACAAGCTACCCTTGCTTAGCAACTTGATACGACTACAACTCACGTTCTGTCGACGAAAAGACATTGCCTCTTCGGAACTTGATCGATAGCTTAGCTGGCTACTGTAGTACAGCCTTGCACGTTATAGCTAGCTCAATGGCTAGCTAGACGAGCAAGCAGTAATGTCCCTTCTGTAGCTAAAACTTTTAGCACGTAGTTTTTCGTTTCCTTTCCGTAGATATACTCTTGCGTGTGGCTTACTCCGATTGCATGTCATTTGTAATTTGAATAGATTATAAAACTCTGGGAAAACAAATTCGCCGGTTTGGCACCACAAAGATGTTGTAGTCTGCGCGTGGCTGACTGACTGGGTTGATGGGGGCGTGTACGAGTGTGTATGTGCGCATTCACAATCTAAGAACGTGCACGCGCTGAACAGTTTAGACCTCAAAACTGCGGTCGTCACTAGTTTCCAGCCAAACCCCGCCTATTTCTAAAATGTATCTTCTTAAAATCTGATTTTAAACCTAACCTTAAATTATGACCAAAAAGCGATTTTTTTCCCTTCATTAATTTTTATGATATATCCATTTGACTTTGTGGCAACTAGTGACAACCCAAAGCTGCAATAATTACTGTAACATTCCTTTACATCCTTCCCCTTTATTCAGTAAGAAACAATAACAGTGAACCAAAGCAACAACACACGAGGCCATAATGTTTCAGTATAATTATATTATATCATATTATCATTAAATTCAATGTAGTACCTGAAACTAACCACACAGGTTGGACAAAACCCTGCCCACCGTCAACACAAGGTCCCAGCAAAAGAGAGAGCGAGAGACAGACAGAGACAGAAAGGCACAAATAGAGTTCAACATTTGAAAAGGATGAACAGGGGGATGGGTAATATGTGTAAAAGATGATTACAAGGCTCTGAGTAGAGTGGAGGACAAACAGAAGAAGGAAAGGTATAAACAAAGAGAGGAAGGAGGGAGATACAAAGAGAAAGAAAGAGAGAGGCACTGAACTGAATGGCAGACAGGCGGACATGGCTACACAACCTAGGCACAGGTTGAAGGAGTATGACAGAGGTGACAACACAGAAAGGCACGAGTAGAAAAATGTCCCCCCCCCCCTTATATTTTTCTTATTTTCTATTTCTGCACATTAAAATGAAATTAGGATGAGGTCCAGGAGGAGAGGACAGTATGAGCGTGAGGGAAAGACTGAGTATGAGGCTTAGCAATATAAAAAAAGGCACAAACAAATTTCAACTGAAATAACCGGATGGGGGCAAGAACAAGTGTTACACATTACATGGAGTAAACAACATACAATAAAAGGCATTTAAAAAAACTAAATAAAATTAATACTATTATTTCCGACCATCATCATATTTCCATTATCATTATTATCAATAATAAAGTACTTTTTTATCTGAAGGAAAGATATAATCGCTCTCTCTCTACCTCTGGCCACTTCTCTACCATTAAAGAAAACCAGAAAATGACTGGAGAGAGAAAAAGAAAGAGAGAGAAAGAGGTTGAAAGAGTGACTGAGGTATATGTATCCTGCCTGCCGGTTCTAGCTTAGTCTCTTTGCCACCTTGTAAGTATATGGTTGCCCTCCATCTCTACCTCTGTGAAAGTATACTGTTGGCCAGTAGAATATCTGCAGGATATTGAGGTATGGTACTGCTGGGTTCAGAGGATATATCTCTCACTACCTACATCCATAAATTGATTCAAAAGTCAACAAAAAGCGTACCAAGAGGTGTACCGGCAAAAAAGCTTATCTCGCTAAACATTAGTGTACCTTTATTTAGTGTTGTAAGGTGCTCCCATCCCTCTCTCTTCTCTATCACCCATTTTCTCTTTCTCTCAATCTTGCTGAATCTCCCAGAATGCTTGTGTTTTAATAGTGTTAGTACGTCCTTCTAACCCCCTCCCCTCACAGTCTCGTAATAAAATACAAATACTGGTTATGAATGGCTATGACTCCCACCTCCTCCACTCTCCCTTTCGCACAAACACCCCCCTCCCTCCTCAGAAGAAGGAGTACTGGTTGTCAATGGCTCTTGCCCTCCCTCCTTCCCGCTCTTCGCCCTCCATCCCATCCAGTTGGCGGAGAGGAGCTTCCCTCTCCTCCCAGTCCTCCACTCCTTCTCCTGCACCTCCTCCTGCAGTTGCTGCAGTTCCTCCTCCTCCACCCCCCAGCTCTGTCTCGGTCCCTCGTTCCTGGGGTGGGGTTGGGGGTGGCGGCCGGCCGGGGGGCAGGGGTGGAGGAGGAGGCTGGGGGGGGCTACGGGGTCTGCTGGTCAAGTCTGTTGGGAGGAAAGAACAGCCGAGAGAGAAAAGCAGAGAAAGAAAGAGTGGCAAAAGGTGTAAATAAAGGAGGGGTGGGCAGGGCGGGGGACAAGGTAAAGGTGAAATTTCCAGAGAGTGAGCGGTGAGAAGGGAGAAGAGGAGGAGGAAGAGGGGGAGAGACAGAGTGAGTGTCATGGCCGCGATGTCTGTGTGACAGGTCCATGTGAGTCATGGAATCAGTCGACACACACACACACACACACTGTGCGCGCACGTACACACACACACATTCCTTGTTCCCGTCTATTAAGTACATATAATTTAAAACACAAAACAATGCATTGACTGATAATGTTCTATGAAGATTCTACATGATCCTAAACGTTTTAGCAGATACAACATTCTTTAGCAGAGGTGGTCTCTCAAGTCATTGCTCTAGGAGTGAGCTTTGTTCTAAAAAAAACTCTATGGTAGGTCCAGTTCTAGATAAGGTTAGTGCAAACTTTACCTTCACTGGAAGACTGAGCAGCACACTGAGGTGAATGGCCACTCTAGCTAGCTCTACACTCACGCTATGGTGCGTTCCATCGCTTTCTTTCTCTCTGTCTCTCTCTAGGTCTCTCTCGCTAGGTCTCTCTCCTGCTGTGTCTCTCTCTCTCGCTGGCTCTCTCTCTAGGTCCCTCTCTCTAGGTCTCTTTCTCGATGTCTCTCTCTCTCTGGCTGTCTCTCACTCTCTCTCTGGCTGTCTCTCACTCTCTCTCTGGTGGTCTCTCTCTCTCTCTCTCTCTCTCTGGTGGTCTCTCTCTCTCTCTCTCCAGGTCCCTTTCTCTCTAGGTCCCTCTCTCTCCAGGTCCCCCTCTCTCTCGGTCTCTCTCTCTCGGTCCCTCTCTCTAGGTCCCTCTCTCTCTAGGTCTTGGTCCGTCTCTCTCGGTCTCTCTCTCTCACCGTCTCTCTCTCTCTCTCTGTCGGTCTCTCTCTCTCTCTCTCGGTCCCTCCCTCTCTCTCGGTCCCTCCCTCTCTCTCGGTCCCTCTCTCTCGGTCCCTCTCTCTCGGTCCCTCTCTCTAGGTCCCTCTCTCTAGGTCCCTCTCTCTAGGTCCCTCTCTCTCGCTCCAGGTCTCTCGGTTTCTCTCTCTCGGTCTCTCTCTTTCGCCGTCTTTCTCTTGCCATCTCTCTCAGTCTCGCTCTCTCAGCCTCTCTCTCTCTCTGTCTCTCTCTCTCAGTCTCTTGCTCTCGCTCTAGGGGTTTGTCTCTCTCGCTCTTGGTCTGTCTCTCTCTCGGTCTCTCAGTACCTCACTCACTCTCGGTTTCTCTCACCCTCTCTCTCGGTCTCTCTCACAGTCTCTATCGGTCTCTCTCTTGCCGTATCTCTCTCTTGCCATCTTTCTCTCCAGGTCCCTCTCTCTCAAGGTCCCTCTCTCTCCAGGTCCCTCTCTCTCCAGGTCCCTCTCTCTCCAGGTCCCTCTCTCTCGGTTTCTCTCTCTCTAGGTCTCGGTCCGTCTCTCTCGCTGTCTCTCTCTCTCGCCGTCTTTCTCTCGTCGTCTCTCTCTGTCTCTGTTTCGGTCTGTCTCTCTCGCTCTAGGTCTGTCTCTCTCGCTCTAGGTCCCTCTCTCTGGGTCCCTCTCTCTCGCTCTAGGTCTCTCGGTTTCTCTCTCTCTCGGTTTCTCTCTCTCTAGGTCTCGGTCCGTCTCTCTCGCCGTCTTTCTCTCGCCGTCTTTCTCTCTCTCGGTCGCTCTCTGTCTCTCTCGGTCGCTCTCTGTCTCTCTCTGTCTCTCTCTGGGTCTGTCTCTCTCTCTCTGGGTCTGTCTCTCTCTCTCTCTCGGTCTGTCTCTCTCTCTCTCGGTCTGTCTCTCTCTCTCTCGGTCTGTCTCTCTCTCTCTCGGTCTGTCTCTCTCTCTCTCTCTCTCGGTCTGTCTCTCTCTCTCTCTCGGTCTGTCTCTCTCTCTCTCTCGGTCTGTCTCTCTCTCTCTCGGTCTGTCTCTCTCTCTCTCGGTCTGTCTCTCTCTCTCAGTCTGTCTCTCTCTCTCTCGGTCTGTCTCTCTCGCTCTAGGTCTGTCCCTCTCTCTCTCTCTCTCTCTCTCTCCCTCTCTCTCGGTCCCTCTCTCTCGGTCCCTCTCTCTCGGTCCCTCTCTCTCGGTCCCTCTCTCTAGGTCCCTCTCTCTAGGTCCCTCTCTCTATGTCTCTCTCTCTATGTCTCTCTCTCTCGCCGTCTTTCTCTCGCGGTCTCGCTCTCTCAGCCTCTCTCTCTCTTTCTCTCTCTCTCGGTCTCTCGCTCTAGGGGTCTGTCTCTCTCACTCTAGGTTTGTCTCTCTCGCTCTTGGTTTGTCTCTCTCTCGGTCTCTCAGTTACTCACTCACTCTCGGTTTCTCTCACTCTCTCTCAGTTTCTCTCACTCTCTCTCAGTTTCTCTCACTCTCTCTCAGTTTCTCTCAGTTTCTCTCACTCTCTCTCAGTTTCTCTCACTCTCTCGTTCGGTCTCTCTCACTCTCTCGTTCGGTCTCTCTCACAGTCTCTATCGGTCTCTCTCTCTTGCCGTCTCTCTCTCTTGCCGTCTCTCTCTCTTGCCGTCTCTCTCTCTTGCCGTCTCTCTCTCCAGGTCCCTCTCTCTAGGTCCCTTTCTCTCGGTTTCTCTCTCTCTAGGTCTCGGTCCGTCTCTCTCGCTGTCTCTCTCTCGCCGTCTTTCTCTCGCCGTCTCTCTCTGTCTCTCTCGGTCTGTCTCTCTCGCTCTAGGTCTGTCTCTCTCGTTCTCGGTCTCTCTCTCGGTCTGTCTCTCTCGTTCTCGGTCCCTCTCTCTCTAGGTCTCAGTCCGTCTCTCGCCGTCTTTCTCTCGCCGTCTCTCTCGGTCGCTCTAGGTCTGTCTCTCGCCATCTCTCTCGGTCGCTCTAGGTCTGTCGCTCTAGGTCTGTCTCTCGCCGTCTCTCTCGGTCGCTCTAGGTCTGTCGCTCTAGGTCTGTCGCTCTAGGTCTGTCGCTCTAGGTCTGTCGCTCTCTCTCTCTCTGTGGAGTCTGGTCTCACTTACACACAGTCAGAGATGGGGGTTGATGGAGAGTCAGGGTGGCGCGTGGTGATGACATCACAGACTGTGGGCCGGCTGCCTGCCCTGTCCCGGCCTGCGAAGAATGACCCAACGAAAACACAATAACAAAGACAGCCAATCAGAGCTCTGGAAGGCACGGGAGAGGGGGGAGGAAGGGGAGGGACTGAAAGAAGGGTGTAGAAGGAGAGTAGGTAGAGTGCTAGGGCCTAGGGGCTTAGAGGGTAGTAGGGGCGAGGGGTTGATTTGGAATTGTGTGTGAGTGTGTGTGAGGGGGGGCAGTTGTAAGGGGCAGGGGTGTATGGGTGGGAGCATGTATAGGCTGATGTAACATCCAAGCCAAAATCAGTGTAAATTGATGGGACCAAGCCATGCGGAACCACTCCAGTGTGTGTGTACGCATGTAAGCACCCATGCTGTAGTGGCCACAGGATGAGGATGCAAAGCAGCCAGTCTTATGTTATAATGACATTGGCAGAAACATCATGCAGTGGCCATGTTTTAGCACACACAACATTACTTATGGCCTGTACACACACAAGTACACACTCCTGATCTTCAATGGGATGATACACACTCACACTGTACTGATTCACTGACGTAATAGCATAGTGTAACCCAATGATAATGCATAAAACATATATACCAGACATACAACGTACAGTGAGGGAAAAAAGTATTTGATCCCCTGCTGATTTTCTACATTTGCCCACTGACAAAGACATGATCAGTCTATAATTGTAATGGTAGGTTTATTTGAACAGTGAGAGACAGAATAACAACAAAAAAATCCAGAAAAACACATGTTATAAATTGATTTGCATTTCAATGAGGGAAATAAGTATTTGACCCCTCTGCAAAACATGACTTAGTACTTGGTGGCAAAACCCTTGTTGGCAATCACAGAGGTCAGACGTTTCTTGTAGTTGGCCACCAGGTTTGCACACATCTCAGGAGGGATTTTGTCCCACTCCTCTTTGCAGATCTTCTCCAAGTCATTAAGGTTTCGAGGCTGACGTTTGGCAACTCGAACCTTCAGCTCCCTCCACAGATTTTCTATGGGATTAAGGTCTGGAGACTGGCTAGGCCACTCCAGGACCTTACTGTTCTTCTTCTTGAGCCACTCCTTTGTCGCCTTGGCCGTGTATTTTGGGTCATTGTCATGCTGGAATACCCATCCACGACCCATTTTCAATGCCCTGGTTGAGGGAAGGAGGTTCTCACCCAAGATTTGACGGTACATGACCCCGTCCATCGTCCCTTTGATGCGGTGAAGTTGTCCTGTCCCCTTAGCAGAAAAACACCCCCAAAGCATAACATTTCCACCTCCATGTTTAACGGTGGGGATGGTGTTCTTGGGGTCATAGGCAGCATTCCTCCTCCTCCAAACACGGCGAGTTGAGTTGATGCCAACGAGCTCGATTTTGGTCTCATCTGACCACAACACTTTCACCCAGTTCTCCTCTGAATCATTCAGATGTTCATTGGCAAACTTCAGACAGGCCTGTATATGTGATTTCTTGAGCAGGAGGACCTTGCGGGCGCTGCAGGATTTCAGTCCTTCACGGCGTAGTGTGTTACCAATTGTTTTCTTGGTGACTATGGTCCCAGTTGCCTTGAGATCATTGACAAGATCTTCCCATGTAGTTCTGGGCTGATTCCTCACCGTTCTCATGATCATTGCAACTCCACGAGGTGAGATCTTGCATGGAGCCCCAGGCTGAGGGAGATTGACAGTTATTTTGTGTTTCTTCCATTTGCAAATAATCACACCAACTGTTGTCACCTCCTCACCAAGCTGCTTGGCGATGGTCTTGTAGCCCATTCCACCCTTGTGTAGGTCTACAATCTTGTCCCTGACATCCTTGGAGAGCTCTTTGGTCTTGGCCATGGTGGAGAGTTTGAAATCTGATTGATTGATTGCTTCTGTGGACAGGTGTCTTTTATACAGGTAACAAACTGAGATTAGGAGCACTCCCTTTAAGAATGTGCTCCTAATCTCAGCTCGTTACCTGTATAAAAGACACCTGGGAGCCAGAAATCTTTCTGATTGAGAGGGGGTCAAATACTTATTTCCCTAATTAAAATGCAAATCAATTTATAACATTTTTGACATGCGTTATTCTGGATTTTTTTGTTGTTATTCTGTCTCTCACTGTTCAAATAAACCTACCATTAAAATTATAGACTGATCATTTCTTTGTCAGTGGGCAAACGTACAAAATCAGCAGGGGATCAAATACTTTTTTCCCTCACTGTACATACAACACCCAAGACTTGCCTTTAGAGGCCAGTGTAAACCCAGTGTAGTTTCATCCTAGTGGAACGTCCTGTGACCTTTCACCCCTGACCTGTTACCTGGCTGCCGGACGGCGGTGGCACCCACAAAGCTGATGAGGGTGACGTCCGAGGCACCCCCAGACTCCAGGGGGATTGGGTGCACGCGGAAGTGCTCCAGCATGTCGAATATGGACTGGAACCACAGGTGCTGCACCCGGCACTGGCCATCCTCGTTCAAAGATAGACGCAGGTGCTGCAGCGGACAGAGAGAAGGGAGAGAGAGGGAGAGAGGAGAAGGGAGGTATGGGGGAGAGAGAGAGCGAGAGAGAGAGAACGAGAAAGGGAATAGAGGGAAGGAGGAGAAGGGGGAGAGAGGAAAGAAGGGAGAAGAGAGGGAGATATGGGTTAGCCTTGGATGCTACTTAGCAGGTGTATCCCCTACCATGGTATAGCTATTTTCCCTACCATTTCACATACAAAGACACTGGTACTTTCCAACACACATGGGTCCCGTGTAGCTCAGTTGGTAGAGCATGGCGTTTGCAACGCCAGGGTTGTAGGTTCGATTCCCACGGGGGGCCAGTATGAAAAAAAAAAGTCGCTCTGGATAAGAGCGTCTGCTAAATGACTAAAATGTAAAAAAAAATATTTAACAACACTGTCTTGCTCTCTCTTTCACACAAGGACAATATAGGAGGAAAGTGGAATCCTAATACACCATCTCCGACGCTCGTTGTATGTGGCAGGGCTT
>NC_139989.1:30909916-30949916 GCF_964263955.1 Coregonus lavaretus | reverse complement strand
TACCTTGGCCTTGCCCTGGAAGTTGAAGGTGAGGACGTACTCCCCGCGGCGTGTCTCGCTCTGGCGCACAAGGAAGACACCGTGGCTGGCCGTACCCCCCGCGAGCACCAGCTGGGCCGCTTTGAGGCGCGACAACGTCCCGTGGAACCACTGGCACTCGCTCAGAGGGTGCTCCACCGCCTCCGCCACGTCTGAGAACAGGAAGGAGCCTGGGAGGTGAGGAGGGATGAGGGGATGGATGGATGAGGGGAGGAGGGATTGGGGAAGTGATGAAAAGATTAGATAAAAAAAAAAGGTGTCACCAGACTTGCTCTGTACATGCTGGTGTGTTTGTTTGTGCGTAGCAGCCTTCACCTGTGGCATCTGGCGTCTCCGCAAATGGTGTGCCCAGGCCGGCTCCGCCCCCACGTCCGTCTGATTCGTCCAGAGGGGCGCGGGGCGGTAACTCTGGGGGGAGAGGGTCCATCAGCGGGGAGGAGCCGCCCACACCTCCATAACACACTGCAACATGACAGGAGCAAAAACATCAGTTTTACTTATTATTTAACCAGACATAAACCGCTCTTCTTGTATTTTCAAATAGCAACGCAACGTTGGGACTCATAGTTAAAACAACTTTTTTCGTCTTGCTTTCTGTATCAGGTGTTAAGTGTTCTAACTGTATATTTGTAAAGCTGCAAACAATTGTCAAACACAGGGAAATCGTCACACAACAATCCTAAATGGGCTCCTAGATCCTATCCTGTGCAGTCATATTTGAGAGGATTAGATAGGAAAGGAATATGGTAGTAGCTCCTCCTTACCTTATTTCTTTTATTCTAGGCAAGTCAGTTAAGAACAAATTCTTATTTACAATGACGGCCTACACCGGCCAAACCCGGACGACGCTGGGCTAATTATGCGCCGCCCTATGGGACTCCCAATCATGGCCGGTTGTGATACAGCCTGGAATCGAACCAGGGATCTGTAGTGACGCCTCAAGCACTGAGATGCAGTGCCTTAGACCGCTGCGCCACTCGGGAGCCCTTATGCTACATGTCTGCTGTTTGTAGATTCTTACAGATTAAGTGTCTAGTGCAGTGATCACCAACCTTTTCTGAGTCAAGTTCACTTTCAAAATGCAAGCCAAGCTCTACAGCTCAGAACTGTTTCTAAACATCTTTTAAAAAATGCAACCTTAACAGTAGGACTGTAACGGAGGCCACCCTAGCGGTGGAGGTTTCAGTGAGGAGGCAGACACTTCGATATGGTGCAAACTCAGACTGAGGGTGTTTATTTACAGTGGTGAGGTGAAGCCGCCGGAACACTGTACACTATGTACAAACAAAAATAACAAACATAACAATAACTGGACAGGAACATAAACTGGAAAATTAATCAAAAAATAAGTTGAGCTCCAAAGAAACCAGGCTTCAATCAATAGCTGAAAATATAGCGTACAGCCAGCATGGCAACCTTACCCTTGTCCTGCCTGGCAGGGTTTCAAGTATAATTCCCATCAGGCCTCACCTTGGACTGTACCATTTTAGACCAATCACAAATCAATGGTAACAATTATCTTACATAAAGGCCTGAACAGCACAATAAACATACGCTGAACAAAAATATAAAACGCAGCATGTAAAGTGTTGGTCCAATGTTTCATGAGCTGAAATAAATTATCCCAGAAATGTTCCATATGCAAAGAAAAGCTTAATTCTCTCAGATTTTGTGCACAATTTGTTTACTACACTGTAAGCGAAAATGTCTCTTTTGCCAAGATAATGCATCCACCTGACAGGTGTGGCCTATCAAGAAGCTGATCATTACACAGGTGCACCTTGTGCTGGGGACAATAAAAGGCCAATCTAAAATGTGCAGTTTTGTCACACAACACAATGTCACAGATGTCTCAAGTTGAGGGAGCATGCAATTGGCTTGCTGACTGCAGGAATGTCCACTAGAGCTGTTGCCAGAGAATTGAATGTTCATTTCTCTACCATAAGCTGCTTCCAACGTCGTTTTAGAGAATTTGGCAGTACGTCCAACCGGCCTCACAACCGCAGACCACGTGTAACCACGCCAGCCCAGGACCTCCACATCCGGTTTCTTCACCTGCGGGATCATCTGAAACCAGCCAACCGGACAGCTGATGAAACTGTGGGTTAGCACAAGTTAAGAATTTATGCACAAACTGTCAGGGAAGCTCATCTGCATGCTCGTCGTCCTCACCAGGATCTCGACTCGACTGCAGTTCAATGTCGTAACCAACTTCAGTGGGCAAATGCTCATCTTCGATGGCCACTGGAGAAGTGTGCTCTTCATGGATGAATCCCAGTTTCAACTATACCGGGCAGATGGCAAACAGCGTGTATGGCATCGTGTGGGCGAGCGGTTTGCTGAATGTTGTGAACAGAGTGCCCCAAGGTGGTGGTGGGGTTATGGTATGGGCAGGCATAAGGCACAGACAACAAACACAATTGCATGTTATTGATGGCAATTTGAATGCACAGAGATACTGTGACGAGATCCTGAGGCCCATTATCATGCTACTCATCCGCCGCCATCACCTCATGTTTCAACATGATAATGCACGGCCCCATGTCGCAAGAATCAGTACACAATTCCAGAAAGATTAAAATGTCCCAGTTGTTCCTGCATACTCACCAGACATGTCACCCATTGAGCATATTTGGGATGCTCTGGATCGACGTGTACGACAGAGTGTTCCAGTTCCCGCCAATATCCAGCAATTTCGCACAGCCATTGAAGAGGAGTGGGACAAAATTCCACAGGCCACAATCAAAAGCCTGATCAACTCTGCGAAGGAGATGTGTCGCATTGCATGATATCTGTGACCAACAGATGAATATCTGTATTCCCAGTCATGTGAAATCCATTAATTATGGCCTACGGAATTCATTTCAATTGACTGATTTCCTTATATGAACTGTAAATCTTTGAAATTGTTGCGTGTTGCATTCATATTTTTGTTCAGTGTATTTAGGCAATGAATCAAACATTACTAAATACAAACACATTTCAATACATTGTGTAGAACCCTGCATAACGCATAAATGGATTGGGGTAACATTTAGAACCACATACTAGAACCCAGTAGTACCCAGGATAATTAGAGCTCCTGAACGCAGTTCTGTTTGACGATCTAATACTGTAACACCAATGAAGTGTAAGAGGACAGAATATCCCGAAAATGTGATAATGATAGCAGCAGGGGCTGCTTGATGGTGATGAGATGAGACATGCGGTAAGATGGTGGACTATCGTTTGAGTGAATATGGAATGGAGGATCTCACAGAACTTTTGGAAGAGTTTGAGGAGGAAATTGAACGTGACGAGAGTGAGGATGAATTAACTGTGGTGGCAGGTGCAGCGATGACTGCTGAGAAGAAGTTGAGTGTAGAGGGAAGCAGTGTGGTGAGGAAGGTCGGCGTCAAGTGCAAAAAGAGGGATACATGCTCCAGTAGTTCAGAAATGGAAACTGGCGAGAGTGAGGATGAAATACCTGCGGTGAGGACTGCCGAATTTGGGCCTTGTCCTGAGGATGATAAGGATGATTCTGGCCCAGTGGGAGTGAGATTTGTAGAGCGAATGGATCCTTGTATTTTGGCTGATCCATATGTGGTGTCAGGTTGGGTGGAGAAGAGGTTGGGGACTGTTGAGTTGATGAAGGTAACTTGGAGTGGATTTGTGATGATTTATTGTGTTTCCTCCGCCCAGAGCGTGGGGAAACGGAGAAGACATTGTCTGTCATGCTGAGTTTTGATGCAGTCTTTGCCAGATAAGGTCATGCTAGGAAGTGTCAATTACCCTGTGAGTGCTTTTGTTCCGAAAATACAATGGTGTTTTAGGTGTCAAGTTTATGAGCATGTTGCAGCAGTGTGTAGGAGGGAGATGCCTAGATGTGAGAAGTGTGCAGGAGGGCATGAGACGAAGGAATGTGTGGTATCGGTGGAGAAAGTTATGTGTATTAGTTGTGGGGGTGCCCATGGGGCTGGAGATCGGAGTTGTCCGGTGAGAGAAAGGCAGCTTGAGGTTACCTGGGTTAAAGTAGTACAGAAAGTGTCGTATGCCGAAGCAGTGAAGAGAGTGGTAGAGGAAGATTGAGTAGGCAGAGACCAAGAGAATGATGGGAATAATATGTGCTTCAGTACGGTGGACTTTTGAGCATTTATAGCCTTGGTTGTTAATTGTACTGCAGAAAACCACAGAAAATAGAGGTGGCAGAGAAGTACTTGGGATTGTGAGGATTTACTGCAGAACAGTTGCAGGGGGTGTTGAGTGGTAGTGTTATGTCCTCTCAGATCGTTGGTCTGGAGTAGGACTAGATAGGGTTAAATAGTGGAATGGGGTTGTGGGTTTTGTAGAGAGAGCTAATAGTTCGCAGGGCAATCTCCCTTTTCCTCAATTTTGTATTACCGTATCAGATAATTTAATGTAGGTAGGCCGTGAATGGCCTCACACCAATACAGTAGGTGGCGGTGTATGCACCTAAAAGTTAGATGCAATCCGCCAACCAAATCCCAAAGAAGAAGAAGCTCTGTTTGACCCACCTCCCGTCTCAGCAGGAGCATGACAGAGGAACAAACAATTCACAGGTAGGATATGTTTGCAAACAATTATTTTACGTTACATAGTGATTACCGAACCCTGTGCACTTGAATGGTAACATTGATAACATTCAACTGAGACTGCTCTTCTCTGTGTCACGGAGGCTCTCCGCACTGCTAAAGCTAGCTCTCTCTCCTCTGCTCTCATCCTTCTAGACCTATCTGCTGCCTTTGATACTGTGAACCATCAGAACCTCCTCTCCATCCTCTCCGAGTTGGGCATCTCCGGCGCGGCTCACTCTTGGATTGCGTCCTACCTGACAGGTCGCTCCTACCAGGTGGTGTGGCGAGAATCTGTCTCTGCACCACGTGCTCTCACCACTGGTGTCCCCCAGGGCTCAGTTCTAGGCCCTCTCCTATTCTCTCTATACACCAAGTCACTTGGCTCTGTCATATCCTCACATGGTCTCTCCTATCATTGCTACGCAGACGACACACAATTAATATTCTCCTTTCCCCCTTCTGATAACCAGGTGGCGAATCGCATCTCTGCAGGTCTGGCAGACATATCAGTGTGGATGTCGGATCACCACCTCAAGCTGAACATCGGCAAGACGGAGCTGCTCTTCCTCCCGGGGAAGGACTGCCCGCTCCATGATCTTGCCATCACGGTCGACAACTCCGTTGTGTCCTCCTCCCAGAGTGCAAAGAACCTTGGCGTGACCCTGGACAACACCCTGTTGTTCTCCGCTAACATCAAAGCGGTGACCCGATCCTGTAGGTTCATGCTCTACAACATTCGCAGAGTACCTTACACAGGAAGCGGCACAGGTCCTAATCCAGGCACTTGTCATCTCCCGTCTGGATTACTGCAACTCGCTGTTGGCTGGGCTCCCTGCCTGTGCCATTAAACCCCTACATTTCATCCAGAACGCTGCAGCCCGTCTGGTGTTCAACCTTCCCAAGTTCTCTCACGTCACCCCACTCCTCCGCACACTCCACTGGCTTCCAGTTGAAGCTCGCATCTGCTACAAGACCATGGTGCTTGCCTACGGAGCTGTGAGGGGAACGGCACCTCCTTACCTTCAGGCTCTGATCAGTCCATACACCCAAACGAGGGCATTGCATTCTTCCACCTCTGGCCTGCTGGTCCCCCTACCTCTGCGGAAGCACAGTTCACACTCAGCCCAGTCAAAAATGTTCGCTGCTCTGGCACCCCAACGGTGGAACAAGCTCCCTCACGACGCGAAGACAGCGGAGTCACTGACCACCTTCCGGAGACACTTGAAACCCTACCTCTTTAAGGAATACCTTGGATAGTATAAAAGTAATCCTTCTACCCCACTGGCTATCATAAGGTGAATGCACCAATTTGTAAGTTGCTCTGGATAAGAGCGTCTGCTAAATGACGTCAATGTAAATGTAATAAGAAAAGGCATTATAAGAAACATTAAATGCAGCGCAACAAACAAATGGTTGCTGCCAAAACCAAATGAATTGCCGGCGAACTCACAATCTGTGTTTCTCTCTACAGGCTACATCGGCAGCACCAAAGGACAAGGCATCATACACATATTATATTAAATAAAGGAATGTGCATTTCATAAACCCATAAACCGTTTCCATGTCTGGTTGTACCTGCATCTGATGGTCAGTCTCAGCGGATGGAGGGAGAGAGCGAGCAGCAGAGGGTCCGCCTCTCAACACCCTGCTCTCTCCTTCTCTCCGGTGAGACTGACCAGAGAGTGGGGAGACAGTCTTCCACCTGATGACCAAACTCGAGTCACACCGCATTATTTCAGCCTCATGCACAAATTCATGTAGTTCCTATGACCAGAGAAAGTGAAATATTAGTCGACGAGCCGTTAATAATAGAAATGCAGGTCTATCGATACACTTGGCTACTCATTCATTGCAGGTTCAGTGCTGGTTGTAGCGTGAGTGGAAGTAGGGAGAAGCATGTTTTATGTTTTGTAAAAGTGTTGAATCATAAAAACAGCAGCTCTTTGCTGTATTCTTTGACAGTCTCTCTGGTCAGGGTTTTAAAAGTCATGAAATCTCATTTAGGCTAGTATCAAACTTTGCTGTGGGGTAGTGGAAGCTGCTGGCACGGTGATTTGAGCTATCCGATTGGCCAGCGCAGTAGGCACACTTGATTTAGCTCTACGGGTCTGCCGGGTAGGCCGAGTTTGTTCCTTCAGACAAATTAAATGGTTCAAAATGGGAACACTTTGCCAAACCGGCGCGCAGGGCAGCTGAATCAAGTGCACCTACCACAAACAGCTCAAGGCAAAAAAAGAAAGGAGGAGCGCAAGGCTTTTCTACAGAAATGTTTGGCGATCGACTAGGAATGCCTAGGGAAGTGTCTAGGGGTTGATTTGGCATGTCCCACTCACCTTGAGAGAGGCGGTCACTGAATTCTGGCGTTCCACTGATGTCCATGGGTCCCCCACACACACCTTCTACGTCCTCCTGTTCACTGTAGAGTCAAGATACACAAAGCTTGTTCTAGGTGGGGTGTCGCTTCTACTTCTGTTGACCTCATCAATAGTCGACAGTCAGTGAATACAAGCATATACAGTTGAAGTCGGAAGTTTACATACACCTTAGCCAAATACATTTAAACTCAGTTTTTCACAATTCCTGATATTTAATCCTAGTAAAAATTCCCTGTCTTAGGTCAGTTAGGATCACCACTTTATTTTAAGATTGTGAAATGTCAGAATAATAAGAGAGAATTATTTATTTCAGCTTTTATTTATTTCATCACATTCCCAGTGGGTCAGAAGTTTACATACACTCAATTAGTATTTGGTAGCATTGCCTTTAAAATTGTTTAACTTGGGTCAAACGTTTCGGGTAGCCTTCCACAAGCTTCCCACAATAAGTTGGGTGAATTCTGGCCCATTCCTCCTGACAGAGCTGGTGTAACTGAGTCAGGTTTGCAGACCTCCTTGCTCGCACACGCTTTTCAGTTCTGCCCACAAATTATTTTGTACAGTGAGGGAAAAAAGTATTTGATCCCCTGCTGATTTTGTACGTTTGTTTGTACGTTTGCCTACTGACAAAGAAATGATCAGTCTATAATTTTAATGGTAGGTTTATTTGAACAGTGAGAGACAGAATAACACACAAAAATCCAGAAAAACAATGTTATAAATTGATTTGCATTTTAATGAGGGAAATAAGTATTTGACCCCTCTGCAAAACATGACTTAGTACTTGGTGGCAAAACCCTTGTTGGCAATCACAGAGGTCAGACGTTTCTTGTTGTTGGCCACCAGGTTTGCACACATCTCAGGAGGGATTTTGTCCCACTCCTCTTTGCAGATCTTCTCAACGTCATTAAGGTTTCGAGCCTGACGTTTGGCAACTTGAACCTTCAGCTCCCTCCACAGATTTTCTATGGGATTAAGGTCTGGAGACTGGCTAGGCCACTCCAGGACCTTAATGTGCTTCTTCTTGAGCCACTCCTTTGTTGCCTTAGACGTGTGTTTTGGGTCATTGTCATGCTGGAATACCCATCCACGACCCATTTTCAATGCCCTGGCTGAGGGAAGGAGGTTTTCACCCAAAATTTGACGGTACATGGCCCCGTCCATCGTCCCTTTGATGCGGTGAAGTTGTCCTGTCCCCTTAGCAGAAAAACACCCCCAAAGCATAATGTTTCCACCTCCATGTTTGACGGTGGGGATGGTGTTCTTGGGGTCATAGGCAGCATTCCTCCTCCTCCAAACACGGCGAGTTGAGTTGATGCCAAAGAGCTCGATTTTGGTCTCATCTGACCACAACACTTTCACCCAGTTCTCCTCTGAATCATTCAGATGTTCATTGGCAAACTTCAGACGGGCCTGTATATGTGCTTTCTTGAGCAGGGGGACCTTGCGGGCGCTGCATGATTTCAGTCCTTCACGGCGTAGTGTGTTACCAATTGTTTTCTTGGTGACTATGGTCCCAGCTGCCTTGAGATCATTGACAAGATCCTCCCGTGTAGTTCTTGGCTGATTCCTCACCGTTCTCATGATCATTGCAACTCCACGAGGTGAGATCTTGCATGGAGCCCCAGGCCGAGGGAGTGTGACAGTTATTTTGTGTTTCTTCCATTTGCGAATAATCGCACCAACTGTTGTCACCTTCTCACCAAGCTGCTTGGCGATGGTCTTGTAGCCCATTCCAGCCTTGTGTAGGTCTACAATCTTGTCCCTGACATCCTTGGAGAGCTCTTTGGTCTTGGCCATGGTGGAGAGTTTGGAATCTGATTGATTGATTGCTTCTGTGGACAGGTGTCTTTTATACAGGTAACAAACTGAGATTAGGAGCACTCCCTTTAAGAGTGTGCTCCTAATCTCAGCTCTTTACCTGTATAAAAGATTTAAAGAATTACATGCGTTTTTCTGGATTATTTTGTTGTTATTCTGTCTCTCACTGTTCAAATAAACCTACCATTAAAATTATAGACTGATAATTTCTTTGTCAGTGAGCAAACGTACAAAATCAGCAGGGGATCAAATACTTTTTTCCCTCACTGTATAGGATTGAGGTCAGGGCTTTGTGATGGCCACTCCAATACCTTGACTTTGTTGTCCTTAAGCCATTTTGCCACAACTTTGGAAGTATGCTTGGGGTCATTGTCCATTTGTAAGACCCATTTGCGACCAAGCTTTAACTTCCTGACTGATGTCTTGAGATGTTGCTTCAATATATCCACATCATTTTCCTTCCTCATGATGCCATCTATTTTGTGAAGTGCACCAGTCCCTCCTGCAGCAAAGCACCTCCACAGCATGATGCTGCCACCCCTGTGCTTCACGGTTGGGATGGTGTTCTTCGGCTTGCAAGCAACCCCCTTTTTCCTCCAAACATAACGATGGTCATTATGGCCAAACAGTTCTATTTTTGTTTCATCAGACCAGAGGACATTGCTCCAAAAAGTCAGATCTTTGTCCCCATGTGTAGTTGCAAACCGTAGTCTGGCTTTTTTATGGCGGTTTTGGAGCAGTGGCTTCTTCCTTGCTGAGCGGCCTTTTCAGGTTATGTCGATATAGGACTAATTTTACTGTAGATACTTTGGTACCTGTATCAGAAGCTTCTAAAGCCATGACATCATTTTCTGGAATTTTCCAAGCTGTTTAAAGGCACAGTCAACTTAGTGTATGTAAACTTCTGACCCACTGGAATTGTGATACAGTGAATTATAAGTGAAATAATATGTCTGTAAACAATTGTTGGAAAAATTACTTGTGTCATGCACAAAGTAGATGTCCTAACTGACTTGCCAAAACTATAGTTTGTTAACAATACATTTGTGGAGTGGTTGAAAAACAAGTTTTAATGACTCCAACCTAAGTGTATGTAAACTTCCTACTTCAACTGTATATGGTCCCTCTTAACTCTCACTCACTGCTCCTCCCTCCCTAATCACTGACTTGAAAGAAAACTAATGTGTTACATGTATTACTTAACACACAATTTGCTTACCTGATACATATACCGTTCCTGATGTCACTCAACCAGGCTCTCATCTGCACAGCATCTCGCGTCTCAATCACATACTGCACCTGTCCCTCCAACTGACAGAGAGAAAGATAGGGTTAGAGAGAGCGATAGAGGGAAAGAGTGAGAAAGGAGGCGACAGAGAGAGGGGGCGAGAGAGTGCGTGAGAGAGGGGGGGTGAGAGAGGGGTCGAGAGAGTGCGTGAGAGAGGGGTGAGAGAGAGGGGTGAGAGAAAGAGAGAGAGTGAGAGCGAGAGAGTGCGAGAGAGGGCATGAGAGAGAGAGTGCGTGAGAGAGGGGTGAGAGAAAGAGAGAGAGTGAGAGCGAGAGAGTGCGAGAGAGGGCATGAGAGAGAGAGTGAGAGAAAGAGGGAGAGAGAGAGAGAAAGGGGGGGGGGGGGAGAGAGGGGGAGAGAGAGAGAAATACAATTCAGTCTACAGATGCAAGCTGAACAGGAGCTGACTACCTGAACGAAATGAACTGAGAGAGAACAAAAATAAATAAATAGGGGAAATGAAAGGATGGACAGAGCAGAGCAGTGTTACCTGCAGGAGGAAGGTGTTCTCCTTGTCAGGCACCTCCAGGGCTGTGGTGCTCCTCACATCCACAATAGAGCAGCATGGGATAGTTAGCCTGGGCTTAGAGGACTGAGAGACAGGGGGACAGAGAAGACCATTGAATAAGACACCATCTGTGCGCTCAGAGAAATGGTGCAATTTTCACATTATGGAATTGTCACAATGCCCGCCAATGACATAATTAATTTCCAAGCATTCCAAAGGAGCATGTTGACAGGTTCTCATGCCTCTCAGTGTTATATCAAGGATACACAATCTACTCTGATGCCGCCGCACCCCCCCCCAGAAAAGTGTTGCATGTTTTTTTTTTTTTTATCCTGCAATTCTACACTGTTTCTTAACGGGGGAATCAATATTTTGGACAGAACACAACTACACTGAACACAAATATAAACGTAACATGCAACAATTTCAAATATTTTACTGAGTTACAGTTCATATAAGTAAATCAGTCAACGGAAATAAATTCAATAGGCCCTAATCTATGGATTTCACATGACTGGGCAGGGTGCCGCCACGGGTGGGCATAGGCTTACCCACTGGGGAGCCAGGCCCAACCAATCAGAATGAGTTTTTCCCCACAAAAGGGCTTTATTAAAGACAGAAATACTCCTCAGCAAAATAGTTTTACCCAATAAGGATTTTAATTAAAATGTTGTATTTTGTAGGCTAAGAATAAGCATTGTTAAATTGCACATTAAGTTTTCATCTTCTTTTTGTCACAAATAATGCGATCACAATGTAGTACAATTACAAATGTGAACTTTATCTTCCAATAATTTTCTTTCTCAATATAGCAGTGTTATCTGGTAGGGCATTAAACAAAAACTGTCAATTTGAAAATGCAAACTGGAGTTTTGCATTTAAATTTCATCATTGATTATGTTCACATAAAAATAATATTTCAAATGTATTATTAAATGTATCATTATCAAATTTGATTTTTTTTGGCAGCTATATACACACCGAGTATACCAAACATTAAGAACACCTTCCTAATATTGAGGTCTCTCACTCACTTTAGGCGGAATGAAGAACTCCAGATAGTACTCCTCGCCCCGCTCCCCCTCTTTGTCCCTCTCCCTCAGGACCAGTCGGCACTTGTGCCACCGACCACCCCTCCAGCCCACAGTGCCCCCGGGGACGAGAGGCTGTACTGCAGCTGTCTGAGCGGCGTTAGCGGTGGACGAGGTGTTGTTTAAGCCGGTGCCAGCGTTGTTGTGTTCTTGTGTGCCGTGGTGCAGCAGGCCGAAGGAAAAGCCAGGGAAACCACCGTGGCTCCCGGCAAACTCATCTGGCATGGAGGAGCTGACGCTGACTCCTCCCTCCCTCACCAGCCGGCCCGTCTTCCTCGGGGTGGCACTGCTGCTGCTGCTGGGGGGCAGGCCGGAGAAAGGCGACACCACGGCCGAAGTGGGCGCCGAGGAGAGAACGGGGGGTGGGGAGCGAGACAGACGCAGCTTTTCCAGCCGGTGGCTCCACTTCTCCTTCTCTCCCCCCTCGCCATTGCTCCGCCGGCGGTCCCGCGCCTCCGATAGCGAGAGGGAGGTGGCACTGCTGGAGGAAGACGGGGGCAGGGAGGAGGAGGAGGAGTGGGGGAGGGAGAGGGGCAGGGAGAGGGAGACAGGCATGGAGGAGGTGGGCGTGGGGGGCTGGGTGCCAGAGATCCTCTTGGAGGAAGAGCCAGCGGCAGCGTCCTGGACCCCCATGGTGTAGCTGTAGCTGGAGGGCAGCTGGGAGGAGCTCTGGGGGGAGTCGCTGGATGAGCTGCGCCAGTGCAGGATGCCCCGGACACTGCCCCGCACGCTGCGCCCAACACTCCGCAGAGAGAAGCGCTTCTTCAGTTTGGTTTTGGACTGGCTTCCTGCCGAGGCCGTGGTGCCGTTACCCTTGGAGCTGGGAGGGGATGTGTCGGAGCAAGGGGAGGCAGGCGTTTGGGGCATGTGGGAGGGGTCTTCATTGTCCAAGCAAACTTCCAGTTCCGCCTCCCCCTCATCTGGCTCCCCCTCCTCCCCCATGACCGTTACGCCCGCCCAACTATCCTCCTCTTCCTCGGCCGTCGTTTCTCCATTGCCCGGGCCGACACCAGGGAAGTGTTTAACAGTAACCAGGGCACCCCTCTCTTCCCGCCTGCCGTTGTTTCCTCCTCCCACTGAGGAGGAACAGGAGGAGGAGGAGGATGGGGGGAGGACCGTTGTGACAGCATAGGAGTCTTGAAATTGGTCCCCACTTCGGGTTTCCAACACCAGCCGTGTGGAGGCAGGCTTGGGCAGGGCTCGCACCGGGTTGGCTGGGGCACAGGGGTGGTAGGAGGCTCCCTCGGCGACAGGAGGGGGAGAGACCGCCTCCTCTTCCAGGGAGGTGGCGTCTGATTGGGGAGCCCAGCTCCCCGCCTCCATTTTGGGGGCTGTACCCGGCGCCCCTGCCACCCCCTCCAGTTCGCTCTGGAAATGGCGGACAAAGCGGTCAGTGAAACGGCGACAGAAGGCGGCAGCAGAGTCGGGGGAGTAGTGCGGGTTCTCCAGGAGGAACGCCCGGAAGTGGCGGGCAAAGTCCCCGGCCGCCATGCGGGCATGCAGCTCACAGAACTCCGTCCAGCTCAGGCAGGGGGAGGGCGTGGGGGTGTCCGACAGCGAGGAGGGGTGAGGCTGGGCCAGGGGAGGGGCCAAGGGAGGGGGCAGGGGGGGTGGCCGAGGGAACAGGGGCAACAGGGAGGGGGACGGAGGGGACGGAGAGGGGGAGGGTGACGGGGGCAGGGGGGAGGAGTTGGCTGCCCGCGGGCTAGGTGGGGTTAAAAGAGAGCCGTTCATTCTACCAGGAGGGGGTGGGGGGGAGTTGATTGGCCAACTAGCCGGCTGCTGATTGGTTTATCACTTAAGGTAGATTAATGAAACCTGCACAGCTCATCAGGGCTAATTTACAAATGAGTGGGAATTCAAGTACCGTACTACACCAGGCATAGAGTAGATTCACCCCCATTTAAAACCTTCAGCTAAAAGACTACCGTAACACACTGATGAGCACAGACGGAGAAGAGGTAGAAATATAGGGGGTCTGTCTCTGTGCAACATGCTATCATATATTTAAAAAGGTCTATGATAAAAGACAGGGGGAAATCGGTGTCAGGGAGGAGGTATAGGACAAAGGGGCGAGGTAAATAGGTGAGGTTCACAAGTGGCCGCCCTGCTTACGGTCCACCACACATTCACAAGAACACAACTGCAGCCTGTGAAAACAATACAAGCACAATCAATTGTGATACATCAGATTACCTGTTACATATATTCTCCTGAGCCATAACCAACTCTAATATGATCTACAATATCTAATCAACTGTGTAACTAATACAAATACCACTAGCACCGGTTGCCACCTGTAGTTGTTGTCTGTTAGACTATTGGTCACAATCGTTGTGTCAAATGTCACTGATTTAAATTGAGTCAATGCTTTACATCCACAAAAACAATAACAAATTGATAAGCAACCCGTTTCACTGACAACCCATTAAATTGTTAACTAGAGTTCTTCACATAACGGTAGGTAGTTAGATGTGGTGAAGATCCAAATGGTTGCTTGTGAGACACCAACTGATTTGTCAGTGTTCAGATAACTAGCGGCTTAATCACTTTCACACACTGTAGCAAAGCCAAAGGTAGTGTGGCATAGCTAATTAACTACCTTGCTGGCTAGATTATTGTAGCTAAACAACTGACTGCGTATGAAACCAGCTAACAAGCTAGCAATATTACCTAGCTAGTTTGCACACTGGCGCTGGATGTAAACAATCCAGAGAGCCTGGTTAGTACTACTGGCTAACGCAGTTACCTGGAATTCACAAACCATTGTCGGCTCCGTCAGAAACTCGAGGCCAGTGCTTGACGGCTAAAATAACCTAAAGGAGAGGAGGAGAGACAGTTAACTAACTAGATAGCTAATATTACAGAGTAATGATAGTGCGTGGACATGGCAAAATGACAGACAGTGTGGTCATGTTAGCTTAGTTAACTAGCAACAAGAACCAGCACCTCGCGTGATAAACAATCTAGTAAGCGTTACTGAGCTAGCTAACGTTCGCTAACTAGCGACCCATCACAGCTAGCTAGTAACGCCATCCATCTTCTTAACATAACCATGTTAGCTAGCTAAATAAAAAGCACCAGCTTGAAGCAGTTAGCTAAGTAGCTAACTAGCCAATATTCAACAATGTAGCTCAAATGTAAGCCATGTAACGGTAGCGAGCTAGCTGTTTTAATTAAATAACAGCGGGTTAGCCAGCTAACAGTAGCTAGCAATCGTTTGTTATAGTAGCTACCTAGGCTATTGCTATTATCATTGAATAAGGGGTGCTAGCTAATTGAAGTAATGTTATGTTTACCCACTTGTACACGCTTGTCTTCAAAATAGTGTCCACTTTACAGTTAGCTAGTTAATCGTTAACTTGTGCCTCCCATATGTGCTACAGCCAACAGGCGAATCGCTAGCTAATATGTAGCTAGCTATCTAGCTATTATTATTAGCTAGCCAGCTATTAATAAAACAACTAGCAATCTTGCGTTGGCTTACATTAGAATTTTATATCCCTATATTTTACGCTCCAGCGTTTTATACAATTCGTTCATATATCCGCGATATAATTATCATTTTATAACAGTTGTTGCTAACATATGAATATTTCTGTGCTCCCTATCTCTCGCGATATAGTGGGAGAGAGAGGATGGGAAGGGAAAGTAGACTAGAGAGCAGGGTGGCAGCAGGAGGAGTTGCAGGGACTATGTTTCCATTCAGAGTACTTAGATGGTGGGAAAATGGAGGGGCACTAAAAACATTTTGAAATGAAATCACCACTGTCTGTGAATTTTGTGAGCAGTAAATTAGTATTTGTCTTATTGAACTACTAGGCTATCTATTTCAAAAATTCATAATTTGCATGAATGTTTACAACAAGCCTATATAATTACATATAATTTAAAATGTTTTTGTAATTAAAATATATCCTTATGGAGATTGGTAAATCATTTATTTCAAACTAGCTGAATAGATCCATGATTACTGTAGGCTATAGGAGGCCTACATGCAGCCTTTCTGTGTCAGTGGCCACATGAGCACATTGGCCTACTGCTGTGTTGGTGTTGTTTCTATAGCTTGCTTTCAGTATTGTGTTGTTTATACACAGTGTGTACTTATTGTCAATTCACGTTCCACCATTCTCTTCATCCTCAATGGCATTTCTATTTCACTTCACCAGCATGTGTTTAAAGATCCAAAGCAGACGTTTTTTTTCCATCTCAATATCAAATCCTTTCTGGGGTAACAATTAAGTTCCTTACTGTGATTGTTTTCAAATAAAGTTCTCTAAAATAGAGGAATGGACTACAATAGAATAGAATAGCATTGAATAGACTAAAATAGAATAGAGAAGGATTAGCCGTTGTGTTCATAATTTTTCTTTCATTTAAAAAATGTATACTGGAAATCTTAAATACTCTGGCTTTAATACAAAAAAAGTATATTCCCTGGAATCTGTTGAGAAGTAAGGAGGGACCTAACTAGTGGTAAGTTGTTTGTAGAAAAAATTACTTGTAATGCCATTTGTGCTGTAGGCTTTCTTTCTTTCGCCCTCTCTCTGTCTCACACACGCTCACTCAATTATCTTCCAATAAATATCTTCCATTTATTAGTGAGAAGAAATGCATAGACTGACATCTCGTAAACTGTTGAGGAACTACAGTGTAAAGACTGACATTTCGACAATGGTTGAACCGCATGTTGTTTCATTTGTGTTGAAATTTGAATTATTAACTGTTTTTGATCCTTTTAATCAACACAAGGGAATGTAGGAAACAGGCTAGTAGCTACACTACTGAACTTCTGGTTTCATTATTTGTGTGGCTTTTGCGCAGGTCTCCGCCCCTCTGGAACGCTCTGGAAAGACGAGAGCTTTCCTTTGCTGCGCTTGCAATGCATGCGCCTCTCAGCGTCAGTCATCGCACAGGAATGCTGCACTCTCATTGGTCAGAGTGTTCGAGAAATGTCTAGAAATCAGGGATAGTATATATTCTGGTGAATGTCATTCATTTAAAACATCGACTGAACGAGAATACCTAAGGGTGAAGAAAGCAAGAAAAGAGGAGAGCGACTTTATAGGCTACTGCCCTATTCCTTTCAACGAGACCTCTACATTCACAAACTGTAAGTAACTTTCAGTAGCCTATTTTCATATGCATGACTGTTGTAAACTTTATGGAAATACAAAATTATGCTATGTTGGTTGTGTAGACAGCCGGTTTAGCTATAACATTATATGCCAAAATATTTGGTTAACTAATACCGAAATAATATTATTGAACTGTTACTGAAATAATATTACTGTGAACAGACTAGGGCTATATTCGCCATATTTTCTAGCATGTTTTATTATAATTTGTTATTTCTTATTTTTAAGAAAATCTGCTCTATTATGTGAAGATATTAACTCAATATTATTCAGGAGGGTGCAGTTCATACAAATGTAGGCCTATTGTAAAAAGACGTTTCTCTGTCATAGATTAGCAGAAATGATTGTGTCTGCCATTTTCTTTATGTTACACCCCACTGAATATGTGCCTGGCCGGTACATTTAGAAGTATTTTGATATTTTTTATTTGAAAATACAATTAGTTGAATATTGGAATGCATTTGGCAATACATTTGGAAAGTATCAGCACGTATGTGAAAATACTCAAACACACAGACAAGTGTATTAAAAAATATATATATATATTTAAATACTCCATGCATTTGAACCCAGGACTGTTTGGTCCTAGGGGTATTTGAAATGGATTTATAAACTAGTTTCAAATAGTATTTATAGGAAATTATTTGAAAATACTTTCAAATAATTCCAGTAGAATTGGTTGATTCGGCCACATTATTTAAAAATACAAAAATAAACAGAAAATAAGCCATGTATTAGAACCCAGGTTTGGTTGTTATTCAAGTATATTTAGGCTAACACCTCTGTTGTTGGAGATTGACACTACTTGCACCTAGGTTTTCGTAGAATAATATCAATTTCTAAAACCTTCTTTCATTCTTTTGTAGGCAACTAACTCCAATCCATCAAGATGTCGTCAGCTAAAAGCCTGTCTATTGGCATTGACCTGGGCACTACCTACTCCTGTGTGGGGGTGTTCCAGCATGGCAAAGTGGAGATCATCGCCAACGACCAGGGCAACAGGACCACACCCAGCTATGTGGCCTTCACAGACACCGAGAGACTCATCGGTGACGCAGCAAAGAACCAGGTGGCCATGAACCCCAACAACACAGTTTTCGACGCCAAGCGCCTGATTGGCCGAAAGTTCGACGATCAGGTTGTGCAAGCCGACATGAAGCACTGGCCCTTCAAGGTGGTCAGCGATGGAGGAAAGCCTAAAGTTCAGGTAGATTTTAAAGGTGAGAACAAATCCTTCAACCCAGAGGAGATCTCCTCCATGGTCCTGGTGAAGATGAGGGAGATCGCTGAGGCCTACCTGGGCCAGAAGGTGTCCAACGCAGTCATTACAGTCCCCGCCTACTTCAACGACTCACAGAGACAGGCCACTAAGGACGCTGGAGTGATCGCTGGGCTGAATGTACTGAGGATAATCAACGAGCCCACAGCGGCAGCAATCGCCTACGGCATGGACAAAGGCAAATCCAGGGAACGCAACGTCCTGATCTTTGATCTGGGCGGGGGCACCTTCGACGTGTCCATCCTGACCATCGAGGATGGGATCTTTGAGGTGAAGGCCACTGCTGGGGACACTCACCTGGGTGGGGAGGACTTTGACAACCGCCTCGTCAGCCACTTTGTGGAGGAGTTCAAGAGGAAACACAAGAAAGACATCAGCCAGAACAAGCGGGCTCTGAGGAGGCTGAGGACAGCCTGCGAGAGGGCTAAGAGAACCCTGTCCTCCAGCTCCCAGGCCAGCGTTGAGATCGACTCCCTCTTTGAGGGCATCGATTTCTACACCTCCATCACCAGGGCTCGTTTTGAGGAGATGTGTTCGGACCTCTTCAGAGGAACCCTGGAGCCTGTGGAGAAAGCCCTCAGGGACGCCAAGATGGACAAGGCCCAGATCCATGACGTTGTCCTGGTCGGAGGCTCCACCCGGATTCCCAAGGTCCAGAAGCTCCTGCAGGACTTCTTCAACGGCCGAGAGCTGAACAAGAGCATCAACCCAGACGAGGCGGTGGCCTACGGTGCTGCCGTCCAGGCAGCCATCTTGTCTGGCGACAAGTCTGAGAACGTCCAGGATCTGCTGCTGCTAGACGTGGCTCCCCTGTCCTTGGGAATTGAAACCGCTGGAGGGGTTATGACCGCCCTGATCAAACGCAACACCACCATCCCATCCAAACAGACCCAGACCTTCACCACTTACTCCGACAACCAGCCCGGGGTCCTGATCCAGGTCTATGAGGGAGAGAGAGCCATGACCAAGGACAACAACCTCCTGGGGAAGTTTGAGCTCTCTGGAATCCCCCCTGCCCCACGAGGAGTCCCTCAGATCGAGGTGACCTTTGACATCGACGCCAACGGCATTCTGAACGTATCAGCGGTGGACAAGAGCACGGGCAAAGAGAACAAGATCACCATCACCAACGACAAGGGGCGGCTCAGCAAAGAGGATATTGAGAGGATGGTGCAGGATGCCGACAAATACAAAGCTGAGGACGACGCACAGAGGGAGAAGATAGCAGCCAAGAACTCCTTGGAGTCGTACGCCTTCAATATGAAGAGCAGCGTTGAGGACGACAACATGAAAGGTAAGATCAGCGAGGAGGACAAGAAGAAAGTGGTGGACAGGTGCGACCAGGCCATTTCCTGGTTGGAGAACAACCAGCTTGCAGACAAAGAGGAGTATGAGCATCAGCTGAAGGAACTGGAAAAATTGTGCCAACCTATCATTACCAAGCTATACCAGCAAGGAGGGATGCCCACAGGTAGCTGTGGAGATCAGGCAAGGTCCAGCTCTGGTGCCAGCTCCCAAGGCCCAACCATTGAAGAGGTTGACTAAAGTGAGGGACTTGTATAATGGACAAAATGCATTAGTATCACTGCATACGTTTTGCTATTCAAGAAAATACTTTGTACATATACTGATTTCTACTGGTTGAAATTGTAATGCCTTTTTATGGCTCAGTGCTGTTTAGGAAGTACTTAATATATTTATTGGTTGTACTGTAAAGATGACAATAGATACATATTGAAAGATAAAATAAATGGTGATGTAAATGTGTTGTTTAATACCAAATTGCATTGATGGACATTGCAAATAAAATTTATTTAAATAGGTCTGTTGGTTGTTTCCTTGAATTCCTTCTCTCATAACAGATTCAGTATTCACATTTTTATAATTTTATTTCCACAATACCATGAAATATTGTAAACAAAACTTTGATCGACGGCTAAACCACTAGAGAGAGGAGAGCAGGTGAGGACACCGTAATGGCCACTGTTTATCAACTCTTTATTCTGTGATAAAGTCTGATACAATCACTATGGTCCTTGGAAAAAGAGGCACAGTGTGAAGGGAAAACTGATCGTAAAATCAGTACTCCTACTCTGAGATTCTTTGTGAAATATTAGTTTTATAGCTAATTTCCTGCTACTCTACACAGTGGCATGTAAATCTTGGTGGGGCAAACTCCACCAAAAAACTCCACCAAAAATGTGAGGATGCATGCCAGCAAAGCCACAACACTAAGCAATACATTAATTGCGCTATAACGGTGACAAACAGTGCCCACAAACTGTTAAGGCCTACATAAAGCTGTCACAACAGCAGAGCTTTCTTTTGAGCCACTGCTAAACCTGGCTATCAGCGAAACAGTTAATTCAGCCTCATTTACTGCCTTTAAAAAAAACAAAGCTGATATGGCTCACTTGCTTAAACAAATGTGGTTTCTACTGACAATTGAGATGTACAAACTATGGCATAAGGGGATGACGAGCGGATAAGAGGCAATCCGTAATATCGATTAAGACATTAATGAGCGAGCTAGGACAGACAGTTAATGTAACTATTTGTTCAGCACTTTTGAAATGTAGGTTACAGCGACAGAATTCAGAACATGGGCCGTTCTTACAGTATTCTCCCTGTACACCAAGTCAGAACCGTAGGATAAATAAAGGGGGCATATAAGCAGACAATGAAAGCTCTTACAATATTTGAGGCTACAGGTGCACCACCAAGTCAGAACAGTAAGCGAAGTTAGGAGGGGGAAAGGGACCAAATTATTAGGGTGAGGTACATGGGCTACTAACAGCTTACTACACAACATACACTTAGTATTACTTTCATAGCTACAGTATACATATCTCCCTGGCATATTACATAATTTATGCAGCAGCATACAATACATTTTTGGACTCACCTTGTTGTGCTGTGCTCACTTGAACAGGAAGGTGGCGCGGCAGACCTTCGTTGGAAAATTTTGTCATCAAACTTTGTCATCAAAGTCTGGCATTCTCTGGATTTATGGTGCTTTCAAGACAACTGGGAACTTGGGGAAAAAAAAGAAAGTCGAATCATGATGTCAGTGATCTTCAGGCCAGAGCTCTAGAAAGAGGCCCGAGTTCCCGACTTGGAATTCCGAGTTGGATGACCATTCAAAACGTATTTTCCCAGTTGGAGCTCGTTTTCTTTCCGAGTTCCCAGTTGGCTTGAACTCACTGAAGTCTGAGATTTCCCAGTTCCGAGTTTCCAGTTGTTTTGAACACGGCAGAAGTCATGCTGGATTGACAGCATTGCCAATGTATTCAACCTTTTCTGGCCCATCTTGTTGAATGTTTATCCTTTTAAGCTTGGAAAAGAGACCCTTAAACCCAGACTTGGACCTTACACCCACTCCACTGAATAGCAGGCTAGTGATTGCTTTGCATTGTTAGCCACTGATTCCTTCCAAACCACTTATTGTTGAATTTGCGATGAGCACCGATACGTTTTATCTATAATGTCTCTTCATAATTTCTGTTCATATGACAAGGACTGAAAAGGATTTGCCAGTAGATTGTCGGCTTGATTCATGATGTTGACTGCTAGCTAAGATTTTGAAAGTATGATGTTGACATGATCAGTCCAATCAAAGCTACGGTAGATATGTGATTTGATGTAATTGTATCTGTGGCCAATGACCTTGAGCCTTCTTGGATGGGCACTTCTAATGTAACTCTATGGCAGCACCCAAGGGGCTTTCATTTTTTAGCTCTACCCGCAGATTTTGCGGCGACGTAGTGTCCCCATGATGACAGAACACTGAGCCAATCACGGCGCAACTAGAGAACATTACCAACCCCTATGCTCCGTATTTTCTGCTGGCTGCCCCACCACCACAGAAAGCACTGAGCTAGGCTGAAACACCTGCATTTTGGAGCTGCCTTACTCAAAAAAACAAAAAAGAGACCATGTTTTTATGCGGCCTTATTAACTGGCTATAAATTGATGTGCTACCGGGATGAAACCACTCTGCTAAGTAACCTATGGGCTCACTAGTGCAATTATCACTTTCCTTTCTCTCGACCAATAGGGGAGTATTTATATGTCAACTTATGCCAGCTGCCCCACTAAGGGTTATCTGTCACCACATCTGGGTCCGAGGAGCATTTTCTTGGAGATGAGGCCTACCCCAACCTATCTAAATCAAATTCCATATTGCATTCTGTCTTTGTTGTCCATTCAGTTCAGCCTGTACTCGATTGAACTGATATTCATTACTGCACTGTTGGGAAAGAGCAAGCAAGAAAAGCATTTCACTGTACTTGTGCACGTGACAATAAAAACTTGAAACTTGATACATAGGCCTACTTCAATGTAAAAGATCAGCAGTTAAATTCGACTGTATATTGGTATTATAAACCGCACTGCCTATGATAATGCAAAACTTGAAATAGATACAGTGCATCCAGAAAGTATTCAGACCCCTTGATTGACTTTTTCCACATTTTGTTATGTTACAGCTTTATTCTAAAATGGATTAAATTATGTTTTTTCATCATCAATCTACACACAATACCCCATAATGGCAGATTTTTTGAACATTTTGCAAATTTATAAAAAATTAAAAACAGAAATCTTATTTACTTAAGTATTCATCCTTGAGATGCATCCTTGAGATGTTTCTACAACTTGATTGAAGTCCACCTGTGGTAAATTCAATTAGTTGTACATGATTTGGAAAGGCACACACCTGTCTATATAAGATTCCGCAGTTGACAGTGCATGTCAGAGCAAAAACCAAGCCACGAGGTCGAAGGAATTGTCCGTAGAGCTCCGAGACAGGATTGTGTCGAGGCACAGATCTGGGGAAGGGTACCAAAACATTTCTGCAGCATTGAAGGTCCCAAGAACACAGTGGCCTCCATCATTATTAAATGGAAGAAGTTTGGAACCACCAAGACTCTTCCTAGAGCTGGCCGCCTGGCCAAACTGAGCAATCGGGGGAGAAGGGCCTTGGTCAGGTGACCAAGAACCCGATGGTCACTCTGACAGAGCTCCAGAGTTCCTCTGTGGAGATGGGAGAACCTTCCAGAAGGACAACCATCTCTGCAGCACTCCACCAATCAGGCCTTTATGGTAGAGTGGCCAGATGGAAGCTTCTCAGTAAAAGGCACATGACAGCCCCCTTGGAGTTTGCCAAAAGGCACCTAAAGACTCTGAGACCATGAGAAACAAGATTCTCTGATCTGATGAAACCAAGATTGACCTCTTTGGCTGAATGCCATGTGTCACGTCTGGAGGAAACCTGGCACCATCCCTACTGTGAAGCATGGTGGTGGCAGCATCATGCTGTGGGTATGTTTTTCAGCAGCAGGGACTGGGAGACTAGTCAGGATCGAGGGAAAGATGAACGGTGCAAAGTACAGAGATCCTTGATGAAAACCTGCTCCAGAGCCATCAGGACCAGACTGGGGCGAAGGTTCACCTTCCAACAGGACAACGACCCTAAGCACAAAGCCAAGACAAAGCAGGATAACCTTGGGAACAAGTCTCTGAATGTCTGTTATGACGAGTTTCTCTGGTATCGAGTACTTCAGGATGTAAGAGAATAATTAAACACTTAGAGGGAGAGTTGGTTCCGAGTATTTAATTGTTACAGTACCGGATTCACATGACAAGCGGTACGGGCGTAGCCTATTGTCATCCGAATGACTTACATAGAAAACCTCTCAGTTTATATAATGCTTTCCGAGCCAATTCCATCCAACAGTTGCCAACCATTATTGAGTGTCACTCCCAACAACAATAGTATCACCCTATATGGTATCGTGTTGCACCCTAGTCAGTATAACATACTCCTTCTAAGATTAGGACCAGTGGACCCCAAGCTATCTTGGCACGCATACCTTCTGGCACCCACCAGTGACAGAAATAATACATGGAATGTCCTCATCCTCCCAATCCTTATGCATCTCATAAGATCAAAGACATTAACAAATACTGTATAAAAAGACGTCATATCAATGTCTTTGAGTGGCCCAGCCAGAGCCCGGACTTGAACCCGATCAAACATCTCTGGAGACACCTGAAAATAGCTGTGCAGCGACGCTCCCCATCCAACCTGACAGAGCTTGATAGGATATGCAGAGAAAAATGGGAGAAACTCCCCAAATGCAGGTGTGCCAAGCTTGTAGCGTCATACCCAAGACTTGAGGCTGTAATCGCTGCCAAAGGTGTTTCAACAAAGTACTGAGTAAACGGTCTGAATACTTATGTAAATGTGATATTTCAGCTTTTAGTTTTTTATTATACATTTGCAAAAATTTCTAAAAACCTGTTTTTGCTTTGTCGTTATGGGTTATTGTGTGTAGATTGAAGAGGGAAAAAAAACAATTTCATCCATTTTATAATAACGCTGTAAAATAACAAAATGTCGAAAAAGTCAAGGGGTCTGAATAATTTGTTGTATGGCTCCTTTGGGAATATAAACCCATCACGGCCAGAAAAGGTGAGGAATATATTCTGCAATGGTTATGAAGATAAAATAAATAGGATGTCTAACTATGTCTAATTATTTTAAATAAAAAATAAATCTAAAATAAGTATGGTTGCATTCTTGTTAAATATGTTTTCCTGTTTTTGGTTTTTTATGAATACGCTTTTCATCATGTCCCCCATTTGCATTTACTTGCCAGCTTGCAATGCAATATTTCAACCATTAGCAGTGTTAAGGTTGAGCGCTTCAAGTTCCTTGATGTCCACATCACCAACAAACTAACATGGTCCAATCACACCAAGACAGTCGTGAAGAGGGCACAACAAAACCTATGGAGACTGAAAAGATTTGGCATGGGTCCTCAGATCCTCAAAAGGTTATACAGCTGCACCATCGAGGGCATCCTGACTGGTTGCATCACTGCCTGGTATGGCAACTGCTTGGCCTCTAGAGGGTAGTGCGTACGGCCCAGTACATCACTGGGGCTAAGCTTCCTGCCATCCAGGACCTCTATACCAGGCAGTGTCAGAGGAAGGCCCTAAAAATTGTCAAAGGCTCCAGCCACTCCAGTCACAGACTGTTCTCTCTGCTACCGCACAGCAAGCGGTATGGGAGCACCAAGTCTAGGTCCAAGAGGCTTCTAAACAGCTTCTACCCCCAAGCCATAAGATTCCTGAACATCTAATCAAATGGCTATTTGCAAAAAATACAACAAACGACTCAACACTTAAACGTAATTTAATCCTATTAATTACATATTTTTCTCTCTTCACTTCTTAATTCGGCCATTTTACTGTCTTAAGCCGTTCTGTTATGTGAATTATTTAACAAACTATTTTAGTGTCTCTGTGCGTCTCCCAAAAGGTTGTAAGTCTTTTGGGATTTAAGTAACGGCCAGAGTCCCGGTCTGCATAGTCAGAGATATTTATTCATTGAGAATTCTGCCATCACAATTTCAGAGTCCATCTTTTATACTCATACGTCATACAAAAATAAATCCCTTCCCTCTGTAGGCGGGCTGTAGTTTTCCACTCTAAAACTGCTCTAATGACCTTCAGTTCACACACACACACACACACACACACACACACACATATACACACATGCATACACACATACATACACACACACACACACATATCCTACTCCCTGCTTTACTCAGTTATTGCCGTTCTCACAATATTCTGCACCATGTTTTCATAACAGTTTCTCCCCTCCCTAAATTGGGAGGCCTCTTTATCTTAGTTTCTCAGTTGTCTTTGTTGTCTGGCCTAACTCTTACTCACATTGCTAAATAGTGGCTCAATGCCATAGCCTTTACTGGTCCTACACTCACACATTTCTAACACATTATACACAGTTTCAGGGTGTAATAATTAGTCATTAATAATTAATCTATCACGTTCCCACTTGTCCCTTTGTTGCACATGGAAAGTGCTTCCTGACAGCATCTGTGGAGGGAAAGCAACAAATATAAGATAAAGAGCACATAGAACACTTAGGGGTCAGGTTTGGGGTCCATTCAATCAGTTCAATAATTTATTTTAAATTCAATTTAAACAATTTAAAAACCTTTATGTGAAAAGCTGATCAGATTCAGATTAATAAGAAATCCTTATTAATTTGCAAGGATTTATTTGTAAATTCAAATAAGGGATAGTTCAGTTTTTTACACTTTATAGTCAGATGTTTCCTTACCAGAGGTGGAAAAAGTACCCAATTGTCATACCTTCATAAAAAATTACTCAAGTAAAAGTGAAAGTCACCCAGTAAAATACTACTTGAGTAAAAGTCTAAAAGTATTTGGTTTTAAAATACACTTAAGTACAAAAGTAAAAGTATAAATTATTCAAAATTCCTTATATTAAGCAAACCAGATGGCACCATTTTATTTTTAGTTTAGTTTTCGGATTGCCAGGCAACTCTCAGATTTGACTGTTTGTTCCGGCACCTATTTGCCCGGATCCGGTACCTCTCGCGGCATGATTTATTAGTTGTTTCACTGTTCGCACTGTAGACATTCTAATAAAAGCGATCAGCGTTAAATCAAGTTGCCTCCTCGTTATTTCTCCCGAACCACAGAAAGACCATCACGTAAAAGCACGGTGATCCTTCTGTGTAATCATCCTATCCTGCCATAATGATTCCAGACCTGCTCTCTTATTTGTACATAGATGTTATGGGGAGGGCCGGAGGGGTAAGTAACTGATCTTGACACAGGTCTTGGTAGGTCTACGTAGCCTAGGCTCCGTACTGAATTTGAATCGTGGGAAAGCCAAATAAAAAATGGATAAGAAAAAGCAATCGAGTTTGATGACACTTTTCAAGTCCAGAAATCCAGAGAAAGATGGTGAATTGAACCCAGAACTAAACAGAGAACTGTCAGTGCCGGAGAAGAGGAGTGAGGGGCAAACTGTTCCTGATGGCGATGCTTTAGCTAGCAGCGCTGCTAATCCCACCAGTTCAGTATCACCACCGGCACCTCCACTAGCTAAACTCAGCAAAAAAAGAAACGTCCCCTTTTCAGGACCCTGTCTTTCAAAGATAATTCGTAAAAATCCAAATAACTTCACAGATCTTCATTGTAAAGGGTTTAAACACTGTTCCTCATGCTTGTTCAATTAACCGTAAACAATTAATGAACATGCACCTGTGGAACGGTCGTTAAGACACTAACAGCTTACAGACGGTAGGCAATTAAGGTAACCGTTTTGAAAACTTAGGACACTAAAGAGGCCTTTCTACTGACTCTGAAAAACACCAAAAGAAAGATGCCCAGGGTCCCTGATCATCTGCGTGAACGTGCCTTAGGCATGCTGCAAGGAGGCATGAGGACTGCAGATGTGGCCAGGGCAATACATTGCAATGTCCGTACTGTGAGACGCCTAAGACAGAGCTACAGGGAGACAGGACGGACAGCTGATCGTCCTCGCAGTGGCAGACCACGTGTAACAACACCTGCACAGGATCGGTACATCCGAACAGCACACCTGCGGTACAGGTACAGGATGGCAACAACAACTGCCCGAGTTACACCAGGAATGCACAATCCCTCCATCAGTGCTCAGACTGTAGCAATAGGCTGAGAGAGGCTGGACTGAGGGCTTGTAGGCCTGTTGTAAGGCAGGTCCTCACCAGACATCACCGGCAACAACGTCGCCTATGGGCACAAACCCACCGTCGCTGGACCAGACAGGACTGGCAAAAAGTGCTCGAGCTGCGGTTTTGTCTCACCGGGGTGATGGTCGGATTCGCGTTTATCGTCGAAGGAATGAGCGTTACACCGAGGCCTGTACTCTGGAGCGGGATCGATTTGGAGGTGAAGGGTCCGTCATGGTCTGGGGTGGTGTGTCACAGCATCATCGGACTGAGCTTGTTGTCATTGCAGGCAATCTCAACACTGTGCGTTACAGGGAAGACATCCTCCTCCCTCATGTGGTACCCTTCCTGCAGGCTCATCCTGACATGACCCTCCAGCATGACAATGCCACCAGCCATACTGCTCGTTCTGTGAGTAATTTCCTGCAAGACAGGAATGTCCGTGTTCTGCCATGGCCAGCGAAGAGCCCGGATCTCAATCCCATTGAGCACGTCTGGGACCTGTTGGATCGGAGGGTGAGGGCTAGGGCCATTCCCCCCAGAAATGTCCGGGAACTTGCAGGTGCCTTGGTGGAAGAGTGGGGTAACATCTCACAGCAAGAACTGGCAAATCTGGTGCAGTCCATGAGGAGGAGATGCACTGCAGTACTTAATGCAGCTGGTGGCCACACCAGATACTGACTGTTACTTTTGATTTTGACCCCCCCCCCCCCTTTGATCAGGGACACATTATTCAATTTCTGTTAGTCACATGTCTGTGGAACTTGTTCAGTTTATGTCTCAGTTGTTGAATCTTGTTATGTTCATAAAAATATTTACACATGTTAAGTTTGCTGAAAATAAACACAGTTGACAGTGAGAGGATGTTTCTTTTTTTGCTGAGTTTAGTAGGCCTACTAGCGAGTCAGACTCAGTGGGAGAGGGAGACGGGGAGCTGGGGGGGAGGGGGGTAGTGCATCCACCGACTATGTGCTCGGAGCAGGTGCAATTTGCAGTTCAAGAACAAGCAAACATATAACCCCTGGCTTGTCATGCAGAATTAAAAGTTGGGCTGTACAACATGCAAAAAGGTAGGGAGCTTGGGTCTAGAAACGATTGGAGGTATTATAATAGCAAAAGAGTGGGTGGAATGTACAGTAAGTTGACATTCTATGCCTCAGACGTAAAAAAAAAAAACTGATTTTTTTTTTTGGAACATGCCTGAACCAAGGCGCATTTGGTGGCAGCAAGCCTTGTAGACAAGGCCAAAGAGGACACCCAGGTTATAGTTAACACTCAAAATAAAAAAATAGACACTACAGCTAGTCTTCAGAACAGCCTTAGGAGGCTAAACGTCACAGCCACAGGCCCGCTCATGGCTTTGAGCAAGAAATGTACTCTCAGGAGCTAAATGAACTTGACATGGGGAGAGTCATTGTGTGTGGGAGGTTTTGAAAACTAAGGTAGGATTTTTTTTTCTTCTTTACAAACTTGTTCTGTACTGTGAAGGTAATCTGAATATGTGCTTCATATTATCACATAGGCAGAAGGCCTATATATTATCATATGTGTGTTCTGTTGTAGCCTACATTGATTTATTTTATTTGAAGTTTCAGATAATTCAGATATTGTAATATTTGTTCTACTGCTACATTGATGTCTTGAAAATTATATGAAGTTCGGGTCTTGTAAGGCCCACAGCTGAGTATGTGTGCATATGCATATAGTGGGTGTTCTGCAGTGTCGTCTAAAAATGTTGCTGTACATTGATGTCTAGAAAATTAGGCTATAAGAAATTTGCACTTGTGTAAGACCCGCAGCTATACTCAAGTATGTGGGCATACTGCAGTGATGTCTAAAATGCTTTGAATTAATCAGCACCTTGGAGAGTGCTGTGCAGTTTCACCACCATAGACAGTAGGCTACTTGGCTGCTACGTTGTGTTTGACACTTTTTTCTCAATGTGTTCCGGTACCTCGGAGCCCCCCAGGGTTTGCCTATATGAAACACAGACCTTATATGAAGTAGTTCTAAAATTCCCTATGTAAAAATTAAAGGTGGAAAAACTATTGGAACCATTTCCATGTTTTACCGCTAGGTTTTATGGGTATTATGACTTCTACTGTGGTACTCAGTAGGTAATTGACCTAATGGTAAATGCTAACTCTTAAATATTGTCAGGTCTAGCATGGCATGCATACAAAAGTATTAAAGTTATTATATTAATGCCACTTCGATTTTTATGTTTCCATCATACCAAGACATGTCTTAACGTGGCAATCAGCAGTAGAAACAATAAAAAAGCGGTTTCCCCGCCCCTGGTACGGTGAAAAGCTGAGGGATTGGCCTGGAGAAATGTAACCACTCTCAAATTCATAGACAGAGCTATGGATACAAGGACTGACCATCCATCAGTGGCGGTCAGTGCCGTTTAAGATGAAGGAGGACGTTTTGTTTTTAATGAGCATGGCCTCATTGGCCATATTGGATGACTGTCATTCATATTCCATTCACTCAGTTCAATGTAACAGTGATAGGTTTAGGCTACTACATGATACTGACATTTTCCCTATACCCATCATGAGGTTGCTACAACATAGCCTATGAATGAAAGTTTACAACATAGGTGCACAGAGGTCGAGAAAAATGTGAGGTGACAGACAGTGACACATTCAATACAGCCTTGCACACTCTTGCCTGCATCTAGCTGATCTAGCGTGTAATCATTAGTGCAACAGTTGCAAACTAGAGTTTCTATTCGACTTCTTCAAGTATGTGTATCCCCATTTCGTTCTGTTTGCTTTCGTTTAATAAACGTTTTTCAACAGAATTGGCTAAATGAATACACTCCTGATCACGCGTAAACATAGTTCACTTTCATAGCAGCCACATTTTATTCCTTCTCACATCTATGCACTCTCCTCCTCTCACCTTTTCCCTTCGCTTGTGGACTTCAATGCACAACACATCAGCTGTATGTGACCAGGCAAAATAACCTTTCCAAGCCAAACCATATCATAACCGCTACACACAGCCTACATCGTTGTCACCATTATAGCTAAAGTAACGTCATAGTCAAAATAGCTAATAGAACTAACGTGTTAGTAAACCCGCTACAATCATGCAGTAACGTTACAGTGTACAGTCAGTAAGCAGTTTAGCACTTACACCGGCGGGCCCCAGTGGCAATACATTTGTAAAACCAAAAGCATATCTTGACTTGGAAGAGTTCCAGTGTTGTGTTGGATAGTCATAGCCATCTAGCTAACATATCATCCCTCTGTTTGAGTAGGCTAAACTAGCTAGCTGCATTTGCTAGCTAAGTAAGTGAAAACTGAAGAAATAAATATCTTGCTTTAGGCAGAAATTAATTTGTTCAAAACTGTTCAACTATTGTCTTTCTCTTTGAGTCAACTACTCACCACATTTTATGCACCGCAGTGCTAGCTATCTGTAGCTTATGCTTTCAGTCTAGATTAATTCTCTGATCCTTTGATTGGGTGGACAACATGTCAGTTCATGCTGCAAAAGCTCTGATAGGTTGGAGGACGTCCTACTGAAGTTTTCATAATTAATGTGTAAGTCTATGGAAGGGGGTGAGAACCACGAGCCTCATAGGTTTTGTATTGAAGTCAATGTACCCAGAGGAGGACAGAAGCTAGCTGTCCTCCGGCCACACCATGGAGCTTCCCTACAGAGTGCTGTTGAGGCTACTGTAGACCTTCATTGCAAAATAGTGTGTTTTAATCAATTATTTGCTGATGTGATTATATTTAGTATAGTTTTATCTAAAAAGGATAACCTTTGAAATGTTTTTACATTTTTATTTTTATGTAATTCACTGAGGATGGTCCTCCCCTTCCTCCTCTGAGGAACCTCCACTTCCATTCATGATATCAAAATTACAGTTTTAACCATGTTTTGAGGCTATATACTGTTTGTTTAAATTTTATTTGTTTACAAACATTGGAGTAAAACGAGATTGTATTTTGGATTCTGGTGGGGTGCGACAGTTGAACTAAGCTCATGAGACATTTATAAGTTATATTCTTCAAGAATCAATGGATACATATAAGTCCAAAAATTGAGGTAGCAACTGCTGATTGCCACTTTAAAGTCTGCACATCGGACAAACTTTATATCAATGCCGATTGGAGAATACCCCACTGAAAGAACAGGTCAACCACCTCAGGTGTCAACTGCCTGTCTCTGCCACCTCAGAAAAAGCAATGCCTTGCCCACACCAAGGTAGTGACAAGGGAGAGGGAGGCAAAAGCACCAGTCAAGATCCAGGTGGGGAAACTACTGGCAGACCATGCCAGGGCTGCCCACAACAGAGAACAAATAAAGTCATTTTAGGCCTATCTTAAAATACTTATCTCACCTCCTTCCCTAAAAAAAGGCATATTATGCAATACAATTTAGGCTAAGCTATACATTGGATAGCCTATTCGTATCAAGTATCTATTGTCATAGTGTGAATGATGGAAAGTAAAAATTTTTATCAAATGATTAATAGGCATCAGGAAGGTGCATGTAATGGTGTTCTGTAATGACTGTATTTATGCTCTGCAACCACATTCTGTGTCTACATTCATAGGTCATGGACAGGACACACCAGACAGGACCCACCGGACCTAGAGCAATCTTGGGTGGTACGCACCCCAGGCTGGCAAACCTGGATAAGGTGTTCTTTGTCTTTGATGTGATGTTCCTCAAGGTGACATTCTGGTGAAATCAACCCTACTCCTGGTAATTTATTATGTATGCATATAATCAGTCTACCATAATTCTATCTTCAGTATAACTGCAAAATATCCTACAAAAGCAAATTTGATGGGTAGCCAGGCTAGGACTCCCTGTGACAATCAGTCCAACGGCTTTGTCCAGGGGTGTCAAACTCAATTCCTGGAGAGCCGCGTGTCTATTGGGTTATTTCCTTTGAATTCGTGTTCAATGAAGACCTAGAAAACCAGGTGAGAGGAGTTCCAAACTAATAAACCAACAGACACTTCCAGGAATTGAGTTTGACACCCCTGCCTTAGTCCTTATGTCAAGAGGTCTAAGCATAACAATACATTTTAAATGCACAAATTCAGAATCAATTGGGCTTCCAAAAATAATATGGTCGCTGGGATTTGTTTATTTTGATTGCAAAAAGTTTTACGGCCCATCTAAACAGCAGCTGCGCCCCGATTTTAAGTCCCAATGAGGGGATTTCATTAAGCTGGCCCAGGCGCCCGGGTGGGCGTAGATTTCACCGGGTGAAAAGTGATTGCATTCGTTTTGAAACCGGGCTGCCTCCTGGGCGTGAGCCGGGTGACATAACGAAGTCGGTTTAATACAAAGTGACGTATGTCAAGCACGTGGAGTAATGATTACAACACATGCAAAGTGTTTGCTCTTGATAAAAAACGTATCTGTACTTTATCTGTCTTAAACTAGTTTAATAATTGGAACATTTATTTATGGAAAATACATGCTGTATGTCTCAAAACTTTTTTTTTTTTTTGTTGATGCAAAAGTTTCTACAAACCTGTTTTTGCTTTGTCATTATGGGGTATTGTGTGTAGATTGATGAGGATTTTTATTTATTTAAACCATTTTAGAATAAGGCTAACGTAACAAAATGTGGAAAAAGTAAAGGGATCTGAATACTTTCCGAATGCACTGTCCGTCATTGCACATCTTCCTGTTGTCTTTTTTCTTTCCTGCTGCCAGGACCAACCAGCTGCCTGGCTCAGAACCAGTCCTGCCTGGCCCAGTCCACTCCTGCTTCTTGCCCCTCACTGTGCTGGGTAACACAGGGTCACAAACCATAACAGGCTGGAAAAGTAAGTGAAAGAACTTGTCAGTGAGTTTCAAAATAGCAGGTAGCCAGCTATGCAGCCTCAAAGACAAGAATCAGCACACAAAATGGGCAAGGACATCATTTCTAACCAGTATGCCTTCCTACCATCAGGGCACAGGATAGTGGAAGTGGCTTCTATCTTTATACCTGCCTCCATAAGGCTACTGAGTGCTGCACTCTGTCCTCCTAGGCACCCTGGCTGCCTACTTAGCGAGTTATGGATACATTTATTAATAGGCTACACCCTCATGCAATGCATTTTATTTGCTAATGTACAGTCGTGGTCAAAAGTTTTGAGAATGACACAAGTATTGGTCTTCACAAAGTTCGCTGCTTCAGTGTTATGAGATATTTTTGTCAGATGTTACTATGGTGTACTGAAGTATAATTACAAGCATTCCATAAGCGTCAAAGGCTTTTATTGACAATTACATTAAGTTTATGCAAAGAGTCAATATTTGCAGTGTTGACCCTTCTTTTTCAAGACCTCTGCAATCCGCCCTGGCATGCTGTCAATTAACTTCTGGGCCACATCCTGACTGATGGAAGCCCATTCTTGCATAATCAATGCTTGGAGTTTGTCAGAATTTGTGGGGTTTTGTTTGTCCACCCGCCTCTTGAGGATCGACCACAAGTTCTCAATGGGATTAAGGTCTGGGGAGTTTCCTGGCCATGGACACAAAATGTCGATTGTTGTTCCCCGAGCTACTTAGTTATCCCTTTTGCCTTATGGCAAGGTGCTCCATCATGCTGGAAAAGGCATTGGTCGTTACCAAACTGTTCTTGGATGGTTGGGAGAAGTTGCTCTCGGAGGATGTGTTGGTACCATTCTTTATTTGTGGCTGTGTTCTTAGGCACAATTATGAGTGAGCCCACTCACTTGGCTGAGAAGCAACCCCACACATGAATGGTCTCAGGATGCTTTACTGTTGGCATGACACAGGACTGATGGTAGCGCTCACCTTGTCTTCTCCGGACAAGGTGTTTTCCGGATGCCCCAAACAATCGGAAAGGGGATTCATCAGAGAAAATGACTTTACCCCAGTCCTCAGCAGTCCAATCCCTGTACCTTTTGCAGAATATCAGTCTGTCCCTGATGTTTTTCCTGGAGAGAAGTGGCTTCTTTGCTGCCCTTCTTGACACCAGGCCATCCTCCAAAGGTATTCGCCTCACTGTGCGTGCAGATGCACTCACACCTGCCTGCTGCCATTCCTGAGCAAGCGCTGCACTGGTGGTGCCCCGATCCCGCAGCTGAATCAACTTTAGGAGACGGTCCTGGCGCTTTCTGGACTTTCTTGGGCGCCCTGACGCCTTCTTCACAACAATTGAACCTATCTCCTTGAAGTTCTTGATGATCCGATAAATGGTTGATTTAGGTGCAATCTTACTAGCAGCAATATCCTTGCCTGTGAAGCCCTTTTTGTGCAAAGCAATGATGACGGCACGTGTTTCCTTGCAGGTACCATGGTTAACAGAGGAAGAACAATGATTTCAAGCACCACCCTCCTTTTAAAGCTTCCAGTCTGTTATTCTAACTCAATCAGCATGACAGAGTGATCTCCAGCCTTGTCCTCGTCAACATTCTCACCTGTGTTAACGAGAGAATCACTGACATGATGGCAGCTGGTCCTTTTGTGGCAGGGCTGAAATGCAATGGGAATGTTTTTAGGGGATTATGTTCATTTTCATGGCAAAGAGGGACTTTGCAATTAATTGCAATTCATCTGATCACTCTTCATGACATTCTGGAGTATATGCAAATTGCCATCATCAAAACTGAGGCAGCAGACTTTGTGAAAATTAGTATTTGTGTCATTCTCAAAACTTTTGACCACGACTGTACACATGCCCTGTTTTTGAATGTAATAATGCACTGTTGTGTGTTTTAAATTAAAGTGTGCTTGATGTATCTGACGCCACAAATGAAATTCCTTCTGGGAAAATAAAGTTAGTCATACATGCTATGTTTGCTATGAAGTGTTTCCAATAGCCTTAACTTGAATTTTGAATCCATTTGTCACGCGTGTGCTGCAACAGGACTGTGCTGTTTATCTCCATCACAGGCTATTTACTTATGTACAAGACACATTCTTCTTGCTCTTCCATGCTGGCAACACTTTTCTTCTGTTGTAGAGGGTCCAAGTGGGAGTGAGGTCAGTGAAGATGAGTGAGGTGAAGCAGGGGCAGGAGGAGTTGTCAGAGTAGGCCTATATCTAACCCGAGCAGGATGTGGTTTAAGAGAATGAAATGGAGAGTTAGATGTATGATATGGGATATTTTCTGCTGATAAATGGTCAATTCATGATCTACCATGACCCATCTCCGAATTTGTTAAAATAAGGTTAGGTTAAGGGGGTTAGGGTTATATGGTTATGTGCTTAATAACCAAATCTCATACTTTACTCTTGAAATATATCTGTGACTTTATTCTCAAAATTTACTTTCTCTAAATTAAATGTTTTGTTTAATCTCGAAACATTGGCAATTTTTTACAGTACTATTAATGCAAACATTTTTATCCAAGTACCACCATTCATATATATTTTTCTCTTCACTTGGCCCTAATACTCATCCGTAAAACATAGCCCTTTTTTAAAAACCTTTATTTAACTAGGCAAGTCAGTTAAGAACAAATTCTTATTTACAATGACGACCTACACCGGCCAACTGTGCACCGTCCTATGGGACTCCCAATCACGGCCGGTTGTGATACAGCCTGGAATCGAACCAGGGGGTCTGTAGAGACGCCTCAAGCACTGAGATGCAGTGCCTTAGACCGCTCCGCCACTCGGGTGCCCCTTATTGGAAGTGTTTCTAAAATCCCCTATGGGAAAAATTAATGGTGGAAAAACAATTGGAACCATTTCAGTGTTTCACCACTAGGTTGAATGGGTATTATGACTAATACTGTGGTACTCTATTAAGTGTTTCGGCTCGCTATTGTCCAATTTAATGGCTCATCAAGGCGTGAACTGTGACCAGCCTCCATCACTACTGTAAGCCCAGTATTCTAATAAACACATAGCATCTACAGTACTTTTTCATCAACATCTGTGTTTTCATTAATAAAAATAAATATATTAGAATTAGATTAATTTTTTAAGACTTTCAAAATGCAGATTTGTATTAGAGTCCTGTACTGTGTGACAAAACACAACAGGACAATGAGATTTTTACTGTACATACTGTAGGCATATGATTGTAACCACCTCAGCTAGGAAAGGAAGTGATTATGAGATCGGTTTGCAATATGCCTAATTCCTTAGAGCAGTCCATGTCCAGACTTCCTCGGTGACCTCAAGTACTCATTTACGCTGTCTTTCATGTTTTTTCGGGTTGCATCACTCATGGAAGGAAACTTCTGAGACACAGTGGCCCTGATGAACATTCGGAGGTTCATTGGCAAGCCAAATTTGCCTCGTGATCCATCCCAGTTGGTATTCTGTTCCCACTCGCGGTATCTCTCTTCAGTTACGCATGCACGGAATAACAAAACAGCATACCGGTCCGGACGACCCCCGCTGCGTTTGGTGAGCAGTTCATCATATTCTGGTGTCAGACGAGGAATGGAAATGTCAGGGTGAACCTTCGAGCGGTATACATTAGAGCGTTTCGTGTAAAGAGCGCCCTGCTGCTGGGCGTGTGCATACTCCTCCCCCTTCCTCTTTTGGCGCCATGCATTGGACCGGGGCACAGCTGGGCGGCGGGAAGGTGGTGGGGAAAGAGTGGAGTCCAGGGATTGGCTTCCTGTGGCAGCAGCGGGTCCTCGATCCTGCAGCACAGATGCAGAATCAGAATACCTATTAGAATTCTACTTTAATCTATTCATATACCTTCTCACTGATGGCCCAAAATATTTTTCAAGTTACTTTCTTGGGATTCCCTTTCATTTTACAGACCTGCTGCCATTTCATTGCTCCATTTTCCCTTATGTGAATCTTCTGATGCTTTATGAGAGTACTCTTTACCTTACAGCAATCATCACAGACCTGGCACTGGAAAGATTTCTCATCATGAATCTCTCAGATTATATTTGCAAGAGAAATATTTGCAAAAAATCGGACATTTCCATTTGATAAAATGTGTGTCAACGTTAGTTTCAAGATTATCTATTAAACTTTGTTTTGACTTAAAAAGTGTTCTACACACACACACACACCAAATACAGGTTCTCTCTCACAAGTATGCACTCTAATCATAACAGAAAACTTGGTGTGAAAGGAATCCCCACATAACTTGCACCAATGAAGACCAGCAGTACCAATTTGATTTACCCGTGCTCTCTTTGATTCCGATGGCTTTGACCCTGATGGAAGCTCTCCACTCGCCACACGATCTACACTGAGGATTACACTGTTTTCACACTGAATAGCAGAACAGTGATTAAATGCAGAGAGGGGCTGAGGTTCACTGGTTGGTTCTAATGACATGTAGCCATCTCCATCAGGTTCTGTTTTGATCTGTTCCATTGAAGTGCTTGGTAGAGAGGCTCCCTGTCCATATTCCTCACTTTCGGTTTGGTAACTATGTGAAGGCTCAGTTGAGTCCTGATTCTGACACAAGCTTTTGACACAAGTAATAGTGAATATAACATTAGGGTCTTTGGACTCCAGAGCATGAAGATGCTCTCTCCCATGACTGGTCCTGAGCTCCTGTTCATAAATCTGTGTGGGCTCTGGGTCCTCCATCCCCAGACTGGGGCTCCACTCCTGCTCACAGTGCTGCTGCTCAGGATGAACCTTTTCAGAGACAGGGAGAGTGCGCTGCTGTAGGTCTGGAGGAAGGATGAAACAGATGACTAAGTGAATTCAGCTGACAAAAATAATAAACCAAGACAACATAATTGTGACCCCTCTCTCTCTCCCCCATCACTCCACACGCACATCTGTGAAGCTATGTACTTGGTGATTTATTATTTATTATTTATTTACTTAAAGGGTGTATATGAAACAAGGGGTCATGGAGAAGGAAACCCTTCATCTGGCACCACAGTATTGTTTTTCTGACTATTGATTAAAATGATATGCCTAAAAATATATCTATATGAATTTTAAACCAACGGTTTGCAAAGTATTTTGAATGTTCGGGACGTTTGGCGTTCTGAAACAATGGACTTTGACGTCACTCGAGGAACCAGTCAGTCAACTGCAGCATATTAACCGGAAAATTGATAGCCCATTGCCTAATACCAGAATTAAGATGGACCTGCCTATTCATTCATATAGGCATCTGATTCTAGAAATACAAATAGATCTCTATTTTGAGCATCCATTTGCAATATGCCTACATGATCAATGGCTTCTGGTTCCCATTTGTAGAGTTGATCATGCAATGCATGCTAGCAGTCGGGAGCTAAATTGGTGGATAACCTTACCTACTTTGTTGCATAATAATCACTGCAGAAAAATTCATCATGAACTCATTTAGGCCTACTGGAACATGACAGGCAGCCAAAGGTAGGCTACTTTTTTTTTTTTTTTTAGTCATTTAGCAGACGCTCTTATCCAGAGCGACTTACAGGAGCAATTAGGGTTAAGTGCCTTGCTCAAGGGCACATCGACAGATTTTTCACCTAGTCAGCTCGGGGATTAGAACCAGCGACCTTTCGGTTACTGGCACAACGCTCTTAACCACTAAGCTACCTGCCGCCCATACCTGCCTGCCGCTACCTCTTTTTATTGCTAGTTATTGATTTATTAGAATGACCGTAGCATTTCTGTTGTCAATACTTCGACCACAATACAGTAGCCTAGTAACTACAGTAGTGTAGTTGAAAGGTGGCTGTAGCAGCGGAGACGAGGGAGCTCAAGTCTATTACAAGCGGTACTCTGCCCATCAATCAGGAGGTGGTTCATTTGAATTTAGAAAATGCTCCGTTATTAAATTAAATACGTGTTTTTCTCCATGAAGTAATCCAACAATGTGTACGCTGGCATCTTGTCTATTTCATTGATTGAGACAGGTGGGTCCACCCAAACGTGCCGCATGTCATGATGACACTCACCTGTCTCGATCAATGAGAGAAGATTTGAAATAGACAAAATGGCAGCATACACATTGTTAGATTACTTCATGGAGTAAAACTTATTTTAATAACGGAGCATTTTCTAAATTCAAATGATCCACCTGCAACTGGCCACAGACATTTTAGAAGATACATGTTTGGCCGAATCGAGAATGAAGAGTATCACCAAGTTAAGGTTGGTTGAAAATTCTCTGTGCTATGCCAAACAATACTATCCTGTAACATTAGCCTGTTACAAATCTATTTATACTGAACAAAAATATAAACACAACATGTAAAGTGTTGGTCCTATGCTTCATGAGTCAAAATAAAAGATCCCAGAAAATGTCCATATGTACAAAAAAGCTTATTTCTCTCATGTTGTGCACATTTGTTTACATCCCTGTTAGTGAGCATTTCTCCTTTGCCAAGATAATCCATCCACCTGACAGGTGTGGCATATCAAGAAGCTGATTAAACAGCATGATCAT